>NW_020954588.1:24602563-24677654 GCF_900497805.2 Vombatus ursinus | reverse complement strand
TTTTTTTTTTTCAAGAAAGCCCAGTTTGTTGTAAATTCACAGTTGTAGAAAAATGTTTATTCAAGGAGAATGAATGATTTACCTTTATTAGTATCTACTATGTGCCTAACAGTATGCGGGTCCTGGGAAAATACATTCAAAAGTGAAATAGTTTCTGCCCTCTAGAAGCTTACATTCTAACTGGAGAGAGCCACATAAAGACAATAATGGCCTTAGAAGGGAGCTTAAGATTGGGGAGAGACCAAGATTTTGAGTGGAACCATAGTGCAGTTGATTGTCATGCCATTTCTAGAAACACAAGAATACTTGTGAAATTACTATTTTTGATAGCTTTAAAAATACATAATAAATTTTATGTGTATATGCATATATGTATATATGTGTGTGTATATATGTGTGTATATATGCACATTTATATGTACATACATGTATATACACAATTCAAAATGTAGGGATTGGATAGGGATTAGATCTATGATTTTGCTGGTTTAGGTAAGTCCCTAGTGAGGAAACTCCTCCTCCCAATGCAGGCTAGCACCTTTTCCAAAATTTATATGTTTATAGAATTTCCTGGGAAACAGAAGTTACATAATTCGCCCAGGAGTACACAGCATGTGTGAGTCAGAGGTTAGACTTTAACCTAGGTTTTCTTGTCTCCTAGGGCAACTCTTCACTCTGTCTCTGAACTCATTTCAAATGATAAAGATCTATTTTTCCCCTGTTAAGAATTAGATATGGGGGAATAAATTAGCTATTCTCTTGTCTAGAGTACTAGAATACTTATGACTCAGTCACAGCTGGAGCATCCTGATAAACCTCTCACAAAGTGAAGAATCTCCATCGTCCTTCCAGAGTTAAACTACTTGCAGCCTGCCATATTTGTTGAATGACCTGATTCCTGGGGAGACTGCACTCTCTTAGTGGAGAGCAGGTAATTTATTTGCCTTTTAGCACTGACTGGACATCTGTCTTTTGTCCTTTTGCCATTTAACACAAATGGATTTTCGTCATCACACAGTGGGTATCCAAATAGGACAGGTGTGTTGATTGTTCATTGTTAGTTGTAGGGCTGGGGCAGGGATATAAATACATATATATAATATATATGTTTTTTTTTTCTCCAGTCAAGAGCCATTGACCCACAGAAGGAAAAAAATCAGACTAAGGCCCCTTTAAAAAGTGTGCGCACATGCACACACACACACACACACACACCACCCCATCTATGTTTTCCTTTAGAGAAATGTGAATTTCTCAAACCATGTACTTCTTAATTAAAAATAGGGAATGCAGTTTGATTTACTAAGTAGAACAATTGATTAAAAGAGATATGTTTCACCAGTGTATTCCAGTGGAACAGTGCCTTGGATTTGGGATATTTCTGAGCACCTGGGTTCACCTGTCACCTTAGGAAAGCCACTTCCTATCTTAGGGACTCCATTTCTTTTGGATTCAGTTTCATCATATGTAAAATGAGTACATACTAGTAGATATGAGATTTTCCAATTTTTTTTTCGTGTCGTCGTCGACCCCTTTGAGAGTGTTATGAAGCCTACAGACAAGATCCATTCTCAGAGTAGTGTTTTTTTTTTTAACTTGAAAAATAAAATGCATGGGAAAACAATTATATTGAAATCAACTACTTATAAAAAAAAAAGAGTTCACAGACTCTGGGTTAAGAATTCTTGGACTCAGAGGAATAACCAGAGCAGCCGACCTAGGACAATGGATATGATTCTTGGACCTACAGAGTTATCTGCCTTTCTCTTCCTCTTTCTTCCTCTATACTCCCACCCCAATTCCAGACTTTTAAGTTTGTCTTAATTGATGAGAGCTAAACCATTCCTTCTGTTAGCAAAGAATTTTGGAAGGAAGCTTGCCCTAGATTTTTGGATCATATTATGATCTGTCTCTTATATCATTACTTATGAAATCATTTATATTAGGAAAAAATGAATTTAGTTTCTCAAGTAATCTACAGAAATGGTACAGTTTAGCCAATGGGGTAAAAGGGAAGCATTTTAAAGGAAGAAAATATAAGTCAAACTACATCTGTTTTTGATTGCATTCTTTTTACTTCCACATGGTAATGTGGATGGGCTCTGAATCTGTTATTTATGACTAGATAGTGTATGAGAAGGAGAACTTGAACCTGGGTCTTCCTTATTTTGCAACTGTATCACTCACAACTCTGATATGGAAATGACCAGCAGGATTTACATATGGGATTTATTTAGAGCTTGGAGCAATGAATTTGGAACTAAAATGATTTATTAGTTTTCCCAGATAAAGTGAGATTAATACAGATAAAGTGCTCTGCAATCCTAAAAAAGCCACATAAATAGTATCTATTATTATTGTTTTTTTTAATTAATAGGCTTTTTAAAATTTCCCTAAAACTGATGTTTAATTATCTCACTCATCATTGAATTTAGTGATGTTTTCTTCTAATCTACATACCTAAACAACCAAGAGTCTTGGAATTTATTATATCTACTAGACCCAGTTCAGATAGACCTTTCAGTCAGGGCTGAGGGTTTTTTTTTTTTTCTTTCTCATATATGATTAATTTTATTTCAATGTTATAGTTTGTAAAAATGGATTCAGAAAAACCTTTGACTCCTGGACTAATTCTAATGGTTAGTAAAGTATTTGTAAATCAAAAATGGCACCTGGTTTGACTCAAATCCATTTCATCTCCTGGAAGGAAGGCGGCAGACTTAAAGTACCTTTTTTGAGTTGGATTCAAAGAGTCAGGAACATATATATTCTAGAAAGTTTCCATGTAATCAAAGTAACTGAAACCTGTGAACTTCACTGAATCCAGTTGATTTGGGGACCATTTAGTTCAGTGGAAAAACCACAGGCTTAAGAGTCAGAGGAACTGGGTTCAAATCTATTCTTTGATTCTTATTACCTGTGTGACCTTGGGCAAGTCAATTAACTTTCCTGTCTTTAGTTTCTTCATCTGTAAAATAAGACATTAGACTGGGTGAGCTTTAATATTCCTTCCAGCTTTAGATTCTGTGATTCCATGATCCTGCTATCATAGCTGAATCTACATTTTTGAAAATTCTGTTATCTGTTTGCATGAAAACTCATGATTAATTTTTAAAGACCGTTGGACCTGTGAGATTCTTGTTGGGATAACAACATTGTGTGTCTCTATCTCAGCAAGCTAGACTTGAAAAGGTCAAAGTTTTCCTTAATCTCCCCAAATAATTGTGTTTATTCTCACTGCTACAGATGGTAAGAGAGAAAGCTTACTTACTACGACTTTTTAACATAATCACATGTGATATGCAATCCCCTTATTTGATGATGTCATTTCATAGAAAAAAAATCAGTCTGACTACATCAAAGGAGAGGACCGATAGCCCCCAAAACAAGTTTACTTCCCAAGGACTATGGGCAAAATTCTGAACAAAACTAACCTGCTGAAGATACTTTCAAATCGATTTCTTCTTGTATGATTTTACAGGTCTCTCTAGGCAGCCATTTAGTGTCTACACAAGGTTACTAGGCAACCAAGGATAATGTCAGAAATCCTCTGTTGCTCTCACCCTTAGTTTGGGATATGAAATTTTGCCAGAAATAAGGATTACAGATATTTGATTGATCTTTTAAATATATACTCAATTTATTTGAGGCAAGTAATAAAAATCAGGCATTATAAAAAGTGTGGTTTTGCCTTAATGATTAGGGGTTCTGATCCAAGTTAGAAATCTTTGCATGTGGGCTTTTAAGTACAGGTAATAGGTATGGCGTGGTGGAGCTAATAAAAGTTTTATCATGTTGGTAAATATAAATCATTGTTCTAGGGGTACAAGAATTATCAAACTATTGGACTATAAAAAAAAAGAAAGATTAGAATGTACCACTATAATTAAAATGATGACTGTTTGAATTAATTTACAGATTTAGTGAAATTCACAAATTTCAAAGGTGATTGAACTAGATGAAACAATAACATGATTTGGAAAAACACAAAATATAGCTTATCAAGGGAAACAATGAGAAAAAAAAGTATAAACGAAGGAGACATATATAGACCTCAAACTGTATCATTAAAATCTGAGTCAGCAAAACTATTTTATTCTGTTAAATAACAAAGAAATAGAAAAGTACATCAACAGAATAGACCAGATAAGCAAGAAGCAGACCACTGGGAAAATTAGAAAGCATTTTGCAGATATTAAATTTAAACTAGTACCTTACATTACATGCCACAATAAACTCAAAATAGATAACCTGAACATAAAAGCTCATGTCATTAAAAATAGGAAAAAAAATACTAAATCAGTGGCTTTTCATAATTAGGACTGGAGGGAGATTTCTTAACAAATGGAGGAAATAGCATACAATTTTAAAAAGACCATTATTTCAGTTATCTGAAATTAAAAAGCTTTTGTAGAAATAAAAGAAAAATGTTTTCTAATATATATATATATATATATATTGAATCGATTCAAATATATAGCACCAAGAGACATTCCCCAAGGGTCAAGAGACAAACCATGCTCAAAAGAATTTCAAATAAGAAATGACCATTTAACACATATTCCAAATCACTAGCATAAATGGAAATGCTAATTAAAACAATACTGAAGGGATCAAAAATTGGTAAAACTCATTGTGAGAGGGACTGTGGGGAGGCAGACACCTTTTTTTTTTTTTTGAGCTGCACACTGATTCAACTGTTCTATATATCAACTTAGAATTATACAAGAAAACAGACACAGTTGTCCATACCCTTTGATTTCACTACTGGGTTTGTACACCATAAACTTAAAGATTTTAGAAACAAAGGTTGAAAAGATACCAAAATATTGATAGCAGCATTCTTTGTGGTGTCAAAAATAAGCAAAATGGGTGCTCATAGATTAGAGATTTACTGAGGGAAAATGTATAAGAATATAGAAATGCTTGTTTTATTCCATAAATTAAAAATAAAATAAAATAAATGAATGAAACTCCTTGATAGAAAGGTGATGATCTTAAGATGCAGAATAAAAATGCATTTTTGGAAATAAAAAAGAATGTAGTAGAATATCATTATTTGGTAATAAATGACTAATACAAAGAATTCTGAGGAACATGAGGAGATCCAAATGAACTGATGCAGAATAAAATAAGGACTGTTAGAAGATAAAGGAAGCAAAAGGAAGGCAAACTATGAGTAATTGAAAAAATGACAATTATCTCAGAAAATTATGAATGAAACATACTTTTCCTCTTTCCAAAGACTATTAGGGTAGAATGCCATATATATGGTTAGATAGGTTCATTGTATTAGGCAGCTAGATAGCCCAGTGGGCAAGTCTCTTAACCTCTGTTTGCCTTAATTCACTGGAGAAGGAAATGGCAAACTACTCTGGTATCTTTGCTAAGAAAACCTTAAACAGGGGCACAGGTGAACAAAACATCAGGCATTTGTGCTTAATTGCATTTTGTAGTTATTGTTGTTTCAAGGGAAGTTTCATTTGGGGGAGATGAGTAAGGCCTTTTTTCCCCCTAGAAATAACTGACGAAAAAAAGTAATAAATAATTTGTGCAAGAAATGAAGATAGTTGTGTGTGTGTGTGTGTGTGTGTGTGTGTGTGAGAGAGAGAGAGAGATGGAAATTTCAAAGATGCCTTATATAAAGAAAAACTTCCTAACAATTACAGATATCTTATAGTGAAATCTACTGTATCAGGAGATAGTGGGTTTTTCCTCACTAGTGTTCTTTCAGGAAATAGTCAGTGGTTACTTATTAGGTATTTGGTAGAGGAGGTGTTCTCATTCTTGTATAGGCTGGACTAGGTGATCTTTGAGGTCCCTTCCAACTCTTATAGTCAAAAAGCATTTATTAAGCATCTACTGTGTACCAGGCACAAAGAAAGATGAAAAGTAAGCCCTGTTCTCAAGGAGATCACATGTGGATTAATAGGGGTTACAATGTACAAACGACTATGTAAAACCATATTGTTGTTGTTTGTTCTTCATTCTTTAAGAGGACCAAAAACATCAAGAAGGTGATGTCTTGACTTGCAAATGAATTGGATTTAAGTGAAGCAGGGCTGGGCAAAGTCATCAGCCACACTCTCTCCCCCTGAGTCATCTGAATCCAATGGTAAGACATACATCAAGACAATTGAAGATGGCTCCAGATGCAGTGGGAGACCTTGGCCCTTTTAAACTAAGGTCTTTCCCGGGGCTCAGTTTTTCTGGGGCAACATCTATTCTGTAACTTAAGGCTAAGTAAGAACTGAGGCAAAAGATGAACTCTTTTACCTACTTAAAAAAAAAATCAGTCTCAGAGGGAAATACCCTCAGTGTTTCTGGCCAGAGCAGAAACAGTTGCTATTTACATTCACTTGGAGCCAACAAAACCCAAACAATGACCATGTGAGTCTTGGGTTGGGACCTGTTATTGGCCAATCAATGAGAGCCAGAGTGATTTGAATTTAAATGCATAGTTAAGTAGTTCCATTTAAATTCCAGTGGGCTTTATCAAAGCCTGGTTTTCCAGAGCACTATTTCAAGAAATTCATATTCTTTTGGGAAGAGCACCTACATGTAAGGGTATGATTCCTTATGTGAATGAAGGAAGGAAAGAAGGAATGAGAAGGAAGGAAAAACATATGGATACGGTATAAACTGGAAAGTCTCAGAAAGGATGCTACCATTAAGGATGATAGGGGAAAGCTTCTAATAGAAGTGATATTTTAGTTGGAGCTTGAAGGAAGCTGGGGAAGCCAGGAGGTGATCATGAGAAGGGAAAGAGTTCCAGGAATGAGAGGCAACCAATGAAGATGCTGGATGATGGACAAGGGAGTAAGTTATAAAAAGACTGAAAACTCACAAATTTAAGAAGCTTTTAAAATCAAAGGGAAAACCAAACAAAACAGCTACACATATGGAGATCTTATTTGCTAAAATGTTCTCTGGGCCTTGTGGACCCATATTGATGAAGTATCTACTTCATTAAGTCATCTGAATGACTAGTGATCCTTCCAGACATTTGGGTGTTTCTGCTGTTGTAGGAGACACGACCCCAGCTGATTGGGAGAAAATGTCATGATACTGACTTCTTGTGATGGGGCAGTCTTCCAAAGCAGCTGTTTTTGTATGTCATCACTGTGGTTTGACTTTTAAATGCCCAGTCTACCTTGTATTATTTTATCTCTTGTCAGTAAAATGAGACTTCTTAAATGTGTCTGAAAAGAAACATATTCTAATGACACTAGCGTTGGATTTGGACTGAGAGAAAGTGAATTTGCATTCTAGCTATATCATTTTTTCCATCTATGACTTTGGGATGTAATTTTAACTCTTCAGACTTCAAATTCCTCATAAGTAAAACAAGGAGGTTGGATGCCATATTTTTTAAGCAGGTTCTCTCCCAATCTAATTCCTACCATTCTCTTAGCCTCTGTTTTCTCATCTATAAAAATAATAATATTGATCTCTTAAGTTCACTTGAAATCTCGATTCGTACAGTCCAAACTATAGAGGTCAATGTTTACCAAGGGCTTTGTAATCTGAAGGCAAAAATGAATAATTCTGTATTTCTTTTTTCTTTCAAAGTTAAGATTATCACCTGACTTGTTTATGTATTCTCTTCAAACACACGGGATTTTTCTAAAGACTTCTTTCATTTGCCCTTCAAAGGCACAGAAAATAATATGATTTTCAAAATGCCAAATTGAGAACTAGAAGAAATACAAAAATAGTGTATGCAAACTTATTTAAAAGTCATTCAGTTAATGAAATACAGATGCCCTTTGAAATCCATCTAATAACTACAAAATTGCAAATGGTCTTCTTTTCAAAATCTTTAGTACCTTGGAGATGTCCATGACCTTTGGAAAAATTCTACCCACAAGAATTCATCTTCTAGTTTTCCACAGGGCTTTCGGAGAAAGATATCTCAGAAAATACTTGATGCCACTGACATAAATGGGGCGCACACTTTGCAGCTCCAGAGCATCTAGGTGGTTCAGTGCATAGAGCACCAAACCTGGATCAAGAGGACCCGAGTTCAAATCTGGCCTCCAACACTAGCTGTATGACCCTGGCAAAGTTACTTAACCCTGTTGGCTTCGGTTTCCTCATCTGTAAAACAAGCTGGAGAAGGAAATGGCAAACCATTTTATCTTTGACTAGAAAACTCAAAATGGGGTCACAGAGTTGTTCACAACTTTAATGACTAAACAAAAATGACTAAAAAAAAAACTAAAAAAATGTATACCTATACTTGAAGCTATACTATTTTCTAAGGCCTATTTATAACACTATTACTAAATTCCTAGAGACAGGTAAATCTTTTTGAGGGAGAGAGCATATCATTTGATGAAACAAAGCATAGGTTTCACATTCTACCTCTGTTTCTTCTGCTACTTTGAGTAGATCAGATTTAGTCTCTCGGCTCATTTCTTTACCTGTAAAATGTCCAAGTTGTATTAGATAACCTCTCAGCTCCTTCCCAGCTCTAAATTCTATATCTTGTGAAGTATTCTTGCTAGAGTCTTATAATCCTGAGGGATTTTTGTTTAGCAGTTATCTAGCCCAAACTCTCAATTATTTTCAAGAGAATCCTTTCTACTACATTCTAGAGAGATGTCATCCACTTTTGGATTGGAAACAGCTGGTGAACAGCAGTTCACCATTTCCTAAGACACTATTTCTTTGTTGTACAGTTCTAGTTGTTACAAAATAATTTTATCTTATACTGTCTCTATACAAATTTCTACCTTTGGGAGATACCCAGAATAAGTCTTTTCTCTATTCCACAAGATGATCTCTCAACCTCATTTGTTCTCTCCTTATACCTTTCAAGTTTTCATCCATTTCTTCCTCTTGCCCAACAATCTCAAAGGAAAAGGTGAATCTTTTTCTTAATGAAGCTAAACTCTCCACCAATACTCTCAGTCCAATTACATCATATCTCC
Organism: Vombatus ursinus; assembly: GCF_900497805.2. NCBI lineage: Eukaryota > Metazoa > Chordata > Mammalia > Diprotodontia > Vombatidae > Vombatus > Vombatus ursinus. The sequence goes on along the minus strand of NW_020954588.1, from coordinate 24,668,718 downwards.
TCCAGGAACTTTCATTATCAGTCATCCTCTTTCTCATTTTAATTCATTTAACAGGCATTTAGTAAGCACCAGATCCATGCTGACCACTGTTACTAAAGATGCAAAGACACAAACAGAACAGTCATTGACATCAAGGAGCTTATGTTCTGTTGAGGGAAAACAACATGTATATAGATAAGTAAATTAAAATGTAGGCAAAGGGAAAATTGGATTCTGCCTCTCTGCATAGAAATACACATATTCTAAGCAAACAAATGAGCAAAAGAATCCTTCCTTTGACCTTATCAAGTCTTTCTCTTCATCTTAGTTGTCAGACTTGGAGAACTGGGTAGGTATTCTGTATTACTGCCTCCATTTCTTTGTCTTCCACTCCTCAAGCCCAGGAAATTCATTTTTCTTAACCATCTCTTATTGAAATGGCTTTCTCCAAGACCACTAGCCAACACTAGTGTGTTGGAGCCAACTTGTACTCACTCAAAAGAGTTAATGGTTAAATTTTCAGTGTGGGCATTTATACCTCAGATATTGACAAATGCTACAAATCAGAGCTTTATTTATTGTGTTGTTGATTGCTAGACTTAAGAAAGCAATGAAGAAAATAATTCACATTAAACTTCAAAGTGTATTAAGTGTACATTTTCCCACCATAGAGCTGGTTGTTAAACATTTACTAGGAAACCTTAGTCACTAGTGACCCACAATTAATATAGCTATTTACCTCTTTTCTTGCCTCATCTTCTTTAGGCATTTCTGAAACATTTGACTCCTATAGTCATTAGCTGGTCACTAGTGACCCATTATTAATACATCTATGTATCTCTTTTCTTTCCTTATCTTTCTTGACATTTCTGAAGCATTTGACTACACATATGGTCCATTCTTTTGGGTGTTCTCAGGTCCTATTGGAACTTGTTCTTTCTCTTATTTTCTCCCACCTATCCCCTCAAAGTTGGGTGTCCTAAGTTTTTATACTTGGCCATCTTCTCTCTATTCATTAAAGTCCCTTCCAACTCTAATACTCTGTGATACTTTCTCCCTTGGTGATCTCCCTCCCTCTCACAACTTATGTTACCACCTTTACAAAAATTACTCTTTCTACCCCTGCCTCTTTGCGGTGGTCCGGTCCTTAATTCATAATTCTCTGCTCTGCACCTCACTCGGTATACCCCATGAGCACATAATACTCAACAAACTATCACAGGATCACAGATAAAACAATAATAGAAAGGTTTGTTGTCTTCCTAGCACAAGTGTCCAGCACATAACAGAAAATCTCCCCAGACATTAAAAAGAATGACAGTTACTCATTTCTGAAGATTCATGTGGGCACTAATTATACTTTCAGAAGGAGAATAAAAAGCATAGTTAAAAATTATAGGGGCAGCTAGGTGGCGCAGTGGATAGAGCTCTGGCCCTGGAGTCAGGAGGACCTGAGTTCAAATGTGGCCTCAGACGCTCACTAACTGTGTGACCCTTGACAAATCATTAAATCTCCCCCTCAAAAAAATTATGAACTCTTATGTAAGAACCTGAAGATTGTAAGGGCATAGTTCATGTTTTCCTCACCTTTGCTTATTGAAGACAAACTATGTAAAAGAGAAAAAAGTTGAAATAAATGGCTGGCTAAGAAGTTAGTGTCTAAGAATGGAATTTGTATCTCTATTCCATGGCTTACAATATAAAGTTCACAGATTCTTGTCCAGAGATGGAACACAATTAACAAAGAGTAGTAATAATTTCTTTGCTAGAGTCTTGTAAATCGATTCTAAAACTGAAAAGTTGTGGGTGATTTTCTAATCCCATATCCTTGAACACCCTTCAGTGATTTTCCCCCAAGATTATCAGTTGAAAATCATTTAGTCAGCCAGCCTTAAGTAGCTTTGCAAATGGAATATTGAAGTAGTTCAGAAAGAATAGTTGGTACAAAATATTTCTCTCTCCATCTGCCTCAAAGTGTTTATGACATCCTCTATGTTAAGTACATACAGAATCCAGGGGAAAGTGGGCTCAAGTCTAAAACACACAGGTATAAGTTTACTAGAAACCTTTCTATCTTTTTCAGATAAATGCTTCTTCATCCTACCTCCCCAATGTCATACTTGATCATTGTTAACAGCTTCCTCACTAGTCATTCTACCTCTGTTTGATTTCCTCTATCCGTCCTTCATGCTGCTGCCCAAATAATTGTCCTAATATAGCACTTTGATATTGTCATTCTGGAGTCATTTCAATCATGTCTGACTCTTTGTGACCCCATTTGGGGTTTTCTTTGTAGAGACACTGGAGTGGTTTGCCATTTCCTTCTCTAGATCATTTTGAAGATGAAGAACTGAGGCAAATAGGATTAAGTGACTTGCCTAGAATCTCATAGCTAGTAAGTGTCTGAGGTCAGATCTGAACACAGGTCCTCCTGACTCCAGTGCTGGTGCTCTACCACTCTGACACTTACACTTTAAAGACAAAAACAAAACTGTGGTTTCCTATTCAAAGTCTATATAATGTTTCTAGCCTTATCACATACTTGTGAGTGTACCTTTCCCTATCTCCTTATAATTTCACCATCCTGTAAGCAATCTAGTCATTAACTTATCTAGTTAATCTAGAAAAATAAAAATATGCATAATTTAATGTAATTTGTACTTATAAATACAAACTTGCTACTAGGCAGCTAGGTGGCATGGTAGATAGGTTAGAGTCAGGAAAACCTAAGTTTTAGGTCTGGCCTTAGATACTTACAGCTATGTGACCCTGGGCAAGTCATTGAAACATTATCATTATTATTCTTATTATTGTTAGTATTATTATTGTTGTATTGATTTCTAAATGCTCACAGGTCATTGTTTTAGCAATCTATTCTACAACTGTGCTTGAAGCTTTGTAAATCTTGCAAATGAGGTACTAAAAGGAAGTATTTTTCAAATACGTAGAGATTAATCTGATTTCTTTTTACAACTCTGTATTTGTTGCAAAGTACAAAAAAAAAACTGCTTCTAGACATTGACGTGTAATTGAACATGTAATCATGACATTTAAAGCCTAGGTTTTCAGAGAGGGAGCACCTTTAATCAATTAAGGTCTGTGGCATTCATAAAATGAATAAAAATCTCAAACCCACACAATTAATTACTTTCAAAATTCTTATAAGAAGTAATCTTTTTTTCCCCTAACTTATCTTCCATATAAACATATGGACACTTAAATTCCTATGAATATAATAAAATAAACTTAAGAATAGGAATTTTGCTTCAAGCAGTTGAATATACAATTTATTATAGAGGTAAAAAAGCAATGTTCCTAATATCCTACTCCTGATAGCAATATTAAATAAATAATATATATTAGCCACCATGCACATATATGTAAATATGTATGCATACACTCATGCATACATGTGCATGAGATATGTGTGTTTGCATGTGTATGTATATGCATTTCAAACTATAGCTTCAGTGAAGAAGGGCAGGCTAACATACCTGTCTTCTGTCAGTAGAGGTGAACTCAGTGACAAATCAACGTAGCCATTTTTGATCCTCCCGGAGCATTTTCTACATTTGACAGTTTTTCAGGTACACAGCTCTTTATTACTGTTTTGAAGTCTGCAAAAGAAAAAAAGTCTGCGTGTGTTAGGTTTGACTTTTAATGATTTCCTGTTTCACAGGAGTAAGCATTAAAGCAATTTACCAAGTATGTCAGTTGATTTGGTCTTTTAACAGTAAGCTTGGCTAACTTGTATTACAAAGACTCAGCCTTTGGAGGAGGTGCCTTTTTACTTCTTTAGTGAGCCCCACTCCACATTGCTTTTCAAAGTGACTGTCTCAGTATCGTATTAAGTTGGTGCTAATGAATTTGGACAAGCTTTTAATTCCATTAAACAAGTAGGAACACGGGTTCACGAACACATGAAAGAACTAGCTTAAAGTACCCAAGGAGAAGCAATTTTGTTGAAGCAGGAACTGAAGTCTAGCTTATTTTCCTTTGAAAGGAATTAAATAGAAAAATCTGCAAATACAAGCACAGTTGAAGGACAGGAGAGTCCTATTGTCCCTGCTTCAACAGTGTCCCAATTATCTGGAGCAGCAGATGACTATAGATGGAAGGCTTGGATAGTGAAAGAATGGTAGCTGCTGACAGAGACAGCCCTGAAAGGCTGGGTTTTGATGCCACCTGTCTATATGATGAGATTACTACATTTGGACAGGGGCTCCTCAACGCCCTAGTTTTTTATTAACCCACTTACTACCATGTTGTTCACTTGCCCTCTTATTGGACTCCCTGCTGTGTCTTGACCTGTATTTGCTATAGCATCTTAAACACTTTGCAAAGAGACTGTTCATTTAGGATTTCAGTACCACAGGAGGGGAGCAGCTTAGGAAGCCACAGGATTGTTATATTTTTCTACCCTCCAGGATAAAAGCATGTTGTTTTGACAAGAGCTGAAAGTGGTCCAAGGGAACATGCTTCAATGGGAAAATAAATAAATAAAACCAACCCCAGGAAATCTTTTATGAAACAATACAGGTTGACATTATTTCATACTTCCTGGCAGATTGGGGTGTTTGAAGGATAAATATTCACCAGGTGGTCAGAGGCAAAAATGTTTTCTTCTATGAGATACTGGATAATATTTAGATTGGAATCTTCTTTTTTTGATTTATTCATTATTCAGAAAATATTCCCACAAATAATGAATGTCGCTGAACTTCTTTGCACCTCAGTTTCCTGTTCTGTAAAATGAAGAGCCTACACTACATTACATTGAACCTTCCACCAAGCTCTAAAACATATAGCCCCATATATATATAATATAGATATATAATATATATTATAATATATATTATATATATAAATGCAAGAAGAATATTTTTTTACAACATTTCTTTAGGGAATTTCTTGCTGTCTTCCCACACACACATATTGAATTCAGAAAGAAAAAAAAATGACAATTAGGTTGTTCCTTTAAAATGAGCAGAAAGCATTAACTCAAGTTACTTAAATGGTCATGATTCAAAATATAGACATCAATAACTATCTCTGGTTGGAGTGACAAATGCTTTTTTGAAAAGTAAAATGTATTCATGCAACAAGGAAGACCACCTAAATCTCCTCAGCATCAGAGTGAATTTGGAGCAGATCTGAGACAGCTGGTGATTTGAAGTCCTCCTTACGTCTCCTTTCCTCTAGGCTAAACTTGCCCGGTTTCTTTAACCAATCCTTCTATGCCATGCTGAGGATCTCCACCATCCCAATTCACCTTCCCTGAATATCCTTCAACTTATCGATGTCCTCCCCAAAATGTTATGCCTAGCAATAAATTCATACTATAGACGTGGCCTCCTCAAGGCCCGGCATGACAATCTTATCCTCTCTCTACTTCTGGAAACCCTGTCTCACTTAATAAAGCCTGAAGCATCAATAGCTCCAACATGCCTCAGTCCCTGGTTTCTAAAGAAGCCACTCTTTCCTACAAGGCAGAACTAGAGATTGACCATCTGCGTTACTGTGCGACTTCTTCTCCCACTACTGCCTTTTCATCTCTTCTTCGGGAACTGATAATTAAATCCCTGACTTTACTGACAATCACAATCCCTGTGATTTTGAATCATGACATGCATAGACTAAAATTCTCTTGCCATCTTCCACTCTCCTCTCATTCATCCTCATGCATGTCAGCTCCATTCCTCCTGTGTCCCTATTACTCTCTTCCTTGTTTTTTTTTCCCATTGTGTCCTCTACATTGTCTATTCTACTGTTAACGAACTATCTTTCACATCAGAAATGCGTCTCCATCCCAGAAGTTACTTTGTATATATATTTACATTTAATTTTCCATTTTTGTATTATTTCTTGCCAGTAGAATAAAAGTTTCTTAGGAGCAGGGACCATTTCATTTTTGTCTATATGTCTTATGAACCTGCTAAGATGCCCTGTACACAGTAGGAGTTTGAAAAATGCTTCTTATAGTAAATATCCTTTTTCCAGACTGAACAGAGAAGATGCTGAATTGTATATGAGAGATTAGCCAAGGAATCATCATCCTAATTAGCAAAAGTGAGTGAACATAATCACATTTCAAGTTCATCAACCGTCTTCAAATATTTGGGGTTTGCAGAACCCTTATGCTGTTTTGTTTTGCAGTGTTTTTTTTTTTTTCTCACAGTCAATGAATGCTGGAGGGAGACAGAATCTGGTCTGTGTTTCTAATTCAGTTATGCTTAACCCATCAACATGGAGTCTGATATGAGATATGTGTAGGCTGGTTTAAAAACATCACACATATTCTGTCCTGAAAAACAAAATGTTATCAGTTTAGGCTTAAACATTCACTTTCTGATGAAATCAAACATACCAAGGGCAGAAATAACCCAATGCCTGCTATATCTAATGGAATATTGCATGGTTAACTGTACATCTATCTAGAGAATAGTGTTCAGCTAAAAAAGAAATGGGAGATGTCAAACCATGGATAAGGATCCCTTATGGGCCAAATAGTAACTTAGAAAACCACATAATAATATATCTATGTTTTATTATATTTTAAACATTATGTCAAATATTTCCTAATTATATTTTAAATTGTGCCCGGGTGCCACGTTTTTTGACATTTCGGATCTAGAGCACGCTTCAGCATATTACAATCCCTATGTACTAGTGTCTAGAGTACTATTCAGTCTCTGCTTCACTAGAGTACATGCACAGGAATCAAAGTAGTGAACTGGTCAGTTTGAAGATGGGGTATGTGTTAAAGAATCTCTAAGTTGGGTGCAAGTTAAGAGGCCATCTAATTTAACCTGCACCTAAATGGGCATTTCCACTAGGACCCACTACATCCCTAGCCAGTCCATTCCACTTTTGCACATCTCAAATTGCTTGGAAGTTTTTCCTTATAATAAGCCAAAATTGACTTTACTATAATCCACGTCCCCGTCAATCCCCACCCCATCACTTTTTGTTCTATTTTCTGTAGCCTGGCAGAACTTATCTATTCCTCATTAGCTTTGACATCTCTTTATATATGTAAATATAGCTTATGTCTCCCATAGGTCTTCTCTTCTCTAGGTTAAACTTCCTCAGTTCCTTTAACAAATCTTTATACGGCATAGCCTTAAGACCCTTCACCATCCTGATTACCCTTCTTGAATGTTCTTGAACTTATCAGTGTTCATCAAAAGACATGATGTCTAGAATTTTACACCTGTTTTAGATGTAACCTGCCTGGAACAGAGTACAGTAGGATTATTACTCACCCCTCTTATTCTGGAAGCTCTTCCCTTTTTAATACCTCTTAAGTTCTCATTAGATTTTTGGCTGTTATCACACTGTTGACTCCTACTGCACTTGTAGTCCACTAAAACATTCAGATAGCTTTCAAAGGAATTCCTTTCTAATCAAACTTCCTCCATTGCTTGGTTGATCTTATAATCATGAAATTGATTGTTTAAACCCAAGTGTAAGACTTTACATTTATCCCCATTAAATTTCACAGATTCCTATTTTATGGGTTGGACTGGACAGCCTCCATGGTTCTGTCCAACTTTTAAGATTTTTGTGAGAGTGATGCAGAGGTTAGCAAATTGCACTTAAAACTCTTTGGATTATATGTGTAAACTTGGCTTATGTTCAACAGGCACATTTATAAAACATGGCCCACAATCATAGTAATCCTGCATTTGGAAAGTTAGGAAATGGCTTGTGTGTGTGTCCCTTATTGGAGAGCAAAACTAACTAAAAAGAAGCTGGTTATTGAACTCCCAGCTCTGTGCTAGGAAAACTATCTCTCTCTCTCTCTCTCTCTCTCTCTCTCTCTCTCTCTTGCTGTCTCGCTCTCTCGCTCTTGCTCTTTCTCTCTCTTTCTCTCTCTCTCCTAGTTAGCTCCCGTAGTTGTGCTATTGACATGAGCCAACCAACACCTCTTCTTTCTTCTCTGCTCCTTCTCCTTGAGAGTGTATACTATTGCTCTGCGTGAAAAATTCTGTGCTCTGCCCCCAACTGCATCTAAAGGTGATCTTGTGTTGGTTTCTTTTTTCCAAACTAAGACATACAAATACAGGGGGATTGGGGTTCTTCATGGCTAGACAATCCCTTGATGCTATGTATGTCAATCAATAGGTGCTTTATATTAGTGCATTTTTTTTTATTTTTCCATAGAATCTAGAGCTGGAAAGGACCCTATAAATTATCTATTCCAAAGTCTTTGCCATTGTCATTTTACAGTTGGGGAAACTGAGAGTCAGTGTGATTATGTGGCTGACCTAAAGCCATACAGTAAAGAGTAGAGCTGAAATTCAAACCCAGGGCTGCTGACTCCAATTTTGGCCTTTTGTTTTTCCTTACACTATACTGCCTCCCCTTTGTTGAAATCTTGTTAAATGCTAAAACAATTATTGGGTTTTTTTATTATTCTCATTGCATCAAATCACATAATTTTAATTAGTTGTTTCTGGGCTCTTAACTACGTATTGATCATGTAGAAATGTGCTGGATGTCACTGGATGTCACTGGATGTGCTCTCTGAATGGGCCTTATTCTATAAGTGATCTAACTTTAATTATATAAAGATCTAAGTGGATTTTTATATGGCCTCAGGGATATAACTGATCTTAATGGTATGGCTGTGTTTTATCATGATTTGCAAATGGAATTAATTGAATTTATAATGATATTTTAATATTACTTGACAGCATGGTTTGCTGCAGTGGTTAATGTCTTTACCCAGTCCTAAATTGTTACTAAATCTGATAAATTCTGATTAGTAGGAATCTAAATGAAATGGGGTAATCGCTTTCATTCAGCACTTTTCTGTTAAATATAGTTTCTCCCAACATTGTGCAGACTCATCCTGAGATTAAATAAGCTTTCCATATTTCCAGTCTTCCAATTTCAAAATTCTCTGGCTATATTTGTATGATACCAAAGCATCAGTCTATTCAATGACAACATCAATCAAGATAATAAATTCATAGAGTTTCAGAGTTAGAAGGGAAGCTATGACGTCATTTAGGCAAACTCTCATTTGACAGGTGAAGAAATTCAGACTCAGAGGCCAAGTGACTTGAAGAAAATTAGATGGAACAAGCATTGGGATGATCCATTAAAAATGAGGGGGTGACTTTTGGGAACAGAGCCAAGATGGCAGAGTAGAGAAAACTTTTAGCTGAGCTCACCCAACATTCCCTTCCAAACAACTTTAAAATAATGCTTCAAATCAAATTCAAGAGTCTCAGAGCCAACAAAAGCTCTGGGTGAAATATTCTTCTGCCCAAGACAACATGGGAGATTGGAAAGAGAGATCTGTGACATGGTTGAGGAGGCTAGCCTGGAGAACACGTGAATGATATACTGGTGATGGGATTAGGTGGTGGTGACAGAAGCAGGCTTTGACAATAGCTTGGTTATAGGGGTGAGAGATAGTGAAGAGTCCAGGATGACTCTTAGGTTGTGAGTCTGAAGGACTGGGAAGATGGTGGTGCCTTCTACAGTAATACAGAAGGTAGAGGGGTGGGGGAGGGTTTGGGGAGAAAGATAATGTTTCCTTTGAGACATATTGAGTGTAAGATGTTTACTGATTCAAGATGTTTGCAAAGCAGTTGGAGACAGGAAATTGGAGGTTAGCTGAGAGATTGGGGCAGGAAGGTAGACTTGCGAAGTATCAGCATAGAGATGTAATTAAATCCATGGGAGCTGAAGAGATCACCAAGTGAAATAGTATAGGGGGAGAAGAAAAGAGGGCCCAGGACAGAAGGGTGTGATGTGGAAGAGGATCTAACAAAGGAGAAAGAGAATGAGCAGTCAGGTAGGAGGAGAACCAGGAGAGACTAGTGTCCCAAAAGCCTAGAGGGAAGGGAGTATCACAGAGGAGAGTTATCAACAGTGTGAAAGGCTGCAGAGAGCTTAAGAAGAGTGACTACTGAGCAAAGGACATTGGATTTGGCAACTAAGAGATCGTTAGTGACTTTGGAGAGAATAGTTTTGGTGGAATGATAAAAATCAGAAGTCAGACTGTAAGAGGTTAAGAAGAGAGTAGGAGGAGAAAAAAGTGGAAATATTCTCTTGTATTAGCTGCAAAGGGCAGAAGAGAAATAGCATTATGGTGGGGACTGAAAGATCAAGTGAGGACTTCTAAATGATAAATACAGATTTTCAAATTAAATAGAATTTTTTGTCATTACTTCTGTGATCCTTCAGTGTTCATGGTAATTTGTTTTGTCTCAAGCTTGGACAAGTCAAATGACTTGTCCAGGTAAGTTTCAGAGCCAGAATTCACACCCATTTTTGAGTTTTTTTGTTTGTTTGTTTGTTTTATTTTCTCCAAATCCATGGTGCCTCTCAGACTTAAAAGAAAAAAATAATATTTTGCCTAATGAGTGACATAACCAAATGCTGAAATATCTAATAAAAAAAAAATCTGGTTAAACCTAGTATTTTCTCTGCTTTTTTGGTCCCTTCCTTTGATTGGTTGGTTCCTCCCAGAACTTTCATTTTAAGGAAAGTACCTGCTCCAGCCTTGTCTTCATCTCCATCCACAGCTCCCAAATCTCTGAACTTCTTTTAATACCATGCCCCCTTGGGGATACCTTTTCCTTCTAACCCCATTTTTAGCTTTCTTTCTGCATTCTCATTCCCCATTAGAATGTAAGCTCATTGAAAGCAGAGGTATCTCTTTTTCTGCTTGTATTTGTATTCTCAGTGGTTGACACAATTACAGGTATGTAGTTGGTGCATACAAAATGCTTGTTGAATTGATGTTGTCATTATGTTTCATAATTTAAAATAAGTACCTAAATGTTGAAATTTCCAATTACCTAAATTAAAAAAAAATATGGAAACTATTTGGGGAGTGGTGAGACTTGGAGAAGTCTTTGATTTCTTTTTTCTTTTCTCTTCTTTCTCTTTCTGGTCACTATAAAAGTTCGGCTTCAGGTTGGTATTTGTGAACTCTGAGTATATGTTTGGGCATTGGGATAGTCTGTAATAAATTCTTTTAGCACTTAAATTCCTGAAGCAAAATTAAAAGTACTCCACTTGCTTCTTGTTGCTAAATGATTTGGGAAGAAATGCACTACATAAAAATCGCCCTCAATATTTTATTTTATCTCTTTCTTTGAAGAAGTGTTTTATTCATTGTAATATGCTGCATATATTTGCTATATAAAATGGAATGCATTGACTTGTATAATCTATCCTTATGCAACTATAATAAATTAAAATTATTAGTAAGAAATTAAAATTTATATGTCATACATATGTACGTACATATACATATGTAGGTACATACATATTTCGACATATACATACACACATTATACACATACACACACATATTTATTTAAAAGTACCTACCAGACAAAGGGCACTGTGCTATGTGCTGGTGATACAAAAACAAAACATTTTCTACTTTCAAAGACCTTACATTCCACAGAAGAAGGTGACATATACACAGATATCTATAACACAAGGTAGAGAGTGAAAGAGGAAAGGATAAAATCAGACAAAATACTCTTAGGAAATTTAAGAGTCTTATCTTCCTAAGTAGACCATAAACCACTCGACAGTAAGGATTATATGTTATAATTCTTTGTTTCTCTGGTGTCTGATACTGTTGGGTGCTGGGAACCCTAAAATGCAAGGGTACAGGGTGCAGGTCTGCCTCAAAAGAATTCAGCTGCTCAAGTCTTCCAGTCAAAATAGTGGGTTTATTTGTGACACCAATACAAGTGGTCCAGACTCCTAGTGCATCTGTGAATTTGATGAGAATAAAATTGGTACTTTTATACAGAAAGGCTGTGGGAAGATCTGGATGGAATTAAGGAGTGGTAAGTAACCCAGGGTGGGCCAGGTGTAGACAGCAGAGGGAGTTAAGTGGCCAGAGAGCCACAGTGAAAGGTCAGTTAAAAGGATTATTGACTGGGATGGGCTGGATGCCATAGGCGAAAGCCAGAGATCTGGGTTCAGGGGCTTTGAGGTCCAGATTCCAAAGTCATGGTCTTTTCCTTTTAGGGGTCCAGCACAAATCCCATCCCCCATCATTACAATATTCTGTGTTTAGTAGGGACTCTTTTAAATAATATTTAAAAAGAACAAGGACCTGCATTCAATTCCTTCCATTGAAAAGGTACAAGTAATATGTACCTTTTCAGAAGCAGGAGGGAGAAAACTCAGGGTCTCCCTTCCAGATTCTCTGGTTAAGGATATTACAAAAAATCAAATGCCTTGAGCCAGCCTTTTTTTTTCTGAAAACTTCCCTTTTTGAGGAATTACATGGAAAAACTGAAACAAAGACTCAGGTGGTTGTTTGAAGTAGAAAGAGAAGGACTATCCCCTTGGGTCTCTTTTGTTCAGATTGCCTTGGTTACCACTGCCCAAGTTTTGACTGAGCAAACAGCTTCAATGAGTAGGGTAGGTCGAGCCACTTGCAGGCAAGGGGGCAGGCAGACAAGCCATATTAACTTTGGAAGTATGGTGGCAATTTTACTGGCTTATCATCTGAATGTTCAGACATAGAATACTGTCAGCGTCAATAATTCAATAAACAGTTATTATGTGCCAGGCACTGTGCTGAGAGTTAGGAAAACAAAGAAGAAAAGAAAGGCAGTGTCTGTCCTCATGGAACTTGCAATCTAATGGGGAAAGACGATACATAAAAGGAATCTGGAAAGGGGGGGGGGCTCTTGTGGGTACCTGACAAAGGGGCATTTTATTTCATGAAGCTGAAGCCAGAGTGCACTTAGTTAGCTAGGTGGGTTGGGAAATCAGCAGATTAGCATGAGGTTAAGGAAGGATCACACTTCAAGTTTATATGCCTCCCCCAATTAAAACAAAGCAAAACAGAGAGACAGGGAGAAAAACACACATATACACACTCACTCATACACACACACAAACACACACACACACACACACACAGAAACACACATACACAGAGAGAGAGAAAGATGACATACTTTCAGAATTTGATTACCCAAGAAATGTGAATTCATTTATAATTTGGACATCTTATGGACACAGTTTCTCTAGGCATCGTACTGTACACTGCTTGAGTTTTTGGGATTTTTTTCTGGGTAGAGGGGTAATGTTGTCTATTGTATAAAACACTGGACTATCATCACTGAGGAGTTTTAGGCTCATGTCCTGACTCTTGCACTAACTAGCAATGTAACCTCACCCTAGCCATTGGATTCATCAGGGCCTCAGCTTTCTAAAATAAAGGGATTAAGCTAGATAATCCCTAAGATTCCTTCTATCTTTAAATGAACATTTTGTGATTCTGTAGATCTCAGAAATTAAATTAGAGAAAACTTGAGGGAAGAAAGATGCAAGTAAACATTCTAGATGTTAGAACTGAGAAGGTAACGCAAAGTAAAGGAGAGTTTGTTGAATTCAGAGGAGTCTTCAAATTACCTCCCAAGAATCCTTTTCAGGATTTGTACAGAGAGAGCAGAAATATACATGAACTATCTGTTTAGCGTCTCAGATTGCTTGTAGGGTTATGACAAATAGGAAAATCAACAAAATTTATCTATGTCATCCCTGTCTCCCATTTCTGTAATGCCTTCTTTTATGTAATGGCATCCTCACACCTATGTAACAGCTCTACCTCATTTTTTCCTGTCTGCAAAACTATGCTCAAGGAAGGACTCAATAAAAGTATTCACACCAAGGGATTATCCCTCCCAGCAATTCTTGTATTTTAATGGAAAATAACACTTCAGGCATTGCATGCATTTCAAATGATGGAAAGACAGGATAGCATAGTGAATAGTGTTGGACCTGGGGTTAGGAAGACTTGTCACTGAAACTATCCATGTGACCCTGGGTCCATTATTTAGTCTCTCTGAGACTTAGGATGTTCATGTGTAACACAGGGAAAATAATACCTCATACCTGTCGTTGTTGTTATGAGCCTTGTGAGATAATTTATGTAAAGTGCAAACTTAAAGCTTAATATAATTTAGGATAATTACAGTGAGGGAATGTCAAAAAAAAGCAAGTCAGTGTAGGAAATGCTTTTAGGGGAAGGGAATCACTGTAATCTTAGTTCCCTAAAAATCATACCATGTAGGAAGAAGACTACTTACCCATCATTCCTCATCTACCACCCTGAACTTTACAGAAAGATTCTAGAAACAAAACACTAGAAACGAGAAACTAACAGAGAATATGGCTGCGTCCCTGCAGATTCTTGTAGAAACCCTACAGGGTTACAGAATAGTGCTAGGAATTTTGAGTTGGAAAAGGCAATAGAGGTCATCTAATCTAATACCCATTTTCCAGATGAGGAAACTGAGGTCTAGAGAAGTGACTTGCCATATGTGCAAGTATGTATGTATGTATGTATCTCACATATCTCTATACCTACATGCATATATGTATGTGTATATGTATGTATGCATGCATAACAAATACCTGGCATTCTCTTGATATTGGGAGAAATTAAGATCCCTATGGTAGATTTTCAGGTGGGTATTGGGGGGAGATTCAGAATGAGTAAGCATGAATGATATATAATTTGGGCCAATGGAAGAAATTCCCAAATCTGTGATATCACAAATACACGTGAATTTTTGAGAAACTCTTATTGGTATGGTAAAAAAAAATTAGGAAGTGCTCTACTTTTAGCTTAAAAAAACTTTGTAGAAATGGCAAAACTATTGAAGTGTTACATTATTGCTATAGCTTGTCTCTGCTCTAGTTTTATAATCTGGATTTTTAAAGTCTCTTTATCCTCAGTCTGATTACATGGTATGTCATATATCTATCTATCTATCTATCTTTCTATCTATCTATCTATCTATAATTTCCATAATGATTTAATTGTGGTTTTTGTCAACTTTTACCTTCACCCAAATATTCTCCACCATCCATCCATTTCCATATTTATGTCTTTCCATATATATATAATGCTATGCTTTCTTTCCTTTAATTTGGTATGTTTATTTTGAAAGAAAATAGAGTTTCTATCTCTATATTTCGGTTTTCAATCATAATCCACTTAACTTCAGTGATATCTGTGAAATCTTATACACATATAATTGTGTTAAATTGTGTTAAATTGTGTTAAAATTGCAAATTGTTTTCCCCATAAACCATGTATAGGTAAAAGACATTTTAGACCATAAGGATTGTTCTTAACTTCATTGTTATTTTCATCTAAAGATTCATCTTGCTGCTTCTTTCTATAGTTTGCATGTTATTCTCTATAGCATTCAGCTTTATAGTTTTATTTGTATGTTCTTCTCAAAATTCAATTTAATCTCTTGCCAAACAAATTCTTCCTGGACTTCATGAATGCATTCCTACCCTTGCCAAGAGACCATCATTCTTGTATCATAGGCTATGGTCCAGGAAACTAAATAAATCCTGTTTTCTGACACTTTATATGTAGCCAGCTGTCCACTTAGAATAGCTTTTCTTTCTCTTTCAAGTCACAACCTTCAATTGGAAGAAGAGATGAAACCACCATGTAAAGGCCCAATTCAGTTTTCTGTCAATAACTTCAAATTCTTTAGTGAATCATTCAGAAGATAGTACATGTGAAATGCATAAACAATTATATTGGTTGTTAGGAAGAGTGTGGAGACCAAGGAGAGTGGGAAGAGTCAATGATTCATGGATTGACTCATTGTTCAGTTTTGCTCCAGCCTTAGCTGGCATTCCAACTTAAGCCATGGCTTTTTCGTGCACAAAATCAAGTTCATAGCTGAGGCAGGTTTAGAGTAAATTCAGTCTAAGGGAAAAAAAATAAATTTGAAATATCCAGTTAATTTAGGAAAATGTCAGTTTTGTTTCATTTTGTTTTGTTTTTGCCTGAAGTACCCATATGACTCAAGTCTCAATTCAATTCAACATGTTGTCATTTTGTTGCTAACTTAAACACAAGACGCTATGCTAGACACCTGGAACCAAAATCAAAAGAATGAAACGGCTCCCTCAAGAAATTTAGATCTTACGTCAAGCATACAGTCTTTAAATGTATGTGTTTGTATGTTGGGGGGAGTGTATGTAGGAGGTAGGAGGGGAGGGTTGGTCTCAAACAAATGAGTTTCCTGTCAACCTATTGAGCATCATTACAAAAAATAATTCACAGATAATAGTGTTAATTATATGTATATGTATGTATATAATGTAAAACCACTTTATATATACATATATATATATATACACACATACATATATATATATATATATATACACACACACATATATTATCCTATTTGGTCCTGACAACCACCTTGATGGAGTAGATGCTATTATTATCAACATTTACACATGAAAAATATGAGGCTAAGGGGTTAGTAAATGATTTGCTCAGGGTCACACAATTAGTAATGATCTGAGGCAGGATTTGAATTTAGGTCTTTACTCTAAGTCCTTTTCTCTTTCCATTATGACACCTAAGCTTTCCTGGTGACCCTTAAAAAGTAAATTTTATAGTTTGGTAACCATTTGAGAGAAGAAACATCTTTGTGCAGTATGACTCCTGTATCCTTATGAGATGGCTGCTGGGAAGGAGGGATTTCTCTCTTCTCCCCCTCACACATTAGCCATGATGTCTTATGAGTGCTACTTGCTAGTAGGGTATCTAGATATTACCATATCCAGAAGAAGGAAAGGGAAAGGGAGAAAGGGAAAAGGGTGGAGATGAGGGAGGGAGGGAGAGAGAGAGAGAGAGAGAGAGAGAGAGAGAGAGAGAGAGATAGCCGGACGAAATAACAGAGGGATATAGAAAGAAGAGAAGAAAGAGGAAAAGACTTCAAGAACTATGACATCTGGGAGCAGATAGTCCATTGTGGATTTAAGAGAAAACTGGAACTAACAATTAGGGGCTGAGTTTCAGAGTGAATTAAACCCAGAAAACCCAGTTAAACAACCTGCCCAGCAGACTCGCTGGGCCAAGGGTGAAGAGAAATCACCTAGTCTTCACATGAATGAGTGACTCGTTGAGAAGGTAACCTGGAGATGTTGTTACCAAGGAATAAAGAACAATTTAATTCGCAGAGCAAAAGACTAGGGGAACTAGGAAGCAACATTTGATGTGATCTTTCTTTACTTAATTTATTCATAAAGAATGAAAAAAAAGTTAAAGATTTAAGTATTAACAATAATGTTGAGTAAGTTTGTAACACAGACTTTTTTCTATAATATCCACTTATTCAAAATCACCCCAAATATTATCTTGATATTGAAGTAATTAAACCATATTTAGCTTGATAAGAATTTAATTGAATTGCTGTCATTAATCACAGTAATATATATATGTATATATAATATATATGAGTGTATATGCATATACATATATATATAATAGTTTTTACATGATGTTGAATGTTGCTGGCTCTAATTAGCACATGGTCAACAGCATATTTAGTTGGCAATATTATTAATATGTCCCTTGTAGCAATTTATTTAGTGTGTTTACAATTCCTCTATGATTATCCTAATGAGTAGGATGATGAAAATTATTATTAGGCAGAGATTTAATAGAACACCCATCAGCAATGAGGAAAAGAAAAAAAAAGTGAGGTTGATTTATTACCTAAGGTATTCTATTGATGCTATTGAGTAATTATCGTCCTATGCAAAATGTATATTCAATCTTGTGGTTCGGTTAAGTTCTATTGGTTTGATCAAGAATCCAAGTACCTTGCAAAATGCCTAGAACATATCTGATGAGTAAGAAATGTTGGTGGAGTGTAATCCTTGTTTTATCTAAGATGTGTATATGAGAAACAATTTGAATAAAAAATACCAAGTTAAAAAGTGAAGTCATACTTTAAAAGATGCTGAATTTTTCAGTTTTCATATAAGGCTTCTGTGTTGTATAAATATTGTAATAGTTCAATTTTTAAAATAATGTATGTGATAGTCATTAACAATTTTTTAACATATATGAATTTATAATAATAGCTAATAATTATGTAGCACTTTAAGCACTTGAGAGACATAATTAGATAAGAGAGATGAGAGATAACGTGGGTTTGTATGTGTGTCTCTGTCTGTCTGTCTATCTATCTATCTATCTAGCAGCGAGGTGGCACAGTGGATAGAGTGCTGGACCTAGAATCAGAAAGACTCATCTTTCTGAGTTCAAATCTGGCCTCAGACACTTATTAGCTGTGTGACCCTGGGCAAGTCACTGAACCCTGTTTGTCTCAGTTTCCTTATCTATAAAATGAGCTGCAGAAGGAAATGGCGAACCACTCCAGTATCTTTGCCAAGAAAACCTCAAATGGGGTCTCAAAGAGTCAGACACAACTGAAACAACTGAAAAATAGCAAAATGCATACATACGTAATCTTCTAATCTCATTTTAGAATTTCTTTTAGGAAGTAACTGGTGGATTTAAAAAAAATACTTAGCTCTCTTGTCTAATTCAGGTAGCTTTCTTTCATGAGTTGAAATATGATATTCAGTATTTATTTGTAAATTATACACATGTATTGATAACAATTATGTACATAGAAAAATACATATTCATGAAAACTTAAGAGGATGAGATTAATATGAAATAACATAGGGAAAGGTTTGTGGTGGGGAGATCAAATATGAAGCTCATTTAATAGGCCAAATGAGTAGTGATGATAGTCCAAATGAAGTTGGTGACTAAGTGAGTTGTTAAGAGGGATATATATGAGAGATGTTGTGGAGAAAGAAACGAAAAAGATTTGACAACTGATTTTGTAAGTTTGTGAACCTGGGCAACTGAAATGATGCTGTTGCTCTCAATAGTAATAAGGGAGTGTGGAAGAGGGATGGGTTGGGGAGAAATATAATGTAATGAAAGTTCTTATGAGCATCATGTCAAATCCATGCCTGCTCTATCTCCTCCACCAAAAAGAACAAGACGTAAGTGAGTTCTCATTTATTAGTCAGTGTCCAGGAGCCCAGAACCTATGCACCGAAGTATGTCAAAGCCACGAAATGATTTGGGTGACAAGGGTGGGTTTCCTGGAATGAGGATGGAGGAATTTCATGATGACCCCTTTACAGCTGTTGTTATGAGTGTCTAAGTTAAAAATGTTCCAGGGAGCCAATACCCCTTAGAAATACTGTCTAATATATGGTGCCTGACAGTGA
Source organism: Vombatus ursinus (assembly GCF_900497805.2). Taxonomy (NCBI): domain Eukaryota; kingdom Metazoa; phylum Chordata; class Mammalia; order Diprotodontia; family Vombatidae; genus Vombatus; species Vombatus ursinus. The sequence continues at coordinate 24,649,647 of NW_020954588.1, read as the reverse complement.
CCATGAGGGCAGACTGGTGTTGTTAGAGCTCAGATTAGATACAGGAGATATCTAAACTTAAATCTTGACTTTGCCACTTAATAGTTGCAAGATTATGGACAAATCACAACATTTTTTCTGAGACTCAATGTCCTCATCTATAATTGTGATTCATAATACCTACAATAAAATGGTTGGTTCAGGTGAAGATAATATGACTTACTGTATGTAAAGTACTTTGCAAATCCTGAATAACTATTGAAATCCTAGCTCTTTCCTAATCTAAAATTTTAAATTCCTCCCCCCCCCAAAAAATTGTTGAGCACCACCTATCTCCTTTTCTATATTGGAAGCCAAATTTGTTCAAATTAATTTATTTTGTTTTCCTGCCAGCTTTGCTGATTAGACGGAAGCATATACTTTGAAAATTTAAAGAGAAAACTTAGCACATAATTTCACGCCAAATGGCATAAGTAGATAAATGATTCTTTCTCTAAGGTATACAGTGATTAAAGGTTATCTAAATGCTAAGATGCCAAATAATTTCTTAGGTGACTCATTAGATGTTTTCTTTGTGGAGTCTGTGTAGTTTGCAGCTAGAAATTGTTTCAAAAACTGATCTTGCAAGTACATAAAATCTGAGGATTCTCTTAGGCCTAACTTCTAATTAAAGGCATACTTTATTTTTTTTTACTTTTTATTCTTTTTTTTTTAGAAAATATGTTTTCACTATATTTTGTAAGCCAAATCACCTTTTGAGCACACAAATGTAGTATGATATTTAAAGGAAGATGACCAATCCATCCAAAAGCATTTATTAAACACCTACTATATACTGTAGTAGGTACTAATGATACAAATGCAAATAATGATACAATCCTTACTCTCAGAGAATTTACCTTTTAATGAAGGAGATAAGTACCTATATAAATATATTTAGAATAAACACAAAAGATGGTAGATGGTTTTCAAAAGTGATTAATTAATTAGATAATTAGTACAAAATTTAGAACAAAAATCAACCACCAGAGGATCCCCACCAAAGTAAGCCATATATCTGACTTGTACCATCCTTCTTGTGGTTCCTTCAGTACAAGTGCAAATGGTGGTGATACTAACACCTGAAGTATAAAGAAGCCATGTTCACATGCAGAAAGAAGACACAAGCATCCACCAAATCCCTGTTAAAGATAAAAGGTTCAGAAGATAAACTCATGGCCTAAAAAAATTAAGACAGTTATTGACTTAGCTATGGCTAGTTCTGTCCCCTGTTATCTTTTTTGTCTCCAAGAAGAGCAGTCACCCATCACAAGACTTGTTTTGTTTGGGCCATTGTCAAAGACAGGTCCTGTGAAGTTTATTTATTTATTTTTCCCTTCCCTTTGCAGCCCAGCATGAGGGCAATCATCCCTTGAGTGGTTAAGATTGCCTGATACCAGGTAATACAGACTTCCATGACAGTTCTTTGGCTTCCTTCTGACAACTTTTGAGCAGCCCATGGTCCCAAAGCTCCCTTTCGTCTTGTAAGATGTGCTTTTTCCCCTTTGAGTCTGCAGATGGAATATCAAAGTGACATAGCTCAAGGAATGGCCTTTCTGCATTGTTTTCCCCCAGCTGTTGGTGCTCCCAGGTTGTGTGTGTTTTGTCTGTATCTCCTATATACTTATAAATATACGTGTTGTTCCCCCAACAAAATAGAAATGACTAGAGGCCAGGGATTGTTTCATCTTTATCTTTGAATTTCTGGCACCCACTACAGTGAGGGAACATAATAGGTACTTGAATGCTTGTTGATTGATTGTTTTGTGTATAAGGTACGCTAGGCGTATTTCCTAAGCTCTGTTGACTTCTGCTTGTGAGTTATGGGCAGCATTAATTGCAAGTCCAGTTGCTTTGATTTAGGCAATAAGGTCACATTACTGGGCTAGGTCTTTGGCTTGGCTTTGTCTTTTTTTTTTTTTTTTGATAGGGGAGAAGGGGTATCTGTATGTATGATTTCACTGGTGTAGGTAATTCCTGGAGAAGATCCTGCCTCTATTAATGCAAATCAGCAACTGTTTTGAAGGTTATAGTCTAAAAATTATTGATTGCCCAGCATCACACAGCCAGTATGTGTTAAGAATAGGATTTGAAAAGGCTGACTCCCTCTCTACCTCACAATTCCTTGAGCCATTCTTAGTGTCCAATTTGATTGAACCCAAAGGTGTCATTGAAAAATGTCATTGTCAATTTTACATTCAGGGTAGTACTACAAAATTTCATATTCAGGAATGACCAGAGTTGCCTCTAGTTGGACCAGAGTCCAACTCATACCCTACTACAACATGTGGTTATTATTCCCATTCCTTGGGTGAGTGTTAGGATTAAATAAGTTAATGCATTTAAAGCTTCTTAAAGTACTATATAAATGTTGTTTCTACCACCACCACCACCACCACCACCACCACTACCACCACTACCACCACTACCACTACTACTACTACTACTACTGTATCCCAGCTATTTCAAGTATAGGTCTGCTAATCTTTTAGGGCAGAGGAAGTGTTCCAACTGATGCTGGAGGTTCTTGAAGATTTAGTATGCTTCCTCATCTTCCATTGCCCAACATTCATGTAATCCTAATCTTATCACAGAATGAATACTGTTCCAGATATCCTTAAGCATTGAAGGGAAGAACAGACCTTCAATATGTCTGAATATTCTAGTATAATTATGTAAATTCAAAGGAGACAAAGCCAGTAGGAATCCAAGGGGAGTAAAGAAAATCCCTGCAGCCCAAGCCCATTAGCATGCATATAAAACAGTAACTAGAGAGGCAGAGAGAGAGAGAAACAGAAAGGATGGGGGAGTGTGGAGGTATTTGAATAAGTGTAAAGTTGTTTTAAATTGACTACATAAAAAACATAAGGAGAAACTAGGATTCTGAAATATATATATGTGTATATATATATATATGTGTGTGTGTATATATATATATGTGTGTGTATATATATATATGTGTGTGTATGTGTATATATATATATATGTGTGTGTGTATATATATATATATATATATATACCTAAGGGCTTAAACTATTAAAATCTCTTTCTCTCTTCTTCTGTCTCTCTTCATTTGCTCCTCTTTGCCTTTCTTTCTTGTTCACTTTCCCTCCCTCCTCTCTCAATGTCAATGCCTCTCTCTACATTCTTGATATTTTAAAATATTCACTCTTTGATGTAACTCTTGAGAGCATGAAAATAAAATCCCTTTCCCTAATGGTTTTCTGCATTGCACTTATCTAACATTGATTTTTCTCCCTTTATATTTGTAAAGCAGAATAAACCAATAGGGCCCCCTTTTGTTTCTTTCCCAGAGCCATGCACCTGCACCATTGATCATGCCAACAAGAGCTCACACAACTTTGGAGTGAAAACCAATATGGTGGTGTGAAAGCCGAGCAGACAGCTCAGGAAATAGATTCTAAATTATACAGCTGCCTACTGATCTGCAACTACCCAGAGTCTTACAGTTTGACAGCTGGTTAGGGAACCCTGGACAGGACCCAGCTTTGTCTTGATGACCTAAATGGAGACTTGGTATGTGGTCTTTGAGTGTTATTGCTGCAGAAAAGACAGCTAGTCAGAGCCAGGCAGGAAGGAGAAGCCGTGGCTGTTTGAAGCAGGAATAATATTAGCAACAGTAACCATACAACTGAGTCCAGGACATATTATTTTTCTTTGACTTTTAGGCAAATCTGAGGTTGTGTTTGACTTTAGTTCTTCATTCAGGGAGCTTAGATGCTATCATGGAAAGATCCAAAAACTACTATTTATTTGCTTTGTGACCTTGAACTTCTCTAGGTCTTTGTTCCTTCATCTGTGAAATGAAAGATTCGAATGAAATGATAATTAAAGTCATTTTTAGCTCTTGATTCAGTGAACTTGGATGCTCTTATGACCTACTAGCCATATGATCCTGGGCAAGTCAGCTAACCACTCTGGGCCTCACTTGTTGCTGCTGAATTGTTTTTAATCTTGTCCGACTCTTCATGAACCCAATCGTTTTCTTGGCAGAGATCTGAAGTGGTTTGACATTTCCTTCTCCAGTTCATTTTACAGATGAGGAAACTGAGGAAAACAGGGTTGAGTGACTTGCCTAGGATCACACAGCTAGTAAGTGTCTGAGGTCAAATTTGAACTCAGTTCCATTTGAACTCCAGGCCCAGTGCTCTATTTACTGCACCACCTAGCTGCCCTGGGTCTCACTTATCCCCTCCATCAAAAGAGGGAGTCAGAATAGATGATCTCTAAGACTCCTTCCATTCCTGAGTGCTGTGAATATAAGATTTTTTTAAAAATAGAAAACTAATTAAAGAATGAACAGTTATTTATTAAGGACCTATTGTATGCCAGTCACCATGCTAGAATCTAGAGATGCAAAGAGTGAGAATTCCTTTCTCAAAAAGTTCACATTCTATTGGACAGAGTGTGTATGAGTGTATATGTGTGTGTGTATCTCCATGTGTATCTATCTATCTATCTGTATAGATATAGCTATAGATACTAATAGAAACTGTATCTTTGATTTCTCAGTTGCAATGAGTGCTTTGTGAGAAACTTCCTCTATCAGTACAAGTTGACAGTAATTTATAATCTTCACAAGTAATTTATAATCTCACAAGAGAGTAAGTAACCTGGCCAGGTGGTAACATAGCTAATATTTGTCAGAGGTGGGAGCTGAAGCCAGGTCTTACTGGTTCCTAAGCCATCTCTCTATCCATGACACTATACAGCTCCTCATGTAAGTATTTACAGAAGAAATTTTTAAAAAATTGGGAGAGAGGGTGCTATCAATTGTAGGAATTCAGAAAGGTTCCATGTAAAAGGTGATGGCTGGGCTTTTGTTGAAGAAGGAGATTCTTTGAGGCAGGCGGGAGGATGGCTACATTGCAGACATGTGGGGAGACTAATTCAAAGTCATGGAGATGGGAGATAGAGTGTTCCATGCGCAGAGCAGAGAGAAACTCCTTTGTTTGGCTTTTAAAGCCTTAACCCTGACCTGTTTTTCCAGTCTAATTAGACTCTAGTCCTCCTCCTCTCTGTGATCCAGCAAAACTGGCCGTCTTTCTATGTCACACAACTCTCCGTCTCCTGTTTCTGTGACTTTGTACGAGCTGGAACCCATCCCTTCCTCATTTCTGCTTCACAGATTCCCTCTTTCTTTAATGTGCAACTCAAGCTGATAACCTTAATTAATAATATATTAAAATATTTCACATTAGTCTTTGTATGCATTATATTTATGCTGTACATCTTTTTATTGCATTTATATTCTTCTCTTAGAATGTAAGTTCCTCGTGGGTAGGGGTTATTTTATTCTTGCTGCTTGCATCCCCATCTCCAAGCGCAGTGCCTGTCACATGGTATGTGCATAATAAACACTTGTTGAATGATTGATGTAATAGATTGAGGTGGCCAAATGAATGCTCTCGGAGTGGACATTAAAGCAATTGTTCAAACAGTTTACTTGGGCATGTGCTTGGAGATCAGACCCTAGAGTGCATCAGACTATAGAATAGGATGCTCATTTTTAGCAAGGGCTTCAGGATGACTACAAGCCTGGAGGTACATTTGTAAACAAGTAGTAACTCTAGATGCAAATTTAGAATATTTGTGAAAGTGCACAATGTGGAAAACAGTGGGAGTTATCCATTGGCCTTTACAATTCAGTCTGGTGTGCTTCTCCAGACCTGTGTAGTAATCGATTGATTTCTCTGTGCCTTTTGATAATGTTAATTACAATTTGTTGGTTTCTCTGTTAGCTTAGGGTATACAGGAGCCAACAGCAGCAAAATTGTTCTCTGAATGATAGACGTACGTGGTCCTACCTATTTTAATTGCTACAGTGATAGCATAGTAATCCCAACTAAGCCTCTTGAGATATCATTACCTTTCATGGACAATGAAATAACTATAGAAACCAATCTGTGACCTGCCTGCACTTTCAACAATATATATGAAATGTGTATGATGGTCTAAAACCTCTCTTTCTTTGCACATTTAGCAGCTTTGGGACAAAGGAAACACAGTTTTAATTTTCACCTGCCAAAATGGCTAATGTCAGTCTCCTTGTATTCAGTTAACAACTCACTGGGTAAGTTTATTTCACTAGAGAAATGTCAGTATAAACTGGCAGTTAATTTCTACAATAAAGCATGAGTGAATAACAAAAATCCTTGACTCTATTGCCATTCTGCTCTACTATGAATGTTCTAGCTCTGAAGGAAGTGGAATGTTATCAGACTTAGACTTCATAGACAAATAGGGAAAAAAAAGAAAAATATAAAAAACAGTTCCCCTTTCTTTATAGACCATATTTAATAAGATAAGCAAGAACAATTTCTTTTCAGAAATTAATAGGAAATTTTTACATAAGATTGGGAAGTAGAGGGCTGAAGATGAAATCATTCAATGTTGATTCTTTTGGGTGGCAAGTCTTGTTATCTTAGAAATCACTATTCTTTAGTTTTTGTTTTGGTTTTTTTAAAGCGGTCAAATAGTCTTGAGGTAATGGGTTCCTCCTCACTCTCATAGATTAGGTAGGTAGGTGGGTAGATAGATGGATGGATGGATAGATATAGATAGACAGATGGAGAGAGAGAGAGAGAGACAAAGAATGAATGAATTTATGAAGCCTTCAGTCTGTGTCAGGCACTTCAAGTAAAAGCTGGATGACCACATGCCCGTATATTGTAAAGTAGACTCTTGTTCGGGAATCAGCGGTCTCTGAGGTTGCTTCCAACTCTAAAATTCTTTGATTGTTTGAAGTACTTTGAGCTCTTTCTGAAGTGTAGCTCATAGGATCATAGGATTAGAGCTGAAATAAGACAACAGAGGTCATCTTGCTCAATAATTTTAGCTGAGCTAAATTGAAGCCCAGAGGACAAAGTGAATTGCCCCAGAAGACATAAATTGTAAGTGGAAGAAATGAGATTTGAAGACAGCTGGTCCTTGAACCAAGAAGACCTGTGTTCAAATCTCACTTCTGATACATTAGCACTGTGTCCCTGCATATCTCTAGGTAGTTCTCTACAACTCAGTTTCATAGAAGGTGCCTACTTGCATTGGTAAGATAGAGTTTCCTTACCCAAAGTTTCTTTATACCAAGGAAATCAGAGATCCAGTTTCTTTCCCTATCAATTTGATTCTAAATCTGACCCAGCTGGCAGTAAGAATATATTGATTTGTATACCTATGATGAATATAGTCCTACCTAATTAAAAATGACAACAATGAACATCTATCTAGCTTGATGAATTGCTTGTGAATCTTCAAGGAGTTCTAAGACCAGGAGCAGTTTGAACTTCATCATCTTTGAAGTGAAGCTTATAACATCTGTTATTTACAATCTCTATTGCAATTCCTTGAGCTATTGAGTCATAGGCATGGAATTTACACTCACTCTGTCTTGAGCAAAAAGAATGCATTGATAAATTTGATGCCCCATCTATAATGTCCTTCACTGTATTGGCTTAAGGAGGGTACACAGGCAATAAGATTTTCTCTCTCCCCAGAGAAAGGTCTAGATGTTTTAATTTTTGAGGTGTGATTTCCTACTATGGAATTTTCTTGTGCCTAATCCCTGTCATCAAAGGACACGTTTAATGAATATTTTTGTGGGCAAGTGATGTGTTTTGAAGTTCAACAAAGGATTACAGTGGCATAATTTTCTTTACCAATATTGTATGTTATTCAGGTTCACATTAATGAGTTCATATTTTCTTGATGTGCACAAACATCCCAAATATATTTTTAGCCCTGAAACCAAAGTGACAAATAGATGGTACATACTTTTCATTGAATAAAAAACCCAAAACATCGACACCCCCCCACCTACACCAAAAAACCCACTCTAAAACCCCATAACCCCCATGCTTAAACTTGGAGTCTCTCTTGTTTTAGAGAAGAGACATCACTAACCTTTATTACTTTCCATTCTTCTCCATTTTCCAAATAATACCTCTCCAGCTGAAATGTCCATTGGGACCAGCAGTTATTAAGAGAGATAGATTGAAGCAAACATCACCAAATAGACTTGTTTCTCCCTTTAAATCCCAAAGCTGTTGTTGTCATGCACCAGAGAAGCTGGCACTTCAGGGCTGTGATTCCATTGATTTGCTGCTCTTGAGACCTGTCCCATATTTTTGACATTAATATTTTTGTATCCTGGGTCATTTCCATATTGCTCTATCTTTAAGAGAAGAATCACTGATGAATGGATAGTTAGGCCTGCTACAGGGTCTCTGGGACAGCAACCTCATAAACACCAGCCGTTTTCTTGATGCCAGTTGTCTTTGCCTAGCAGACTTTCCTTTGTGTGTGTTTGTGTATTGTGTTTGACTATTGACTTTTCTCATGCTACTGATTTAAATGTGCATGATTTCTTCCTTATCCATAAACCTAATAGTCCAGTTATTCCAGCTGATATTGATTATCCACTGGGTAGACGTATACAAGAGAATCATAAGCGACTCCACCTTCCAGTTTGGCTACAAACGGATGTCCTATAATCACAACCAGGTAGTATTTCCCTGGTTGCTATAGTTGTGGTCATCCTCTTTTCTTTCTGCAGTTACTACCATTATTACAAAAAAATTGCATATTATCTATGAAGTCTGCAGTGTATAAATTTGAATAAAATTCTACTTCTAGTTCTTTTGCTCTCATTCAAAGGTTCCATATTACTCCTTGAGGGCAATTAGTGTAATGAATTTGTCTGAATACTGCCCTTTGCTCCTCAAATGTAACTGGAGGGGAAAAATGAAATAAAAGCATAAGAGATATAAGGGAACTATCTGACCCACATTTTGGTCATAAAGATTTTTGAAACTCTCACCAAAATGTTACTGGTTATTATGACTTTTAAGGATATTTTTAACCTTTCCTTGGTTTTGGAATGAAAGTTTTGGAGAAGGGATGAGGATCACTTCTTTTGGCTTCTCCAGGAGAAAACCTACCACTTGGCTGTCAAAGCTGTTTATTTATTTAAAATTCCAACATATCTAAACAAAATTTTATTCTAGGAGACAGACACAGAGTTGCAGTAGAATGGAAGTTTGCCTACATGCCAGAGGCCATGACTGACTCCCACAGTCATATATGCATTACCTTGACAACTTGTATTTCTGATGAGACCTTGTTTATTGAGTCTAACAAGGCATCCTCTGGATGGATTTAAATATTTGAATGAACCTTGTGTCCTCACATTCTATTACAATTTGATGTTATTTATTATAACAATGATAGGAGAATTGCTTGATCCTGAAGGGGGAAGTAGCTTTTGATTTTATGCATTTCTTAAAGATAATAATCTATTTGCACATAACTAAACGGAATTTTATCACTTGGATATTCAGTTTGGTTTAAGACTAGGATATTCAACTTAGCTACCTATGTCTCACCTCAAGGAATATATGACATGTTTTTATTAGCTACAGAAAGTCGTGTTCTTGGAGGCTTGACATACAGCTTCAGACATTCCTTTGATAATTTTCACTGTGATATTCTTTCTTTTACTTTATCATTTCCTGGGCTTTGATAGAGATCTCCTCTCTGAATAAGGATTTATATAATACCCTTTCACTATTCAGTAGAAGAAATAGTTATTAAATGATGGTCTGTAAGTAGAGATGCAAGTTTAAATTACTAAGGTGTTGGAAATATTTAATTAGAGTTGTTTTAACTAGGAAATGATAACATTCCAGTTTTAGAGATCATTACAAAGTGTATAATCCTTTTTTTTTTCTTGAGGAATATTGCAGACTTGCAAATTTATAACTTTTCTTTATATTGTCACTTCCATTAAACATATTTCTATAGATTTCCTTGAGTATACCTTCAAATACATAATAAAGTATGTTAATTATATTTAATAATGAATTCTACATAAAGGTTAATAAATCCAAAAACATTAATAATTTTTTTTCTTTTACTTGTATCTAAATAACAATGAGATGAGAAGCAATAAACAATAGAGGAAAAACATCAGTGCTTTTATTTTAAGAGTATTTAATGCCTGAATTGACCTGAACATGTTGAAAGCATTGTGTAAAAATCATTTCAATGTTTGTTTGAAAAATGTAGGCAAATTTCTTGTGGTAGTGATATTATGAGGTAACAGTGTTGATAGCTTGGTGTTTGTCGGGAATTATTTTTTTTTTTTACTAGATTCTATTCCATTTTTATCTCATTCAAAATCATGTCATTCTCATTACTTCTTACAAGAACTTTTTTGGAATTTGTTGTTTGAGGGGCAAATCAGGTGGACATTCAGGGAGGGTTTTTTTTTTCTTACTATGGCAGAATCGTCTTTGGACAAGCAAAGTTTGAGAATCATTATTGATTTATCATTTGGAATTATAGAGGCGTTCTCAAGTAAAATGTCGAAGAAATGATGCAAATGAACAAAAAATGAGCAAATGAGTGAAAAAGAAAAGATCGATTGCTCATGAAAAAATTGAGTGTCCTCAAGAGCAGCATTAGAGTGAAGAAAGACCTCCGGGGCATTAGATGCTCCTCCCCTTTCACTGTGGGCAGAAGGATATTTTGAGTTATACATTGTTGTGTGGTTTGTCCTTTCTTCTCAAAGAGGACCATGACATCAGGGAGATGATGACATGACTTGCAATTTAATTGGATATGAGTGAGGGAGGCCTGTGCAGTCACCAGCCTAACTTTTTCCTCCAGAATCATCTGGATCCAGTGGCCAGATATAGATCAGGACAGTTGGAGATGGGCCAGGATGCAATAGGAGACCTTGGCCTTTTTAAGCTAAAGTCTTTTCAGGTTTTCACTTTGAGTGAGGCAATGTCCATTCAGTGAATAGGCCTCTTTAAGAAGTGAGTCAAGGGATGGCCCCTTAAATTCAAAAAAATCAACCTGGGAGGGGAAGACCCTCAGGATTGCTGGCCAAAAGAGAAACAGTTACTATTTACATTCACTCTGAGCCGGGAGATCCCAAAAAATAGCTATTAAATAGTGCTAGGGCAGGGACCTATTGTTGTTCTGTCTGTGAGCTCCAGAGTGAACTGGGTTCAAAGGTTTTCTTGGGGGTTTACTGGCTCGATTTCTTTCTCAAAGAGTTTTACATAGTTGGAGAGTGGACAGATCCTCATTGATGAGATCAAAGATTCATTTGGGTATTTTAGTGTTGTCACATATATTTAGTCAATTTTGACAGACAAGAAATACTTATTTAGAATGTTAATTTAAATAGATACAGGTAGTCTAATAAGAACACTGGACAGAGTACTGAATGGGAAATGGAAAGAGAAACTTCCATGAGTCACCTTAACAGTCCAAGATCACAAATTCAAAGTATAGGCAAGTGATCAGTGCAGGAACTGTGGAGTAGGGGTAAGCCAGGATCACAGACTCAATACCAAGAGTTTCAAGTTCGGGATAGCTCTGTGGGAACCCTTCCAGTTAATCCCTGACTCAGGCCTGGGCCCAAGTCAACAGCACAGGGTTGCTGATTGGGGCACCCAGAGCTTCTAACTAGACCAGCCCAGAGCAATTTATGGATGTAGCTCCTTGGCCAGGTGGGACCTACATCCAGAACCCATATGTCTTAGCTAGGCCAGCAATGTAAGGACTCCCAGATAATCTGCCCAGCCAGCAGGGGCAGGGACATAGATTCAGAGCTCCCGTGCAGATCTGGGTATTTTATACCACAATGGCAGCCTTTTGGTAGAATGTAAAGATTGGCAAATATTCATTTCATAGTAAAAATAATTTATCTCCCACAAGGGCAATTTATAATCCTTATTAAAATCCTGACATGTTTCTCCACTGTGATCTTTGTTTCTTGTTACCGCAAAGCTCTTTGAATAAAGAGTTTGGGTTAGGTCTTGCAATTTCATGCTATCAGGATGGTGTGAATTTCTTTTACATACATAGCAGATTGATGCATGTATCAGAAACCAGACTTTGGGAGCTCTATGCAATTTGTTTTACACATTTGCCACATAGCAATAAATCTCTGTCAATCACAACTTAGTTGCCAGTCTAATGAAGCACTGAATTGCTCTTTTAAATGGATATACTATCTTTTATTTCCTTTAAAGGAAATCACCTTTCTTACACATATCAGTTTTATCTAAGAACTCACTTAAAAAAGAAACAAAACCCTCCCAACTCTCTGGCAGTTGGGGTGCAGCTGTGTGGACTGCATGTTAATCTTGGGCCTTTAATTTTGAATGCAGTGTTTTATGGAACCCTAAGCTCTATTGTGATGGAGGTATTGATGGAGAAATTTCCAAAAGTCATTAGGGATTCTCTTTTCCTTTTCTAGCTCCAGAGGGTAAAACATGTGAATCAACTTTAGTGCCAAATACCTGCTTACAAATGGACTCCACGATGCCAGTGATTTGCAGTTTCCTTCCTTTGCTCCTTTAAAAAAAAATGCACACTTTCCTTATTCACTATGAGCAATTTGTTTTCAAGTAATTCTCCAACTAAATGAGGGTGGTGTAAGCAGGGCAGGCTCAGATTGATTTTTTTTTCATATTTTTAAAATAAAATCCAAGTCTAATCTATTTTAACTTGGATCATTTAGGAACAAAGTGTGTATTTTGAATTGTGTTAGATAAACAGAATGTACCATTTAATTGTGTCTTCTCTTAAAAGAGAAAATTTATCCTTTTCCCTGAAATTATTTAAAAATTTTATTGCAAAGTCTTTATTGCTAAAATTGGAGGTATAATAAGGAAGCCAGTGTTTTTTTTAGTATTTTAAAAAGGTTTTGTTAATATGTTCTATTTCTTATATCACTATAGTTTTCCCAAGCTTCCTTCCACGTCCCCCTCCCAGAGAACTATCCCATACAACAAAGAGTATTTTATAGAAAAGAGGAAAAAGTCAACATAATTGATTGATACATTGAAAAAAGTCTGAAATGTGTGCAGTATGTAACACATGTGGACCTCCCACTTCATAAAGGGGTTTGTTTGGGGTATCTTCTCATTGAAGTCCTGCTTGATCTTTAAAATCTTGTCGCTTTTACTTTTGATTGTTTAGTATGTAGTTCTTTCCATTTTCTTTGCTGTATTCACTATGTATATAGATCTGTTGGCTCAGCTTACTCTTACTTACTTTTGCATCAGTTCATGTAACTCTTTCCATGCCTATCTGTATTCATCATAGATATCATTTCATGTAGCGCAGTAATATTCCATTGTATTCATGTACTATGATTAGTTTAGCTGTTCCAAACTTGATGGGCATCTACTTTGTTTCCAGTTCTTAGCAATCACAAAAAGTGCTGCTGTAAATATTTTGTAGTTTATGGGGACTTTTTTTTTTTGTTTCTTTTCAATGGTTTTCTTGGCATATAAGCCCAATAAATGGAGTCTCGAGTTCAAAGAGAATGAACATTTTAGTCAGTTTATTTTAATAATTCCAAATTGCTTTCCAAAGTGGTTGTACCATTTTAGAAAACAACAATGTGTTAGTATGCTTAGCTTCCCACAACCCTTGCCACATTAACCATTAATATTTCTTATCATTTTTTGCCCGTTTTCAGGATGTGAAACTTCAGGGTTGTTTTGGTTTACATTCCTCTTATTGGTGATTTGGAGCATTTTTCATGTGGTTGTGCATTAACTATTGAATATTTATTAACTGGTAAATAATGGGATTGTATTTCTTTATATTCTTTCCACGGTGTTCCATCAATTTTTTTTTAATTTTTAGCGGGGCAGCTATGTGGTGCAGTGGATATAGCACCAGCCATGGAGTCAGGAGGACCTGAGTTCAAATTCGGTCTCTAAACACTTGACACTTACTAGCTGTGTGACCCTGGATAATTCACTTAACCCCATTACCTATAATAACAATAATAAATAAATAAATAAAGTTTTTGGTTTGTTTTTTTTTTTTTTTTTTTTTTTTTTAGTTTGAGGACTGTTAAGGTCCAAAAATTTAGGGCACCTCACATGATAGTAGTTATACTATAAGTATCAATTAAGTCTTACGTTAGAGTACAAAAAAAAATCAATTTTGTAAGTAGAGGATGGGGGTGGCCTAGTGAGACAGCAGTGTTCCCGTGTTCTGAAAGGGATCTGAAGGATTTAGTGGACTTCAAGCTCAGTAAGAATCAACAGTATAATCATGACAGTCAGAGATGCTAATGAGATCTTAAGCTGCATTGAGAATCATAATTTCTAGAAATAATCCACTGTAATCAACCCTGTTTGACTTCATCAATAGTATTTTGTTCAGTTCTGGGCACCACCAATTAAGAAAGTCATTGGGCATCTACAGGATATGTAGAGGAGTTCATCTAGGATGGTCAAGGGCCTTGAGTTCATTTCATGTGAGTATCAATGAAAGGAGATAGGTCTGTTTAGAGGGATGAAGAGAAGAATCAGGGACCATCAGTGAGGGCATGATAGTGATCTTCAAGAATGTCATGTGCAAAAGGGATCAGACTTATTCACCCTGGTCACATAGGGTGTCAGAGGCAACAAAATGTGGAAGACATAGAGAGGCAAACTTAATCCTGGCATCAGGAAAAACTTCCTAACAATTAGAGCTGCTCAGAGAAATGAGTTGCCTGAGGATACTTGGGTTTCTCCTCTTTGGAGATCTTTAGGCAGAGTCTAAACACTGTCTATTGTCCAATTGAATCTAGCCTCTACCAACCCCAATATTTCAGTGAGGATTCCTTTTCGATATGGGTTGGACTTGGAGGCATCTGAGGTACCTTTCAGCTCTTAAATTCTGGGTGATTCTGTGATTCAGTCAATCAATCAATTAACAAATATTTATCCAACGTCCCCTAATAGAGTGCTGGATTTAGAATCAAGAAGACTGAAAAGTTTAAATATGGCATTAAATAAGTTCTCACCTTCATGGGATTTACAGTTTATGAAAGAGAAATAGCAGGCATAAATAACCAAAATGAAAAATAATTTATGAAAAGTAGGAATCAGGAGCCTTACAACATCTAGCAGGGTAATGGGTTACAAATTATTTTGGATCTAGAGGATGAGAGAAGAATAACATCATGGAGAAAGCAAAGTACTAGACTTGGAATTAGAAGACTGCATCTTTCTTTTTCACTTTCTAGCTGCATGATTGGGTCAGTCACTTCCCCTCCCTGGGCCTCAGTTTAATAATCTGTCCATATGAAGATGTCTTTTCCCACCCTATAACTTGTGATCCATTTCTCTGTTTCATTTTTAGCATTCTATGTCAAATCAGATTATGTAGGGTAGCTTTGGAAGAGATGGCAAAATCAATGCAATGGTCTATCCATTCATCTGAATGCTACATTTTAGTCAATATACATTTTTCAAATATGTTTTTTCCCGATGAGATTACTAGCCAGTCTCTATCGAGTGGAATTGAATTTCACTGAGGAGACCTTGTTCTGTTTTGTGTCTCCATGTTATCAACTTGATCTATTCCACAAACAGGAAAACTTTGAGGAA
Organism: Vombatus ursinus; assembly: GCF_900497805.2. NCBI lineage: Eukaryota > Metazoa > Chordata > Mammalia > Diprotodontia > Vombatidae > Vombatus > Vombatus ursinus. Next base: position 24,634,195 of record NW_020954588.1, on the reverse strand, counting down.
CCTTTCCACTTATAAGGAATATCTCATTTCCTTTGCACATAGGTCATCCATGATAAGAATAGTGAACACCATTGGTGGGCATATATTTCCCTAGTTTGTGTCATATTTGAGAGAAGTGGTAGAAAGAATGTTTGACTTTTAGTCATGAGACTTGAGGTCAAATCATAGCATGACTGTACAAGCTGTGTGACCATGGGTAAGTCACTTACCATCTTCAGTTTCCTCATCTACAAGATGGCTATAATAATATTTGTAGATCTTGTCTCACAAAGGAAAGCACATAGTAAACTCTGAACCTCTATATAAATGTGAGCTATAATTAGATTGATTGCCAAACTATAATTGAACAAAGTTATGCTTGTGGCCATTTTCATTAAGGAATCTTAAAATATACAAGGGAATTACCTTGTTGAAGAAAACTTTTAATGTTATGTCTTGCTCTAAAGAGTCAAATATCTTAAATTCAATAAATAATAAATAAAGAAAGAAAGATCTGATATCCCCCACGTATCTGTTAATAGTGGGGCCGTGAATATAAGCTCAGTTGCAGAAATTTATCTATAAAAGCCTGTCTGTTCTGTTCTCGTTTTCTCACTAAGAATAACATCAATCTGTATTGACTTCTCTTATAAACATATTGAAGAGACAAGAAGGTAGACACATGGGTCAATAATTCTCAATGATTCTTGACCATTTTTTTGGTGTTGATATTATCCTTGATGTTTTCTATTCCTTTCTTCTTTCCTTCCTTCTTTTCTTCCTTCCTCCTTCTTTCTTTCTCCTCCTCCTCCTCCTTCTTCTTTTTTTGAAAATCAGTTCCAGAATATTTTAAAAATCATTCCCTCTACCTTTAAGTCCTTCTGTAAATATTAGATTGGATCCAGCCTCTCGTTGTAGCTTCACTTCTTAAGTAACATTTTTATAAGTTTTTTTTTATATAGAACAATAAGTACTGAGATGGTAGAGTTCAAATGTGGTAGTCCCATTGTCTCACAAATATTGTGCTTTCATTGAGTAGAGATTGCTACAGAAGTGGTAGCAAATATGTTCCATTCATGCCTCTTTTCCTCCTTTCTGGTTTATCTGTAAATGTTCTTGGAGTGATCAAGGCAAGTGGGCTCTCATGAGCAGCTTTCCACAGTCTTATTTTTCCTTTTAATGTTTTTGTTGTTTTTATTGTTGTTGTTGTTATTCTGTCACTCATTAATGTTCATATCTTCTGTCATCTTCCCCTATAACACTAATGCAAACTTGTTGGTTTCCATGAATCTCAGCTTTGCCAGGAAATCAAGTGTTTATTGTCTGAGGTCGTTATAAGGGTTCTTTTGGCCTCCTTGCTGTGGCAAGCATTTACTGTAAGTTAAATTTCTTAAAGAAATGGTAGTGCTCAGAATCCATGTCTTTATTTTTTTTTTCACTTCCCATTTTTTGGACTCAGCACTTTATTTACACAGGCTACATGTGATATTTTCTCATTTTTTATCATTTCTTTTAATTATCATTTGTTTTGATCTTTGCTATAAACCAATGTTTATCTAACTGGACATAGACAGTTGCTTGTGATGTAGTCCCCACATCAATAACCAGTCACAAATACAGTGGTATAGTGTGAGGGACATTAGCTTTGGAATCAGAGAACCGAGGTTCGAATCCAATCTTTGTTGCTTAATATCTATGTAATCTTAGGTAAGTTACTTAACATCCATCACCCTCATATTTCTTATCTATAAAATGAGGGGTTTGGCTTGAGTGGTCTGTGATTTCTCTTCCAGGTTTGGAACTTTGATCTCAAGGACATATTTTTCACTATCTGTCTCTGTTTCTACCTTTGCATTCAAGTTACCAAATATCAAGTACTATGTTGACTTGGTTGGAAAATCTTAGGTTATTTCTTTGTCCTCTTCACCAAATTAAGAAAGTATCTATTAAGCTTATTCAAGGTGCTGTACTAGGTACTGATCATACAAACCAAAAAAAAAAAAGATATCCTGTCATATACATCTCTCTCTCTCTCTCCCTCTCTCTCTCTCTCTCTCTCTCTCTCTATCTATCTATCTTTCTAAGAAATACTTGATTTGGTAGAGAAAACAATAGTTAGGCTCACCTATAATAATCACAATCTGCCCCTCTTCTATATCTCCAGTCTTCTCTCATCTTACTCCTCTTCACATGTACTAAGATCCAGTAAAACTGGCCTCCTTGCTATTCTTCATACAAGATACTCCATATTCATACTCTGAGCATGTTCACAGGCTGTCACCCCACCTCACACACCCCCCACCCCCCCCCATACAACTCCTAGCTTCCCTGGCTTCTTACAAGTCCAAGCAAAAATTCCATCTCCTATAAGAACCTAATCCCCCTCAATGCTAGTGCCTCTCCCCTATGGATTATCTCCAATTTATCTTGTATTAATCTTGTTTTGCAAATCACTATTTCTATGTTATCTCCCCCATTAGCCTTTGAGGTTCTGGAGAGCAGAGAATGTTTTTTATTTTTTTTCCTGTTCTTTGTATTCTGAGTACTTAGAAGGTACTGGAATTTAGTAGGTACCTCCTACTAAGGTAGTTGACTAAATGCTTGTTGACTGAGGGATTGGCAATAATGTATTAATCCTTTTAAGATTAGATGCTACAGCAGAGATAACTATTCAGTAATCCACTGTTTTCATTATTGGTGAAGGCAAAATCAGGGAGATAACAAAATGATGTTTACCTCTGTCAAAGCAGCTATCCAGTCCAGAGTGCAAATGGAAGAGGTATTACCTAGATATGGTAAGGTCCTCCACAGGTTTTTATTTGTGGGTGGCATTCTGATGATTACATCAAAGTCTGGAATACAGATGCTGGGGCATAAAGTATAGCTCTTTCCTTGGTGTTTTTGTTTGTTTGTTTGTTTTTTCGTTTTTTCTTTTTTTTTACTTTTATCACTGAAAGGTGAGACAAAGAGACATCTCATGTTGACTCTGGGGGCATACAGAAACCAATTTTATAAATTCTGTCATTTGCAACAGCCCTTCAAACCACCCTTGCATTTGGCTGCCAGGTTCTTTGAATCAGTGTCAGTGTGACTCAGTTCATAGTTGTATATCAACTTATTGGTTGTGATAAAAAATGTTATTATTATTATTATTATCATCATTAATAGTGTATTAACATATCAAAGTGTGCTTATACATGTGTGATTGAAGAGCAGATCAACATCAAGCAAGACATTATATGCCATTAAATACTTTTTATCATTATTGTTGTTATTATTTTAAATCAGCAATCTTTGAAAACTCTTTAGGAACTGTGGTTATAACACTATCATGCTGGTGAACTAGAGAAAAGCCAGCTAAATTTGCAGAATAAGCAATCAAAATTCAGGGAAACAAATCAAAGATGGCCAATCCAACTACAACAAAATGCCAAGGAGAAAATGTTTTCAAAATATGCAATAGATAATTCCAGCTCATTCTACAAGACAGCACAATGTAAACCCAGACACATCTAGCTAATTAATTACTCACAAGCAGAAAAAAGTAAATAATTATTGAACGAATTCCGAAAGTGGACATAATTAGCACAATTAATCTTTAGTAATGAATTATTTAATTCAATTAGTGTCAGAGGGGGAAATGAACATCACAGTCATTTTTACATTTATAAACCATCATCATAATATTGCCAAGTAAAATATATGGAGCTAAGAATATGTGAAAAAAAAACACTTTTGATTCAATTAATATTGGGAAGATCCATTTACTTCTAGTGAGTAGGATAATGAATTTAAAGAAAACCAATTCAGTAATTATCTGAGTTCTAGCATTTCTATTAGAAATAAACCTATTAGCTTTCTTTTCCATAAGCTCTAATTCATTGGCACTTTAATTGAAAAGCCTAGATAGGAGAATGGAGTTAGCAAGGAGAGAATATATAAAGCACTATTTTGACACCAACCCTTAAAGGACATTTTTATCTCTATCTCTATAACACAAAAATATCCAAATGAAAAATTAAAAACTTTACGGAACATCAGATGTTGGGTTCTGCCAGTGTCAAACACTCTGATCCCTGAGAACTTCTTTACATAAGTAAGCAAACATTTTTTTTTTGATGGGTGAAGGAAAGAATGTTTCATTTATTGGCAGGGTATTTTCGTACTATGGAGACATTGCCATCAATTTCAAGAGATGTAAAGAAGAAAAGGGATGGGGGAGGAATATAGCTTTTTTCTTCTTTACTCCAATGGCAATAGGATTATCTCTTTGCCCAAACTGTGAATGTTAGAAGTTTCTTGATACACATTTTTTTCCCACTGAACTTCAGCATTACAAAATGTAAAATAATGTATAAAATTCATGATATTTCTTGTCTCATTCAGTATCTCATTCCAAGTGAAAGATTGCATTCTAGCCTGAATTTTGAATTTACGAGTAATTGGGGTATGATGGCCTGATCAGAGTTGTTTATTCGATGAAAACCAGTGGAATCCAATGGCAATTTCATTTCCATTGGAAGGGGAAGAATGTGGAAGAAGAGGAACCAATGTAAATTAGAGGAAGGTATTTTTCTACTGGGTTTGATATTGCTTTGAAAATTCCAAGCTCGCTAGCACAGTTTAGGAAATCCCTGTACTTCCACTCAGGTTCCTTTACCCTGTGCCATAATGCTATTCTCTTCCTCTTCCTCCTTCTCTTCTTCCTTCTCTTTGACCTCTTCTTTCTCTTCTTCTTCCTCCTTCTTTTTTCTTCTCTTTTACCTCTTCTTTCTCTCTTTCTCCTTCCTTTTCCTCTTCCTCCTCTTTTTTTCCCTCTTCCTCTTCCTCCTCCATAGCTTGTAAGTTCAATAAGTTTCTTTCAACTTGTGATCATAGTTTTTCATTTGTCAAGACAAAAATGATCTGAAGACATGGACCTGAATAAATGATTCTGTTTGTCATTGTATTTTATCTGGGATCATTTGTATGTAAAAATGTAAAATCTTTCCTTGACCCTGTTATCCCTTGAGTTGCTATCACACATTTTTTCTCCTCTATTTTATTGTGAAATTCCTAGAAAAAGTCTGCATTCACTCCACTCTCCTCACCACCCACTCACATCTCAGACTCTTGAATTCTGGTTTCTGTCCCAGCCCTTCTCCAAGTACAATGAACTTTTCTGTTACCAGGGTAAGCATATCAGGGCTGACAACAGGAAATACCCCAGTGTGTTGGCAGTCTGACGTGGGACAGACAATAACCAGGCTCAATTCATATCCCAGGCTCAATTCATGTCACTTCAATAAACTCATAAATCCTGGCTGCAGGATCCTGCCCCATTTCTGGAGCGAAAGGAGAACAAAGCTCTGGAAAAGATGTGCTTCCTGCTCCCAGTGGATTTCTAGTCTAGCAGAGAGATATGACACAAACAAAAATAAGCATAAAAATGATGATAATGTGATGAGTTCATCAAAGGGTTCTGCAACACAGTATCAGGTGAGATCTTCCTGGAGAATGATCCTTGTAATATCTCCTCCTTTCCACTTGGCACTATGCTAGGTTCTGGCAATGACAGCAACAAATAATAACAATAATAATAGCATTTATTTAGTGCTTAAGGTTTGCAAAGTGCTTTACAAATATTTTCTCATTTTATTCTCACAACAGCCTTGAAAGATGGGTACCATTATTAACCTCCTTTTACAGATGTGAAAATTGAGGCAAACAGAGGATAGATGACTTACTCAGTATCTCACTGCTAGTATGTGTCTAAGGCTGGTCAGACATTTGCATTGTTACACACACACACGCGCGCGCGCACACACATTCATTTGCCAAAATGATATAGACCAACTCAAAATAGCCTCTGCCCTCGTGAAGTAAACATTTTATCTGTAGGTCACCACTATCTATGCCATTTGAATTTCTGTACATCATAAAATCCTATCTCAAAATGCTACCTCCTCAATGTGATAAGCTTTTAGGAAATGTAGGAATTCAATTACCAAAAATATTTGCTTGTAGATAGGATTAAGTTCTTTGAGGGGAGGGACTTAATTAACTAATAAATAAATATTTTTTAAGCATTTACTATATGTCATGCACTGTACCAGATGCTAGAGATGCACACACAAAGAATGAAAGAGACAATCCCTACTCTCAGTGAATTTACATTTAATTTGGAGACAAGAAGTACATATACATGCATATATTCTCATATGTACTTTTCTTTGTATTTATGTACTATGTTCGAAGCAAGACTGCTGGTTGGGAGCTGGGAGGAGGTGCTGTCATTCATGGGGCCCTTTGGCTCAGGGTCTTGGACTCTCTCCACCATTGTAGAAAAGTTCTCATGAGTTATTACGTCTTGGCCAGCTTTTTCTTAATGAGCCCCTCTCAGCTTGGCCAGGCTTATCAGCAGATGACAAATATCCCATCTGTTTTCAAGACCACGAACTCAAGGCCTTTATGGCTTAGTGTGGTACCTGCCACATAATTGTACTCTGTTGATCTAGCCTTCAAGAATCTGGGGTCACCTGCCTACCATAATGAGGCCTTTGGATAGGAATTCAATGGAGGAACTGTAATAAACTCATGATATTTGTAGCAAAAATATCCATATGTTTCTAGCCATGCTAGAAAATCCATGACATTCCTTCAAAGAAAGGGCAATGATTATTCCAGACATAATTCTATTGCAAAAATAATTCTCATCTTCACTCATCAGATTCAAACTATTATTTTTAGTTTTATTGATTTTTGTTTTTGCATTCAACATGTTTTCTGTGCTAATGTCGATCAGAATGATGGATTTCAGTCCTGAAGAAAAAAAAAAAAAGAAGCACTTATCTTTGTTCCTCTACAATTCTATTTATAGCTTTCTCCAGCTATGACTCCAGGCAACAAACCTTTAGAGTGGAAACAATTACACATTTTTAATAGAGGTGAATAATTCAATTTAATTCAACAAGCATTTATTAAGAACCTGGTATCACCAAACTTATTTCAGAGTATGTCAGAAACACTGTAACCCTCAAGGCCTTTACTGCCTTCCAATGGCTATTATAGCTGAAAGGGACTTTGGAAACATCAAGTCCAAGTCTTGCATTTAAAGATGAAGAAAGCAGGTGATGAACCTATTAATTCCCTTCCATTGTATATGTGCAATATCTGCCATAGGTGGGAGTGGTGCAGAGGCAATGGAAGGGAAGGAAAACTATTTTAAGAATGCATAAAGGCATCTTCCTCCATAGCACTGAAGCGTAATATAGTAGAAAATGCACCAGATTTGGTGTCAAGAGAACCCAATTTCAAATCCCTCCACTGCCCCTTATAGTTGCTTTATTCCTAAAATGAGGGAGGTACATTAGAGGGTCCCTCTAAGGAATGATAATGCCTCTATTTTCTACCTCACAGTGTTGTTGTAAAGATAATTCTTTATAAGCTTCAAAGTATTCTCTGAAAAGTACTGAGGCTAGGGGATGGTGAGATGGGATGAAGTAGACTGAGAAGTAGACATGAAAAATGTATTCGACTATAGAAATATAATATTCAATGTTCAGAATACCCATTTCAGGAAGATAAGGTGACACATATATATCAGCAACTAAGTTATTTTAATTTTCGGGAATCTCTTGAAGCACGTAAATCAGGTAACCTAAATAACAGTATCCTTTTCCATCGTATCCAGGGGCAAAAATAGTCAAAGTGAAAGTAATTTTGAGGCCCTTGTTTTCTTTGGGAAGATAATAATCTTGAAAATAAACCAAAATTTCACATATCCCAAAAGGGAGGGAAATATTGGGTTCACTACATAGTTTCATTATTTGTAAAAACAAGGGGTTCAGATTAGGTTCTCTCTAAAGGCCTTATAGCTATAAAATTCTGAGTCCACATTTTGAAAAACTATGAAAGTTAAGAATCACGGATTCCACTTCCCACAAAAAAAGTGTAAAAACTCTTAAAATAACAGACAGAACTCTGGCTTTGGAGTCAGAGCACTTGAGTAACATTTAATGTCAATGGACCCTAGTTTCTTCCTATGTAAAATGAGGCAGTTCAGGAGTTAAGAAAGTATTTGTTCTGTAAAACTTGGCCTGGCTGTGCCCAAGGACCTAGAAGGCCACATGTGGTCTCAAGGCCACTGGTTCCCCACCGCTGGATCATTTCTAAGATTCCCTTCCTTTGAAAGCTCTGGGTTTATTATCCTATGAATGTCATAAGTCCTTTTAGTTGATCTCTATATTCTATGTCTGAATCCCTGAAACTCTATGAACTTTAAATTATATATATGCATGCAGATACATATCTTTGTACACATAATTCTTTGAGTGCTTGAGAAACTTTGATGAATTTGCCTGTGTAAATTTTTTTTTAAAATAGCACACAACTGTTGCAATTACTTAGCAAGACATTTTTTTTATAATGCATCTGGGACCAGATGTGGTATTTTGTTATACCTTGGCTCTTCATTTCAGTTTATAGTAATTAATCTCTCTTTCATTGGAGAAGCAAATGAATTGCCTTTCCAAAACATTATAAATCCTTTGTTAAATTCTTTATGTTATGATGCTTAGTGCTAAAATTCCTTGCTACTGGAATGAGGTTTATCCACAGGTACTACTGAAAAATAAATACTGCATTTTGGAGCTAGAAGAAACAATCCTAAAAGGTACTTTTTAGAGTTTTAGTTTATTTAGAGTTAAGTGAGAGGTTCTTAACCTGGGGTGCATGAACTTTTAAAAAATATTCTAATAACTGGTTTTCATTATAATCAGTTTCCCTTTATATCCTATGGATTTTATTTTATGCATTTGAAAACATTATTTTGAGAAAGGGTCCATAAGCTTCACCAGATTGACTGCCAAAGGAAACCAAGGCACAGAATAGGTTCAGAACCCCCAACCAAGGTAATGGGCTTAACCTATGCTGACTTCGCATGATTCTTCACAGCCCTTGAGAGTTGAGCATTTATAACAGAAACACCCAGAGATCATAAGATCATAGATCTGGAAAAGACCTTGGAGGTCATCTAGTCTAACTCCCTCATTTTACAGACATGGAAACTGAGGCCTAAAAACACTAAGTGACTTGTTAGAGATTATACTTACTGGAGTCTATGACTTCATCCATTTGTGGCACCTGATTGAAATAGGAATAATTTTTTTTGTTTGTTTTATTGGATAACAGTCAAATTAGTTGTAATTTCATAAGAAAGTTTTTTTTTATTTGTCAGCTATTTAGTGAGAAATTTAAAGGAGTTTTTGTGACACAATAAAAATGTGGGCCAGTAGAAAGAGCATTGGTTTTGGAATCAGAAGGCTATTGTATTGGGTGTCGAAAGGGACCCTAAAAGTCATTTACATGAACTCAAGGGTGTGAAGTCCCATATGATTTCCAATTCACTGCTTCAAGGTCAGAGATCTTTCCACTGAATTACATTTCCATTTGAATTCAAATCTTCCCTCTGTAACTTGTGCGACCTTAGACAAGGCAGTTAAAAAGATGGCCCTCAGTTTCCTCACCCATAAAATGGAGCAGTTGGAATAGGCTAATTCTTATGGACCCTTCCCGCTGTGATTCCATTATCCAGTAACTTAAGATCCTTTGGTGTCTAGCACAGTCCTCGAGAGTAAGAACTTAAATAATAAATGTTCATTGACTCATTGACCTTAATCCACTTGTTCAAAATGGAACTCTCTATATTTCCTCCTCTCCCAATTAGTCTGTCCCCCAAATCCCCAATTTCTGTTTAGTGCCACCACAGTTTCAGGCATGCAGGTTTACAATTCTGAGGTCATCTTTGATACTTTATTCTCCTTCACCCCACCCACAGTGATGCCATTCATCCCCTTTCCTCTGTTCACCACCAAGTCACTCCTCTAGACTATTCCAATAACCTCCTAATTAGTGTTCCTCCCTCGAGCTTCATACAGCTGCCAAACTGATATTTCTAATGAATAGATCTGCCCCCATTCAAAACTTTGGAGCGGGTATATGTTCCCTCTAAAAGGTTGTGGAAGCTAACACAAAATGTAATTTTTCAGACACAAACTCTATTTTACTTGAGACACAAAACTACAGAGTCTCGGCATTAGGTTAGCAGTGGTCACTGAGGGCAGTCCAGAACTGAATAAGAATGCTTTTTTAACAAACTAACTGATAAGTGATCATCCAGCCTTTACTTGGAGACCTCTAGTATGATGGAACATATTACTTCCCAAGGCATTTCATCCCTCTTTTGGATTACTCTAATTATTAGGAAATCTTTTACTACCATAAAGCCTAAATTTATCTCTTTGCAATTTCTACCTTGTTCTACCCTCTAGGGCCAAGCAGAACAAATATGATTAATAATAATAATTATAATAATGATAGCTCCCATTTATATAATGCTTCACATATGTTATCTCATTTGAGCTTCATAACAACTCTGTGAGGTAGGTACTGTTTTCCCCCCATTTTACAGATGGGGAAAAGTCAAACCTGAAGGAGGTTAATTGATTTACCCAGCATCACAGAGGTAGTAACTAGGGCATGATTTGAACCCAATACTTCTTGACACCAAGTCCTACCCTCTATTCCCTATAGCACATAACTCCCTTTTCCACATGATGGTCCTTCAAATCTTTTTTTTTTTTTTTTTTGGTTAGGCAATGGGGTTAAGTGACTTGCCCAGGGTCACACAGCTAGTTAGTGTTATGTGTCTGAGGCCGGATTTGAACTCAGGTCCTCCTGAATCCAGGGCCGGTGCTCTATCCACTGTGCCACCTAGCTGCTCTGGTCCTTTAAATCTTTAACTTAGTTGTGATATCCCCACTGAATCTTCTCCTCTAATGACTAAACATCCCCAGTTCCTTCAAACAATCCTCATCTAACATGGTCTGGAGACCCTTCACTTGCTTATCTGTACTTCTCTGGATACTCTCCATTTTATCAATAGCCATCTGAAAGTATTGTGCCCAGAACTGAACCCAGTACTCCAGCCATGGTATGACTAGAATGACCGGAGCCTTAATTTTGTGTTTATTCTGAAAGATGCAATATTCTGGGAAAAACCACAGAGAAAACATCCGATAAATCAGTAAGATTAAATAAATGTCACATCATAAAAGTAGATTTAAAACCCTATTTTGTAGCTGCTCTCAGGGCAGGAGTTTTCATAGTACCCTACACCATATGTCATATATCAACATAATGGAACCTACTGCATCAAAATTCCATTGTTAGTTAATTAGAGAAATATTTTCAAAGGCTTTGGGCTAACTTTAATATCAGTTTTAAACAGTGGAGGCTTAGAGCAAAAAGAGATATTAGCAATCATCAAATAGCCCAACTCTGGGCAGCTAAGTGGCACAGTGAATAGAGCGCCAGCCTTGGAATCAGGAAGACTGATCTTCCTGAGTTCAAATCTGGCCTCAGACACTAACTGTGTGACCCTGGGCAGGTCACTTAACCCTATTTGCCTCAGTTTTCTCATCTGTAAAATGAATTGGAGAAGGAAATGGCAAACCACTCCAATGTTTTTGTCAAGAAAACCTCAAATGGGGTCACAAAGAGTCAGACACAACTGAACAACACAAAGCCAAAAACTTCCAATACCTTCATGCCTTCATATGTGTGTGTGTGTATGTGTGTATAATGTATATTCCATCAATGCCTTTTTTGTTTACATCACAAAGATTTCAACTCTCATCTTCAGATTGTGCCCTTACTTAAGATAAAGACAAACAAGTGAGCCTAAATATCCAATGCAGGGACCATATCTAACTAAATATGTAATATTATAGTCTAGCAGTCTCCCCAGATCTCTGGTTAGCCTTATAAGGAATATAGTAACTGGAAGAATTAAAAAGAAAAAAATCAGATATTGTCAATCTCAGTCTCTCACTCTAGAGATAATGGAGTTGGAAGGGACTTTGGAGATTCATAGTCTAACCCTTTTATTTTAGAGATAAGAAACTGAGCCAATAAAGGTGAGGTGATTTATGCAAATTCACACATGGGACCAATTTTCAAACCCAGATCCTCTGACTCAAAATCCGGCGACTGGTTTGTTTGTTTTCCTTCAATATCCAACTGCCTCTCCCAGAATGAAAGAATTACTGTGCCGTCTGCCAAAGGGCTATTTGTGTCATTCTCTACTATAAACTCAATACTATAACCCACCAATTGTATTATCTACCCCCAGAGTCATATAGTGCTATAGAGATGACATTTTGGTAGTTGAAATAAAGTGGATGGAAAAGCATTTACTAAGTGCCTACTTATGTGTCAAGCACTATGATAAATGCTGAGACTACAAATAGAAAAATGAGGTTATATCTATGTTTAAGGAACTCGTATTCTATTTGGGGGAGATAACACATATTGGAACGTCTTTCAGCAAACCAGATGACAAGGCCCTGGGGTCGCTAAGGTGCACAGTTGGGAAGGGAAAATCCTGGTGAATGGGAGTTGTGAGGTTTGGAGGGTATATTGGGGGAAGGTATTGTTTGGTCCTGACTGGTGATGTCTAGATGGAAGAATTTGAGATAGGGCCATTGGGGAATGAGATGAAGTTTTTACATTATTTTATTTTGTGCGTGTGTGTGTGTGTGTATGTGTATATGAGTAATAGAAAGAAAACCCCAGAAAGTGGAAACAATCATTTTATCTTTCTTTTCCTGAAGCTCATCTCTCAGTGTCGTTATTTTTGAGTCATTTCAGTTGTGTCTGACTCTTCATGACCCCATTTGGAGTTTTCTTGGCAAAGATACTGGAATGATTTGCCATTTTCTTCTCCAGCACATTTTACAGATGAGGAAATGGAGGCAAACAGGGGTGAGTAACTTGCCCAGGGTCACACAGTTAGTAAGTGTCTGAGATCAGATTTGCATTCTGGTCCTCCAGACCCCTTGACTGGCACTCTATCCACTGCCCCACCTAGCTGTCCCTACATCTCTTAGTAGTGCTGGGCATTCATTAATGATTGATTGAAAGGCACAGTGGCCTGATACATAAAGAACAAGTCTTGAAGCCAAGAAGATTTGGGTTTAAGTCCTACATTTGATACATGGTCAGTGGGTGGCTCCAAGTGAGTTACTTCTCCCCTGGTAGAAATTTCATCTTCTAATAGGTCCTTGTACCAATGAAAGCACAGATCCAGTCCTTATTCCTTTCCAATAAAGAACATTTGTTTATAAGGTTTTTTAATACCTTGAATTTTTTGTTCAATTGAAATATCTTTATTAAAAATTATGTGTTACTGATTTAAGTGATAAAGGAAAGGGAAATTTATTCAAATAAATGTCTTTGATCAGTTAGCTACCCCTTCTAAAAGGTGACTGTTCAGCTGCCAATTAGGGTGTAAGGAGAAACTGCTCATCATAGAGAAGATTAAGACTTTCTTTGCTCTCATAATTATTACGCTTTGCTTTGAGGAGATTCTTCCAGTCTTGACTCGATGACCCGTGTCATCTCCCAGTGACACGGAGCTTTATTCAAACCCCCGAGTAGTTCTGTTAGCTAATGATTTGTGAAAAAGAGTGCCAGATAGGTGTTGAACTGTCAGACTTTTAAGCCAGAAATTGTCACTTGAGGTAGTCCAAGGCTGGTGTCAAAATAGAAGTGGGATTGCTTGGGACGTTCCTTGAAGATATGCTGCCCTTAAGTCATTCTGCCCCTCTTATTAGTAGGGAAGGATTGAGCAGCTAGATCAGCTTTGAAATCAAGGGGCCAAACTGGTGGAGAATGAACCAGAGATGAAATGAAGTTTAATGGCTGCAACATCCTAGGATCGTGATCGTTCTGCAAATTCTGTGAAAAAAGACCAAAAAATAGAACAAAACAAACAAAAAAACAAAGCCCCATAGAATAATGGGGGAGGGAGATTAATGTGTTTGAACACTTGAGTTGTTTGGGAAAGTTAGAAAATCATAACTATAAACATGCAGAGATTATTAAGTACCTTTCTTTGAGATGTGGCTACAATTACTTCCCTCAGCTAAACATATATGTTGAATATTCTTTCTCTCTCTCTCTCTCTCTCTCTCTCTCTCTCTCTCTCTCTCTCTCTCTCTCCCCCTCTCCTTTTCTCCTTTCCTCCCTTTCCTTTTCTCTGTCTCTATCTGTACAGCTTCCTATATGGAAGCTCCCTCTATCTATGCAAAATCTCACCTTTTTTATACCTTGTAGTCCTAGAGAATTACCTGGATCACTGAGATGTTAAGTTATGTGTTGAGGGTCACATTTTGTGACAGAGGTGAGAACCCAGGTCTTCTTGACTTCAAGATCAGTCCCATACTCATGACAGTCTAGTACATAGGAGATTAAGATGTTTCTTAAAATCTCTAATTTTTCCTTTCTGTGGCCACCCATTCCTATGCCTCAGAACAACTTCAAGTATGATTTGTTCATTACATCTCATATCAAGTTCACTTGATGTTCCTTAAAGCTATGTCTTTTCAGATTGTCTTTGAAGAGATCTCCTGGCCTTGTCGTACCCTTGATAATTAGATGGATCTATGATTTCATTTCATTGTTTCCTTCAGCAATGCAGATCACAAAGTCTCCATGTCTTCTCCTTCTGTGGATGGACATGGTGGCCAGATTCTGGTCATCCTTGTTCTTCATGTCTTGCACTCCCCATTTCGTAGACAAGTCAGCTATAGTATCACAATGCTGCTTAGTAACACTCCCCATGCGTCTTTCCATTGTTCTTGAGTCTTCTTATAATTTTTGATTCTTCTGCAATTGTGCTGTCTCATGATTCTAAGTCATACCTGCAAGTAAGTGATGTTAAAGAAATGACCTTTTTGGGTCATTGGGTAAATGCTTGTTCAATTGAGGTGAGAATCCTTCGAGTGTCTGGGCAGGAACGATAGGATCACAAGACTTACAGCTGCACAACCAAGAGTTCTGAGACTCATCTAGTCTACCGCCGTCATTTCAAAAATAGGGAAACTGAGGTTCAGAAAGGAAAAGGGCTTGTGATACCACAGAGCTTAAAGAGAAAGGGACCTTATGGATCTCCTCCAAGCCCCTCATGACTCAGCCAGAGTAGCAGCTCACAGCATTCCAGACAGGCACATGATTACATATTGTTCCCATTACCTAGTATAGTGCCTGGTACATAATAGGTACTTAATAAATACATATTGAATTAAATTATCAGAAAAATGATGCAATGAGAACACTGGGTTAAGATTTAAATGACCCAATTTGTAGTCCTTGCCCTGTTAAGAGATTTGCCTAGGGCCACACAGCTAGTGAGTATCTGATGAGAGATTTGAATTCTGGTTTTCCTAATCCCAAGTCCGGGATTTCAGCCACTATGCCATATAGCTCTTTGTTGCTTTTCTTGTGTATATCTGGAGATAGCCAGGGAACAAATGCCCTTGGATCAAATAAAATGGAAGGAGAATTCAATTTTAAAGCATGAATTTGTAAACAAACATGCGTCAGATGCCAAGATCATGAATACTTTTAGTACCGACATATCATCACTATTTCCATTGCATTTCAAAATCATTTGGAACTAAGTTTTTGGAGAGTTCAAATGAAGTGTGACTACATGCAGAGAGTCATTGAAATCATCTTCCCTCCTACTGAAGAATGACTTTGACTTTAACATAACAGCATGCTAAAATTAACAAGCCTGCCTTCATATGCTTTGTTCTTCCATCTCGGTGACCTGAGAGCATGTCACTCTTTTTAGTAGACTTTCGAGAAGAGATAATACCAAAGTGTAGGTGGGAGAATGTCCTGTCATATGCCCACTATGGGGAGGGATCACTGTGTACTCCAGTGCCGGTCAGAAAGCAGAGATTTGTTTTGCATGGAAATGTCTATGAAATGAAAGGAAGTGGCCATAGGATGGTCTGCTTTTGATAGAGAAGAAGAAAGAACCAAATATTCTCCCCCCACTCCCAGTGCTGTTGGACATTACAGGGAAAATATTTGTCAGTAGAATAATGTGCCTCATTTATTTTGTTCCTAGTCTTCTGGAGAGCTCATAACTTTGGAAGCACTCTCGTTAATCCTAAAACTCATTATGGGCTAGGCATTTGGCCGCCTTTGGTTTCATTTTACAGATCTGGGAGGCCTCAGCTCGGGTGTTATTTTATCTGTGCTTTGCAAAGCGGTCAGAATATCATATGGGGTTAACTGTAATTTGTGAGTCTTGGCCAAGTCTTTTTAAAAGCATGGACTTTAGAGGTGGAAGCATTTTATGAAAGTGAATGTGTTTTGAATGGTTTCACCTCTTTTGAAATGTACTTTGCAAAAAGTTCCTAAGCTGCCAAAGCAAAATCTTGTTTGGTAAGGCAGTATTATTTATTATGGTTATTTACTATATTTTGAATGATTTTGGTGGAAAGTCTCATTTGCCTGATTATCATTTTGCCTTCAAAACCAGTTCTTCCTTTTGACTTCCTTAATTCTATTCATGGTATATCCTTTCACCCAGTGGGACACTGAGCTATTGTGACTTCTTCTTTGTCCTCCATCCCCCAGCCAATCAGTTGTTCCAGTCTTCTGAGTTTTCCATTGGAAATGGCTCTCACATCTTTTGCTTCTCTTTAATTTCTACTACTTCCACCAGAGTTGACTTTCCCCAACGTTGAATTATTACCAACACCCCCTGACTAATTTCTTCCATCTCTCATCTTTCCTGACCACTTTTACCAGATAAATGCTCCTAAGAAACACCTGGGATCTTCCTTTCTCAGACACCTTTGTTGCTACCTAGTGAATAAAATCTAAACTGTAACAAAAAAAAAGACCATTTAAAATTGAGTCCTGGTGGCATTTCTCAATAGCTCTATTTTCCTTATCTCTAACTATTCCTTGTAATTGCCATAGAATATAACCAACTAGACTGCTCTGCTTTCACTGTTTATGACATTATTCCTCCCTGCCTGCATAGTCTATCATATTCCCTCCACCTGAAATACCCTCTTCTCTGCCTCTTGAAATCTTATCCATTCTGCTAGCCCCAGTTCAAATGTTATCTTGATCAGGAAGACTTCCAGGATACGTTTAAACTGAAGTGATCATTCCTTCCTCAGAACTCCTATAGTTGCTTGTTTGTAGCTTTGTTGTGTCGCTTATGCCATATTGCCTTGTATATTTTAATTGATAAATTTTATTTTGACATGGTAGACATTCTCAATGAAATGCAAAAATGCTTCATATAGAGTAAATCTCCACAAATAATACAAAATAAATAATACAAATAATACAAACAATATAATACAAAAGAGCAGTTGGAGGTTGGGACTAGAGAGGCATATGGTGGGTGAAAACAAGATTCAACAAATGAGTAGTCAAGAATTTTGGCAGAGAAGCATAGATTTCAGGATATCATGGAAGAGATGTGTGTTCTGAAAAGAAGGTAGGCTAGTTATATGATAAGAACCAATGGACAGCTTCCCTTTTATGCACATAATGTCAAGAATATGAGAAGACCAATTGCATTATCAGTAAATTCCATGTAAAAATGATTTAAGGGGGACATGAACAAGACACACCAAAGGAGGGGTGTGGATGGTTTATGATTTTCATCATTGAGATTGGCATCATCAAGTTTATGCTTTCTAAGTGACGTAGAAGTCCTCCATATTTTCCTTGAACATTAGAGTCAGATTATAATGATTATGACATTTCCTTAGTAAATTTTCTTGTTCTAGGATCACTACATGTACCTGGACTCATTTAAAGGTCTTGTGTGATATTTTTCTTCAAAAAGATATATAAATATTATTTTCTCACATAGAAATATATATATAATAATTCTATTAGGAAATGCCCATGTACACATATAATATACATTTTGCATATATATGTAGCTCCACCTATGTACTGTATATATGCACATGTGTGTGTTTTTTAATAGAATGACTTTACTTCTGAAGTTTTTATTTGTCTATGTGTGTTTTGCTAAAATAAGCAAAGGAGATATTGAAGTCTGTGTCTATGTTACTATGGTAGAATTGGACAAGATTGGGCATATTCTGTCAGTTTAATTCAACACGCTCATGTGTCCCTGTGAAATATGATCTCAGTGAGCCATAAAGAATTAGAATGACCAGAGTTTGGTCACATCCAGTCACACTAGGTTGAATGTACTAGATAGAATATTTTTTTGAAAGACCTGATTGGGTTTTTTGTTCATTTCAATTTTACAACCTGTTTAAATTTTTAAAGTAAATATCTCATTTAACATGGTAGCACCAATACTGCCCTGATTGTATCCCATATTGATCTTTCTTCTGCTTGATTTTCAAAATTTCTGTTAATTTTACTGTTATGTGTACATATATGTATACACACATATGTGTGTATTATATATATTTATATCAACATATATTTATATATTTGTGCTGATGCAAAATTGTAAACACTTTCCATTAGCACTAAGCATATATGTCCAACCATACCCAAGAATATCACTCTGTGTACCTTCTGTTTGCTGAGAAGAGATGAAAGCTAGATTCATCCTGGAGAAGCCTACCCAGACTTATTTGATCATGCTCCACTTATGTCCTTCGTAGTAGGATAAGCAGCCAGGTAGGACTTTGAGAGACTCTTTCCTCTTGGGTTCACTTTTCAGAGAGAGGAACTTCTTCCATTTCATCTACAAAAGAAAAGCTTGAGACAGGGCCAGCCCTAGAGACAATTTCAAAACAGATGACATCTGTTTTTGGTGCTGTCCCTCCTCCAAGGACCAAATGTCTTCAGTACTGCCCCTTGGCTGCCCAAAGGCATTCATTATAGGGCTCTGCCCAGATCTGATCTGTCTGACTCCTGAATATTCCCATGATTTTAGATATTTACTCAAGTAAACATTACATTCAGTCAAACCAAGCTTGTTAACTGTCATTTCCCAAGTCCTATTACTTATGTGAATAGTTGTTCAGAATTTTTCTCAGTGACTTGAATGAAGTCACAAGAAGAATGTTTGTCAGATTTTTCAGATGATATATATCTGGGAGGGATAGCTAATACATTGGATGATATAATCTTAGATGACCAGCTAAATAAAATATAATATAATAGAAATATAGAATTCTGCATTTGAGATTGAAAATCATTCATAGTATAAGATGGCAGGGGTGTCATGGTTAAACAACAGTTCCCATGAAAAAGACACAGTTTTGGTGGACTGAATGTTCAATACAAGACCATCGACATAATGTATCAATTAAAAAAACAAATGATAGCGGCGGAGCCAAGATAGGGGAGTAAAAGCAGTGACTTGCATGAGCTCTCCCCCAAACCCCTCTACATACCTATAAAAATGGCTCTAAATAAATTCTAAAGCAGCTGAACCCACAAAAAGACCGAGTGAAATAAATTTCCAGCTCAAAACAACCTGAACGGTTGATCAGAAAGGTATATAGCACTGGGCGGGGAGAGGAGCACAGTTTGATGTGGGCGTGCAGGCCATAGAGAACGAGGAGCAGGCCTCAGAGGACTGAATCGCGGGCAGCTATGGACGTTTCCAGACTTCTCAACACGTGAACACCAAAGACAAATTAGGTCAGTGGGAAAAGTCTGTTTCTGCAGTGAGAGAGAAGCTAGGTCTCAGCCCTAGTTACAGAGCACAGCCCTGGGCGGTGGCTGCTTCCTGAGCTTCCAGCCCACAGACTGAGGAGGAATCGCGTGGCTGATCAGAGAGGGATTGCAGAGATCTCTTTGCCAGTGCTGAGACAGGAATCTCTTGCTTTGCCCGTGCTTGGATCTGGGTCACAGTTCTGAGGGGCAATCCTGGGGTAAGGAGGAGTGCTGGCATGGTGGAGCTTGTAGTAGTGGTGGAGAGTAAATCCACCTCAGTTCCAAGACAGAAAAGAGTGCTTGTGGTCATTCATACTCCAGAGCACAGGCCAGGAAAGGAGTAAACACCTTGCCCCTTATCATACCTCCTGGGAAGAACTGAAAATTTACAGGTCCCTAGAAGTATCTCTGAAAACAGCTGTACAAACCCCCAAAGCTTGGGACAGTATATTCTCCACATTGGAAGCAGACTTCTACCTTAATAAAGAGTTCATATCTTAAGTAATTGACTGGGATCATGAGCAAACCTTGCAAGAAGTGTCAGACCATAGAATTTTTTTTTGGTAACAAGATCAAAACATACAACCAGAAGAAGACAACAAAGTCAAAGCTCCTACATCCAAAGCCTCCAAGAAAAATATGAATCAGTCCCAGGCCTTGGAAGAGCTCAAAAAGGATTTTGAGAAGCAAGTAAGAGAAGTAGAGGAGAAACTGGGAAGAGAAATGAGAGTGATGCAAGAAAATCATGAAAAACAAGGCAACAGCTTGCTAAAGGAGACCCCAAAAAATACTGAAGAAAATAACACCTTAAAAAATAGCCTAACCCAAATGACAAAAGAGGTCCAAAAAGCCAATGAGGAGAAGAATGCCCTAAAAAGCAAAATTGGCTAAATGGAAAAGGAAGTCCAAAACCTTACTGAAGAACATACTTCCTTAAAAATTAGAATAGAGCAATTGGATGCTAGTGACTTTATGAGAAATCAAGACACTGTAAAACAAATCCAAAAGAATGAAAAATTAGAAAACAATGTGAAATATCTCATTGGAAAAACAACTGACCTGGAAAATAGATCCAGGAGAGAGAATTTAAAAATTATTGGACTATCTGAAAGCCATGATCAAAAAAAGAGCCTAGACATCATCTTTCAAGAAATTATCAAGGAAAACTGCCCTGATATTTTAGAACCAGAGGGCAAAATAGAAATGGAAAGAATCCACCGATCTCCTCCTGAAAGAGATCCCCAAAGGAAAACTCCTAGGAATATTGTAGCCAAATTCCAGAGTTCCCAGATCAAGGAGAAAATATTACATGCAGCCAGAAAGAAATAACTCAAGTATTGTGGAAACACAATCAGGATGACACAAGATTTAGCAGCTTCTCCATTAAGGGACCGCAGGGCATGGAATATAATATTCCGGAGGGCAAAGGAGTTAAGATTACAACCAAGAATCACCTACCCAGCAAAACTGAGTATAATCCTTCAGGGGAAAAAATGGTCATTCAGTGAAATAGAGGACTTTCAAGCATTCTTGATAAAAAGACCAGAGCTGAATAGAAATTTGACTTTTAAATACAAGATTCAAGTGGAACATGAAGAGGTAAACAGGAAAGAGAAATCATAAGACATTTATTAAGGTTGAACTGTTTATATTCCTGCGTGGAAAGATGATATTTATAACTCATGAGCCCTTTGTCAGTATTAGGGTAGTTGGAGGGAAAAAATTATATGTATGTATATAGATACATATAGAGATATATGGATAGATAGATAGATAGATAGAGGGCACAGAGTGAGTTGAAGATGAAGGGGTCATACCTGGAGAATAAAATTAAGGGGTGAGAGAGGATTATACTGGGAGAAGGAGAAAGGGAGAGTTAGAACGGGGGAAATTATCTCACAAAAAAAAATAGAAAAGAAAAGGCTCTTACGGTGGAGGGGAAACAACGGAAGGTGAGAGGGAATGAGTGAATCTTATTCTCATAGGATCTGGCTTAAGGAGGGAGTAACATACACACTCAATTGGGTGTGGAAATCTGTCTTACCCTACAGAAAAATAGAGGGAGGAAGGGACAAGAGGGTAGGGGAATGATAGAGAGGAGGGCAGATTGGGAAAGGGGGTAATCAGAAGCATATGCTTCTGAAGAAGGACAAGGTAAACAGAAAGAATAGAATAAATGGGGGGACAGGATAGGATTAAGGGAAATAGAGTTAGTTTTTCACAACATGACTACTATGGAAGTGCTTTGCATAACTGCACATTTATAACCTATATTGAATTGCTTGCCTTTTCAATGAGAGTTGGTGGGGAGGGAGGAAGGTAGAGAATTTGAAACCCAAAGATTTAAAAACATATGTTTAAAAAAAGTGTTTTCACATGCAACTGGGAAATAAGAAATACAGGAAATGGGGTACAGAAATATATCCTGCCCTATAGGAAAATAGAAGGGGAAGAGGATAAGAAAACTGGGGGAGAAATAGAAGAGAGTGCAGACTAGGGGAAGGGATATTCAGAATGCATACCATCTTGGGGTGGGGGGAGGGGCGAGATGGGGTGAAAATTTGGAACTCAAAATCTTGTGGAAGTAAATGTTGAAAACTAAAAATAAAAAAATTAAAAAAAAAAGAAATAACAGTATCACAGGATAGACAGATACCCAGTGGGAGACTTTTTAATTTAATATTTTATTTTTTCCCCAATTACACACAAAAAAATTTTTAACATTTGTTTTTTTAATTCTCTCTCTTTCTCTCTCTTTCCCCTCCTCATTGAGAAAGCAAGCAATTTGATTTAGGTTATACATGTGTAGTCATGCAAAGCATATTTCGATGTTAGTCATGTCATGAAAGAAAACAGACAAGAAAAATAAAGAAAAAGTATGCTTTGATGTACATTCAGAATTCATCAGTTCTTTCTCTGGAGGTAGATAGTATTTTTCATCATAAGTCCTTCAGAATTGTCTTGGATCATTGTATTAACTAAGTCTTTTACAATCTATCATCATATGATATTGTTGTTACCATATACAATGTTCTCCTGGTTCTTCTCATCTCACTTTGCATCAGTTTATGTAACTCATTTTTCTGAGAGCATCCTGCTCATCATTTCTTTTTTTTAATTCTTTCTTTATATATTTTATTTTCCCCCAAATACATGTTAAAAACAATTTTTAAACATTTTTTTAAGTTTTGAGTTCCAAGTTTTATCCCTCCCTCCATCCCTTCCCTCCCCATGTCCTGAAATAATAAGCAATCATATATGGGTTGTACATGTGCAATCATGTAAAGCATCTCCATATTAGTCATTTTGTAAAAGAAGACTTGAATAAAAGAAAAAGAATGAAAGAAAGTGAAAAATAGCATATTACAATTTCTACTCTAATAATATCAGTTCTTTCTTTAGAGGCAGATAGTATGCCTCATCATTAGTCTTTTGGGGATTGTCTTGGATCATTATATTGCTGAAAATAGCTAAGTCATTCACAATTCTTCACCATGCAATATTGCTATTACTGTGTACAATATTTTCCTGGTTCTGTTCACTTAACTTTGCATCAGTTCATGTAAGTCTTTCTAGGTTTTTCTAAAATCATCCTGCTTGTCATTAAAAAAAAATGATACTAGGTAACCCAGTGGGTACAGGGCTGGACCTGGAGTCAGGAAGACCTCATTTATATCTGGTTTCAGTCAAACATTGAAGATGGAGCATGCCAGGTCTAGGGTGACTAGAGACTGAAAGGAGTAGAGAATATGCCCTATGAGTTTCAGCTGGAGAAATTGGAAATGTATAGACCTAAATATGAATATTCATCTATTCAAAAGGCTGCCATATAGAAGAAGGGTTAGAATCATTCTGGTTGGCTGTAGAGGGTAGAACTGGAGAAAGAAGTGGAAATTTGAAAGGGTTATAGATGGGTTTAATGCCAAGAAATAATTCCTTGCAATGAGAGCTGTCCCCAAGTTGAAATAGACTGTCCTGCTAGGTGGTGAGCTCTCCTTCCCTGAAGGTCTCCCAGGAGAGGCTGAACTACTCTTTAGTGAGTATATTTTCAGAGAAGAGTCTCCATCAGGCATGGGTTAGATTCAATGGATAATGAAATTTTTTCTGGTTTTTACTGTAGGTTTTGTCATCCTGAAAAAAAAAAAAGTATGATTAAATACAGGACTTTGCAAAGTATATTAGTACCTTATTAGTGTGTGGGATAGGCTTCCTTTTTAAATTAAAATTTACCTAGGGGAAGATACTGAATTATTGCTGAATTGAGTAAATGAATTAAAAATATAAATAATCTAATTGGTTCTCAATACTTACATTTAAAAAATTCCAATGCTGGTGTGCTTGGAATTTAGACTTAGTCATCCGTATGGAAAATTAAGCAATAATAATAACAATAGTCCAAATTTATATATACCCCTATAATTTCTGCAGGGCTTTTCTCACTGCAATCACATGAGGTACAAAGACAACCCTTTGAAGTAGGTAGAGTGTTTCCTGTCATTTTAAATTTTTAATTGGCATTATAAACCTAGCATATTATAGGGAGAGCTTATAAACAATCAGCTAAATATGGAATAGCTTTCCAAATAAACCCTAAGGTTTTAATTATTTATATTTTGATTAAAAAGGAAAGTAGTATTGGAACAGGCCTTTTTAGGAAATAAGAACAAAACAATTACTTTGCCCAGTGTCTTTTTTTCTTATCCTCCTTTGTCCTTATAAAGATAAAATGCCTTTTGTGTAATAACAGCAATAAGAATAATCGACATTTCTGTACTGATTTCAGGTTTACAATGTACTTTCCTCATGATAACTTTGTACATTAGCTCTTGCTAATGCTATTGTTCCCACTTTACAGATGAAGGAGCTGAGAGCAAGGGAAGTTATAAGACTTGCTAAGATCATATAGGAAGGACATAGTTTGATTCAAATTCACTCTAGAACCAATGCTCTTTCTGCCCTGCCACACGAATATGGGTTCTGTCTCTTTGTAGGCCTTCAAGAAAAGGCTAGAGGATTATGTCCTGAGGACATGGTAGGAGGATTGCTTGTCTTCTATCTTGGGTGCGTGGTAGGAATTGTTAGGGCAACTAGGTGACGCAGTAGATAGAGTGCCAGGTCTGGAATCAGGAAGACGCATATTCCTGAGTTCAAATCTGGCCTCAGGCTTACTAGCTGAGTGACCCTGGGCAAGTCATTTAACCCTGTTTGCCTCAGTTTTCTCATCTATAAAATGAGCTGGAGAAGGAAATAGCAAATCACTCCAGTACCTTTGCCAAGAAAACCCCAAGTGGGGCCACAAAGAGTCAGACGTGACTGAAAAACAACTGAACAATAACAAAGGAATTGTTCAGTTTTGGATTAGATGGCTTTTGAGATTCTGTAATCCTTTGAATCTAAATTTATAGCAAGTTTTAGGTTCATATTAGTTAGGAGTAAGGTCCATTCACAGTCCTTTTCAGATTGCTATTATTAGCTACTATAGAATACTTTTTCCAAATTTATGTTGGCAGCTATCTCATAAGTAAATATTTAGAATCAAAGGACCGTGGAGCTATAAAAGACTAAGTATATCATTTAAGCCTCAGTTTTCATTTTGCATGTGAGGAAAGTGAGGCTCAGACAGATGCAGTGACTTGTTATAGGTAATACAAAGTTTATCATTGACCAACTTGGAACTAGACCCCGTCTCCTATTGAGCAGTCCATCAGTTCCACCACTTTGTCGGTTAGGTAACTGAGTGATTGCAGAGAGGTACTGCTTAGCTTTTGAAGCAGGTTGCAGTGCTTTGCTAATTATATCTGATTTTTTTTTTTTTTGCAGCACTATCTCATTCAGAAGGTCTGCAGAGCTATGTCAGCATTCCCTTCATACCTAGAGAAAAATGCCTATCTGGGGGTAAAGTTAGGAATAAATTCACTTCACTTCAACAACCAGGCCTCCCTGTTACTACCGGAGAAATACCAAATTGATAGGAATGCTAATCATGTTTTTAATTAAATTTCATTTAATATATCTTTACATATAAATAATTTTTAAATGAAATTAATGGCTGCATAGTTCTACATCTAAAATAATGAATCCACCAATTTTGTTTTTCTCCCTTAAAAAAAATGCACAACACTCATTTTCCAAAACAAGAAACTTTACAAATCATTTCCAACACTCATAGCCTTCAAATTTAGAATGAGACTCTTATCAATAAAAAACATGTGAAGGAATTTGAATTGCATATAACTGTATTACATTTAACTTGCAGGTGGCCAGTCATCCCAATTTTTCAAGCCAGGAATGCTTTCAAAGAAATAAAATGTAAAAGAGTTGTGTTTGTGTCTAGCCCACAGCTTATTATTCTTATGATATAGTTTATGGTTTCAAAATTTTCATGTTATTAGAATGCTTCAGGGAAGGGACCAGTCCCAGAAAAATAGTGATAGTTACAAAGGAAATGGAAATGCTCACGATTAATGTGCACTGAATCGACTGGAGGCATCCAAATATCCCTTTGAAATGGATTAAAAATAGTGTGTGCCGAATCTGAATACTGACTTGTTTGGGATTAGCTTTACAAACTGGAATTTTCAATTTCTTAAAAAAAAAAAAGAGGAAAAAATGAAGGCAACTGGATGTAAACAAATCTGGTAAAGAATGGGCATAGTGCATTCTTAAAAACATCTCAAGATAGTGTATATTTGATAAATAATCGACAATTTTGACTTTATTGAAGCAGTCATATTGGTGCTTTGGTTAAAACAAGAAAGGACAAAGTTTTAAAATCCTAAAAATGAATATCGGTTTCGTTTCATGCAGTCAATAATTATGTATCATATTTCAAATAGTTTAATTTTATAATTGAGTCCTCAGTGTTCCTTACAGCTTGGAGGGTGACTAGCACCCAGTAAGAGGCAAATGGTTGTTAAATGTGTCCTATGACAAGAGTTATGACTTCATTGTTATCAGAGACAGATTGGAAAAAACACTGGCTTGGAATTAAGAGGAGCTGCGTTCGAATCTAACCTTTGATGCTTACTGCTTATGTGATCTTTGGCAAATTTTTAAATAATAGCAACGGCAACAACAACAATAATAAAGTAACATTTACAGTGTTTACTATGTGCTAGGCACTTAGTGTTTGCCTTAGAGCCAGCTAGGTAGCTCAGTGGATAGACTGCTGGGCCTAGAGTCAGAAAGACCTGAGTTCAAATCTAGCCTGAGACACTTACTAGCTGTATGACCCTGAGAAAGTCGCTTAATCCACTAGAGAAGGAAATGGCAAACTCCATCCGGAAACCCCATGGAGAGTGATGGTGTGCTATGTATGGTCCACAGGGTAACAAATAGTCTGACACAATTGAATGACTGAATAATAACAATATGTCAGGCATGTGCTAAGCACTTTACAATTATTTTCTCATTTAATCTTCACAACAACCTTGGAAGGTAGGTGTTATTATTATCCCTATTTTACAAATGAAGAAACTGAAGCAAGCAAGTTATGTGACTTGCCAAGGGTCACATAACTAGTTAAGTGTCTGAGGCCAGATTTGAATTCGGGTCTTCCTGACTCCAGGCCCAGTATTCTATCCACTGCGTCACCTAGATGCTCCCTGAACCTCTATGAGACCCAGTTTCCTTTTCTATAGTTTGGACGACGTGGCCTTTGAAGATTCTTCCAGCTCTAGGTTGAGGACCTCATGATGGAAACCTCTTTCATGAGTTTCTGGGGCTAAAAAGCACTCACCTCCTCATTCCTGTCTTTCTGGTGGAGAACCTTCCCAGCTTAGTCTTTGGATGATAGATGAGCCCATCATTTCCAGGACCAGACTGGAAGCCTTTTTCACCATTTATGGAGCCCTAATTGCTTATAGTCTGTAGACATAGCCTTCAATAGGGTCAGTCTCAATAGGCTACAATTTAAATGCTTTGTTAATCTTAAAATGAACTTGAGGTGATACCTACCTAGCAACCACTGCCTCTTCAATCAAAATAAGAATGCTTATAAAGCACTATACCTTCATGATTCCATTAAAGCCTCCCAACAACTCAGCAAGCTAAGTAGGTGGGGTCATCCTATTTCATAGGTAAGAAAATATTACTTGCTACATGCTCTGGGGCCACCATTTTTCCCTTTTGGGACTTAGTTTCCTAATTTATATTAAAGGAAAGGGTTGAACAAAATTCTTTTCAGTTCTAAATCTGTGATAATATAAGACTCAGTCCACATCTTATTTTACAACTGAGATTTGAACCCTGGGATTCCAAGGCCTGTGATAAGCATTTTTATATATCCTATTTATGATGATATTGTTTGCCTCGATAGAATGCAAAATCCTTGAGAGCAGGGCCTGTTTCATTTTTACCTTTTTGTCTACTGTATCATTCTTCGCACTTGTTCAGTTGTGTCCAACTCTTTGTGACCCCATGGACCACAGCATGCCAATGCTTGTCCTTAGTTTTCTTGGCAAAGGTACTAGAGGGGTTTGCCATTTCCTTCCTCAGTGAATTCAGGTTAACAGGTTAAGTTATTTTCCCAGGATCACACAGCTAGTAAGTGCCTGAAGTCAAATTTGAACTCAAGTTCCAGCCCCCAATGCTCTATCTTCTGAGCCACCTTGGTTATTGATTGATTATACTAAGCTGCCTCTCTAGCAATTTGAGTATGATTGTTCTTACTCTGAAGGCCTGGCTTCAACAATCAGCTTGGCTCTTGCCAAATTAACCAGTTCAAAAATAAAACTTCCCTCTAGGAAAATTCCAATATTCCACATAGATACCATTGGAACTGGAATATTTCAATATTTGTTCATGCGATAGTATACTTGTAGTTTGATATAGAAACAAAACAACTTTACAGTGATTCTATAATTTAAGAAAAATGTCATAATTATGTGCTAAAAAGAAAATAAAAACCTGTCTACAGAGGTCACATGAAAAAGATTTTGAGGAATTGCCTGGATAATTAAAAGGACAAGCACCCCAGAATGGAGAGATCTTAGAGCAGAGGTAGTTAAGGAAATGTCTCATTCCTTCCCACCCCCAACCCCCCAACCCCACAGCCTTACCTTGTATCTATTTGACATACACAAATGTTTGTATGTGGAAATTCCTTGAGGGAAGGGATTTGTTTTAGTTTTATGTTTGTCTTGAAGTCTCCAGTACCTCGCACATACCCACATACATACATACAGGGACTTGGAATACATGAAGACACTAGGCATTTAATAGATGCTTATTGATTCACTTTGGTTACTTCTACAGATGTTTTGGAGTCATTGAGACATGTCTTAAATTTGTGGAGAGAGAGAGAGAGAGAGAGAGAGAGAGAGACAGACAGACAGACAGACAGACAGAGAGAGAGAGAGAGAGAGAGAGAGAGAGAGAGAGAGAGAGAGAGCGAACACTTCCGTGAACCTGCTCAACCTAACCAGCCCTCGTTTTGATCTCTGGTCTTTGAACCACCCTGTGTTTTCATGGGTGACCTTTCACCTTATGTTATCCAGAAGTACTTCTCCACCTCACTTCTCAGCCACCAGCCCTAAACCATGATGCTTCACTGTGGTGTCATCCCCAGGTCTTTATGTGTTGTCTTCTTCTTCTAGTAGAATATGAGCTTCTTGAGGGCAGGAACTATTTTAAATACTGCTTGTATTTATATAGTGAAGACTTGGCATAGTTCCTGATACATACATAGAAAATGCCTATTGAATACTCTATCCAACATCTATCTACCTACCTACCTATCTACCATTATCATCTGTCTATCTATCCATCCATCCATCCATCCATCCACCCATCCATCTATCTACATTCATCTTTCTATCTCTATCATGTGTCTATCTGTCTACCTACCTATCTATCCACCTACATATTTATTCATCATCTAGCTAATTATCTCTCTTATCGCTTTTATCTACATGGAAGTTTGTAACAAAAGGAGCCAGAGCATTCAGTAACTAATTTATGGATGTGTTCAAAATCAGTTCTCAATCTTCCTTATTCAGATAGAAAAAAATTCTCGGTAATATGCTTTTTTTTTTTTTTTGAGAAGGTGGAGAGACAGCTAGATAGCATGAGTTTAGTGTTAGCTAGTATAGTGGATAGAGTGCCAGGCCTGAAAGACCTGAGTTCAAATGTGAACTTAGACATTTAATGTGTGATCCTGGGAAAGTCACATAACTGTTTGCCTCAGTTTCCTTATCTGTAAAATGAGCTAGACAGGGAAATTATAAGCCACTCGAGTGTCTTTGCCAAGAAAACACCAAAAAGAATCATAAAGAGTCAGACACAACTGAAAATGACTAAGTTTTTATTTTTAAAATCATCTAGGTAAATGCCTTAACCTTTCTTCTCCCTTCATGTGTCTAGATAGTGAACATATCTTTCTGCCTCTAAGAAATGTTAACATCATTCCCCTTTCCCATGCCATAGTCAATTGCCAGTGGCCATAATAAGCTAAGTGAGAAAGGGGAGCCGACTAGCTACTTTTGCTCTGTTTCCCTCTCATGTCTCTGTTTAATTAGCTTGTCCTCAGTGGGGCATTTGTAAGTTGAGGCAGAATCGGAATATGTCAGTGTGGTTTTTGACTGACACAATACATGTGCTCCTTTCTATTCCACCAACTGCAGAAGGAAACAGGACTGACAATTTTTACAGTACATGAATTAGGATCAAGTGAATTCCACTAAGACAGGATCTGCTTTCTTAAGAGATTTAAAATTAATGATAAGATGTGATGCTATAACTGAGTGGGAAGAATTAACTTTCCCTCCACCCCCGAGCTCCAGACTGATAATCTAACTTATTAAAAATTATCCCCAAGAGGTAAGGGGCAAGATGAAGATCTGTGATATGTCTTTGAATAGCCTTGACCAAAAGTTTAGATTAAACCGGTATCATGATAAGAATCTGTGGAATGAATTTTACAATAATTGTAACTACTTTATTTCAAAAGCAAACTAGCAAAGAAAAATAACTGAGATATGAAGGGACAGAATGTCTTCAGGTGATGTCTGTGTGGGGCAGATACCTTCAACCAATTGATTGATGAGCTTTTACTAAGC
Organism: Vombatus ursinus; assembly: GCF_900497805.2. Classification (NCBI taxonomy): domain Eukaryota; kingdom Metazoa; phylum Chordata; class Mammalia; order Diprotodontia; family Vombatidae; genus Vombatus; species Vombatus ursinus. Next base: position 24,603,641 of record NW_020954588.1, on the reverse strand, counting down.
CCCTAAGGTGATAGAGGCTTATAGAATCATAGGCTTAAAGCTACAAGGGGCTTTTGATATCATCTAGTCCTTCTTTTTATAGCTGGGGAAACTGAGGCAGAGAGAGGTTAAGTTACTTGCCCAAAGTCATAAAGGTCACTAAAGAACAGAGTACTTATAAACTGTGTGACCCTGGGCAAGTCACTTAACCCCAATTGTCTTGAAAAAAACAAAAACAAAAACAAAAACAAAACAAAACAAAACCCAGAGTAACATCTTGAATCCATTTCCTTTGGCCCCAAATTCCAGTGTCCTTTCCAAGGCACCAATATAAACCATTTCACTACATAGGTTAGGGTTTTTCATTATTTAAATATAAATATATATAAAATATGCTTAATATGAAAACCACCTTGGATTTAATTTAATCATTCCTCTAGGAACGTGCTGCCATCTGCACATCCCAAGATTTGCACCCCACTAATACGCTTGAACTTCAAAATATCTTTGTCCCCCCACCACTTTTGTTTTTGCTAGGTCCCCAAGCTATAACTCCCAGGCTGCTGTAAGGATCAATTTCATTAACTTTAGCAAAGATTTATTGAATCCATAACAGTTGAGGCTCTATGTCTAGAATTAAATGAAATAATATTTTGTAAACCTTATAATGTCACTTGCTATTGTTTCAGTCGGGTCTTGTGAGCTCAGTATTGAAGAAATTCCAGAGTAGAATCCCTCTACAATACAGGATGGCAGGTCCCCTGCATCCTAGACAGCTCTCTTTCCCGACACTCAGGACTTGTTAGAGATGAGACTTGAACCCAGGTTCTTTGGACTCTAACTTTGTTAGAGTTACACCATGCTTTTTTTGTTAGAGATTTGTCTGCTACTCAGATGACTTGGGTTTCTGATGTTTCTTCTCAAGGCAGCTGGATGGGGCAGATGATAGATAGGTTCCTCAGCCTGGCATCAGGAAGACCTGAGTTCAAATCCAGCCTCAGACACTTAATAACTGTGTGACCCTGGGCAAGTCACTTAACTGTTGTTTGCCTAAGTCTCCTCCTCTGTAAAATGATGATAATAATAGCAAATACCTGCC
>NW_020954588.1:24589734-24602553 GCF_900497805.2 Vombatus ursinus | reverse complement strand
TTCTTCCTTCCTTTCTCTCATTCTTTCTTCCTATCTCTTCCTTTCTCTCTTCCTTTCTTTTCTTCATTCTTTCTCTCTTCCTCCCTGTAGTCTCTCACTCTTTCTTCCTTTTTTTTTTTAAAGAAATCCATGTTATTTATCAAGTTCAATTTAGAGGTGGACGATATCTATGACATCATTTAGTCAAACCTTAGCATTTTAGAGTTAAGGAAAATGAGTCTAAAAGTTGTTATAGGACTCACCAATGTCACACAGGTAGTAAGTAGCAGTCAGGACTTAACTTCCTGCTTGGTCTCTACCTGACTCTGGCCTCTGGTATTCCTAATCTGACTTCAGACCTCAGCCTTCTCCTGCTTCACAACTGGTCACTTCTCTAGACCCAGGCTTCCTTTAACTTGATCTTGTGTTCCTAGTTTTTCCATTGGCCAAAGTCTATTTTTTGTGATCCCCTCTAACCTATATTCTGGACACAGATCCATGCAGAAGTATTTGAAAGATGTTGGAGTACCTGAGGGTTACAGACTTGCAGAATCACAAGAAGTGAGGCCTTCAGAGGCTGATTAGTCCAAACCTTGACTGTACAATAATTCCATTTGCAATAATGATAACTGAGCATCCATCTTTTTGGGGAAGAGTCTTTATCATTCATTCATTCATCCACTCTATCAAAAGCAGTATATTTTACTATTGTCTAGTTCCCATTATTAGGAAGTTCCCTTTAAATCAGTGAGCATTAGTTATCAATTTAAAGTAGGATAAGTATATTAAGAGATTGTACTATACTGTATGTTACTTAAAAAAAAAGAATGATTGATATCAAAAAGGTTTTTTTTTTTTTAATCATTGGGATCTGAGCTCTATGGGTAGCTAGGTGGCACAGTGGATGGAATACCAGACCTGAAATCAGGAAGAATTATCTTTCTGAGTTCAAATCTGGCCTTGGACACTTACTGGCTATGTGACTCTGGGTAAGTCACTTAACCCTGATTGCCTCAATTTCCTCATCTGTGAAATGAGCTGGAGAAGGAAATGGCATACCACTCCAGTATCTTTGCCAAGCAAGTTCCAAATGGGGTCACAAAGAATCAGATATGACTGAAAAAAAAAGACTAAAATCTGAGCTCTGTGGTTATTCAGATTTCACACAAGAAAATCACTTAATCTATGTCTTTGTCTTATTTTTCCTATGCATAAAACTGGGGCTAGTAGTTCATCGAGGTGCTTAAAAATATAAGTGAATAAAAATAGTGGAAGTGTGTTAAGATTTTATATACAAGCTCCATATAATGAAGGGCAATGGAATTCTTCCCTGAGCTAATCTTATTTAATAAAATGTGCTTTTCCCCTTACTTTTTGCTATAATTTAATCTTAGTGTTCTGTAAAGTCCTGCTTTTAGTGTCTGTTCTCAGCAGTGAACTGTTTGTCAAATTTCCATTAAGCTTAAGGTAAAAAATTAATGAGCCACTCACTTCAGATATTTCAGAACTAATACTAGTCTATTAGTAATGCCAGGGAAAGTCAAAGCTGTGGGTATGTACAATTAGAGTTAGGGATCATCATATTTAACTTTTGAAAGTTTATTATTTCACATCATTAGCAAGGCATTCTAGATCATCAAGGGAGTACATTTAATAGTCTTTTATCAACAGAGAAATTGATCTAAAAGATCATTTTTATTTATTGAAGTTTGTATTTGATCTAGTTCAAAATATAGTATTTTAAAGCAAAATGAATATTAGTAACACTTTGAAAAGTGTTAATAGAGCCAAAGGGGTGCTGGTGATGGGTGAGCATTGTATGTGAGGGATAACCAATGGGCTGCCTCTGTACTCCTCTACTATCTTTGTGATGTAGAGAGAAATTACCTAAGACAATATGCATTCTAGGTGGGTTCCCTGTGGCCAACTTATTGTGGAAGAAATGGTCAGATGTACAAAGAAAGGACAGACATGGATGGGCTCCGCTTATTGGAGATTATTTTTCATTTAAACAAGAACAGATATCATATTGAGTTATACATATATATACATATATACATATATATGTGTATATATACATATATATGTATATATACATATATCTATATGTTTGTGTGTAAATGTATACATATATGCACATAGATACATATGTATATAGAGATAAATATGACATATATAAAGAGAGATATATTTAAATATGAGACAGGTAAATATCCTTTACCTTTTTCAATTGATATTCTCCAGCATCATTTTGTAGAAAACGAAAGTTATAATGATTTAGGGAGTTGTCTAGGTAGAAATTTCAGGACTGAGTTTTAAAATAATTTTGGCCGGAAGTGTCAGCCTTAATGAAACTACAAATTATAGCAATCAACAAATATTTACTAAACTTCTATTCCAGGTGCCCTTTTTGAGCACAGGTCTCTCTATCTCGTCTAGGTTGGCAGTGCAGTGGCCGCTCAGAGAACTGATCCATTACTGATTGGCATGGCAGCTTTGAACTGTTCAATTTCTGCCTTGGACCTCTTCTTCCCACCTTAGGCAGCCAGATGGCCCCCTGCTTCCACAGGCACACCACACTGGTCCTGGATTAAGTGCTGATATCTGGTTGGTTTTATTCACTTCAGCTCAGGATTCCTGATCTCAAATGACCCATCAGCCTCAACCTCCTACGTAGCAAGGGATATAGGCGTGGGCCATCATGACCAGCCATATATGACTTTCGATATGCATTATATGGTTTATGATTTTTCATTTGTCACATCACTGGTGTTTGGTTCTCATATTGGTAATACTCTCATTTCTGATTAACATACATGACAGGAATGTAGTTGTCAGAAATTTGAAATGTGGATCTGGTAGAGAAAAGGAAATGTTTGCAAAGCTTCAAGGAGATCCAGAGGCCACTCTTCCCTCCTAGAATGGGGAAAAGGCTGGATTTGAACCTTGGTTCTCATGCATAATGGTTGGTTGAATTTGTGTAAAAGTCTAGGATGATAGGATCATAAACATAAATCTGGGAGGGACCTCAGACACCATCTAATCTGAAATGCTCTCATTTTACAAATTAAGAAACTGAGGCCTGGGGAAGTTGCCCAAGGTTAAACAGGTATTAAAAGTGGAAGAGTTTTGATCACCTAAGCTCTCAGAATAATGATTGTACTACCTTCCTCCTAGAGCTGCTGCGGAGAAAGGCCTATAAATACATACATTTTATATATATATATATGTGTGTGTGTGTGTGTATGTGTATATATATGTGTATATATATATGTGTGTATATATATATATATATATATATATATATATATATATACTTTAAGCATTTTGGGATCAGGCTTATTTTATTTTTAGCTTTTGTATTTCTAGTGTCTGACACAGTAAGTGCTTATTAAATTGAATTAAATTGAAATGTGTTATTCTGTTGCAACATTGAAATATTTTAATAAGTGCTTAATAAATAAATGCTTATTGAATTGAATTATTTTTATTCTCCTACAAAGTATGGACCTATCAAAGCTTATAGTACGAATGATCCTCACCCCAACTCAGGAGAAAGAGCTAGAATTCTTTTTTTTTTTTCCCTTAGGAGTGACTCTTCCTTTTCCTTAGAGAGGGCTTTTTTTTTTTTCCAGTAAACTTTAAAACCTAGACACTTAGCATTTTGTCCAGGCTTGTAGTTTTCAGGTAATAAATTAGGAGAACACTTTTATAACTTATTTTCTCATTTGTATATAGCCTGTCTTCTGATGCTTAGATCATAGTCATGTGAAGCACCTCACTCCTTGTAGCTCTGTGAAATTAAGTTGCTAAAAAATTTTAGTAATGTTTACCCCGCAGTAAAAGTGCTGGGGAAATATTGACCTGTACTGGAAGAAGCAATGGGCTGCTTGATGCTATGTTTCTGAACACACACACACACACACACACACACACACACACACACACACACACATCTAGAGAGAGAGAGAAAGGTGGGCAAACAAGGAGCAGGGGGGAGGAGAGAAGTGAGATACATACACACATACACACATACACACATTTATTTGTATATATAGACACATATAAATCATGCATGTATATATGTGTGTGTAATCTCCCCTTTTGACTCAGGATATATGCAGAATTGAACCAAGTTTTTTTGGTTCCTTTCTTCTGTAAACATATTTTGGCCTTCTTTTGTCTCTGGAACCCAAATAATCCTGATTTCTTCTTTGTACTTTCCAGCACACAAATCATTTTGAAATCACATCTCCCACCCCACCACCCCAACACTTCCAAGCTTTGTCACATTGGTGGGACCCAACAAGTGAGCAAACTGAATCCTAGAACCTGAGTTAGAGATGAGTAGCTGCCAACCCCCTTTCTCTATCCTGACCATTTGAGAGAAGAGTATCGTGTCACGGCTGATGTATGCTTTGTAGACCTAAGATAGCCCTTTTCTGTGCAGGACCTTTTGGAACTCTGTGTTTTTCCCTTCCTGAGCATCTCCTCCTGCCTTTCCTAATACAGATGAAAGCTCCAGAGAAAGCCGATCCGACCTCACACGGTTGCTGGTGCAGCCCATCTCCGCGTCTCTTGCTGCCGAACTCTTTGCTTTGCCCAAGGAGAGGTATCAGACTGATACATGCAGACCTCTGCAGCTCTCACATGATGGTAAGTCCACCTTGTCTATGTCTGCATCCTGAGGGTCAGGGCGCTCAAGATGAATTTCATAAAACTAGCCCAGCCTGTGGAGGAGAGCCCATTACAATGCAAAGTGGGTTGAGGGGGGGAGTCAGAGAAACAGAATCTGGAGCCTGTTTCTGCTGTTCACTCACTAATGACCTTGGACCAGTCACTTTCCATCACTGACTCTAGAGTCAGAAGACAGAGGTTCAAACCTTTCCTCTGCTGATCACCCTTCGTATGACCCTGGACAAGTCTCAGCATGTGTAGGCGTCAGACCTCTCACCTATAAAATAAGGGGGCTGGAGTAGAGGACCTCTAAGGTCTCTTGTAGCTTCAGACTTATGATCCTATGAGGATTACTCACTAACCTTGAAGGTCCTCGCTGTCTCTAAATCTGCCTTCTATACTACTCTGCCAGGCAGTGGCCAATACCTGAGTCTGTTAGACCTTCTTATCCTCCTTCTCTTTACTCTTGGTGATCTCATCAACTCTGATGTGTATGTGTATATGCGCACACATACATGTTGTGTATGCGCAACACATGAATATTTACACATGCAGGTACACATATGACATGCGTATGTTGTATTGTGCTTGGGTAGATATGCATGTGCATGGATATATGCAAGTATATAATGTTGTTTTTGTTGAGTCCTGTCTGACTCCTCATGACTTCATTTGGAGTTCTCGTGGCAAAGATACTGGAATAGTTTGCCATTTCCTTCTATAGCTCATTTTACAGATGAGGAAACTAAGGCAAAGAGGGTGAAATGACTTGCCCTGGGTCACACAGCTAGTAAGCATCTGAGGCTAGATTTGAACTCAGGAAGAAGAGTTTTCCTGATTCCTGGCTCTCTAGCCATTGTACTACCTAGCTGCAATATTCAGATGTATATGTATACATATATGATACATACTATATGCCCACGCATTTATATGTATATACTATATTTATTTTATTATATTTATATCATGTATATGATATATACTATATGTCCATGCAGTTATATGCATATACTATATTTATTTATATTACATTTATGTCATTTATATGATACATACTATATGTCCATGCATTTATATGCATATACTATACTTATTTATATTACATTTATATCATTTATATGATATATACTTTATGTGCATGCATTTATATGGAGATATATGCCGTCTCCGTAGAACGTATGTTACTGGAGAGGATCGTTTTCCTCTTCGTCTTGGTATTCCCAGCATCTAACACGATAATTGACCCATAGTAGTTCCTTAATATACACTCCCTGATTGACTGAGGTGATCCTATGGCCCTGTTCTGTAATTCTATAAAGGGCACATTTGGGGAAATGGCATGAAGAAACACCTGATATCTGCCCCAGCTGAGAAGCCAGCCCGGCTCCAAGGGCCATGAGCTGCCCCGAAACCCCCAGCTCTGCAGATAAAGCAGCGATGGATGCATTTATGGAAATCTGCTTAGTTTTGTGGGTCCAGACAGCAGCTTCAGTGGCCCTCTTCCTTCAAGATTCAGTGGGTAGTAAGGAGTTAGGGAGCTGAGGCATGGAGTCTTTTAGTAGACAGCATTAAAGCCTAATTCCTTCAATTGACTAACAAATCCCTCCATCTTTTCCACATCATCAGCCAGGAGATGCCGCTTGAGCCGCAGTGCACTTTGTCAGGCCTTGTTGGCTGAGGAAGCCCAGGAGCGAAGCATCCGCGCTTCCTATAATAGTATGAACGCCACAACTTGGAGCTTGTTTCTGCCTCAAGCATCAGCATTTGAGTTCTAACAAGCAACTAAAAAAAAAAAACAACATGTTGTTACATTTGGTTTTGTTTGTTGTAAAATGAAGCATGTTTTTCTGCCCAGACCTGGGGGGCACTTCTACCATGTGTTGTATCTGAACACTCTGCTCTCTGGAAGGCAAGAAAGGCATTAAAGAGAATGCTTGGAGGAGGCCTGTGAGACAGGGATGGATTCAGGATAGCTTCCTGCTCACACTGAGATCTTGCAAAGTCATACAGATTATTAGCCTCACAAACACATTATTGATTTGAGCAAAGCACAAAAACTCAAATTGTCTGTAAGGCTAGGCCCGAGCGGGGATGAGAGTATGGTGGGATGAAACACCATTTCTGCATTGTTACTGTGTGCTGGCCCAACTCTCCACTGAGGGAAGAGGAGACAGAGTGACCCCAAGTTCTATTTGTTAAAAAAAAAAAACAAAACATTGGCAGCTACCACCCTGCATATTCCCTTAAGTAGAGAACTGTATTTTTTTTCTTTCTGGTATTTTCAAGGATATACAATAATCCCTCTCTCAAGCAAAGTCAGAGATGTTTGCCTTTAAGGCTTTTGTGACTCAGTCATTTCATCTGGGGGGGAATAAGAGGTGGGACAATGGAAAGAACTTGGAGCCATGGGGAAGATGAGTTCAAATCTTGGTTTTATGTGTTACTAGCTGGGAGACTTTGGCCAAGTTACATTTTGGTGTCAGTTTTCTCATCCTTATAACAAGAACATTGGACCAGATGACCTCTGAGGTCCCTATTGCCTCCAAACTGGTATCTTGGAGATGAGTCCTACTGTGTGCTATGGACCTAGGAATAGTGACGTGATATTTCCACTGGTCCTAACAGGATCACGTCTAAAGGATTGTCTTCAGTTCTCAGACCCACATTTTGAAAAGGGGGACAGAGTTCAAAGAAAGGTAACCATAATGTTCAAGGGCCTTGAGTTCAAGCTATTTAAGGATGAGTTAAAGGAACTACACATGTCTCGCCTGGAGAAGAAAAGACTTGGCATTCAGATATTTGGAGGCGGTTATTAAGAAGTGAGGAAATGCTTATTATTTTTGGTATCAAAGAGCAGAACCTAGAGCTACGGGCAGAAATTGCAAAGAAGCAAGTTTCGGTTTGATAGAAACAAACAAAAGTCTCTGAATGAATTAATTAATAATTCAGGATGTGTCGGGATGGTGAGGAAAATATGAACCCCAAGTCCCTGTCCTCAAGGAGTTTGAGATCTAATAGCGGGAGACCACAATTATAAGGTATTGGTGGTCAGGGAGAAAAGTTTTTGTATGGGCAGTCACAGGGCTGGTGAGTGGATCCATAGGAGAGTTACATAAGATGCCTATTCCAGAAGCATTGCTGGTGTTGATTTGACTACTGGAGCGAGAACAAGAGGTATAAGGAGAATGAGGGTGAGGGCAGGTGGGATAGTAACAATGTGAATTTTGTAGCAAAAGTGGAATGAGTGGCCTTGACTAGTGGGGAGTTTCTTTTCCTTAGAAATCTTCAGAGACAATATGGATGACCACTTGGTGGATATGTTTCAGTAGAGGTTGCTTTCCTGTATGGTACCCTCAGAAGGCCACTGAGTCCCTTCCAATTTTCAAATGCTGTTGGGATTTAGATGACTGAGTTAGTGATTGAGCCATCTGTACATCTGGGTCATTAAATGGAAGGCAGGTGCAGCTAGTTGGCACAGTTGATAGAGCACTGGGCCTAGAGTCAGAAAGACTTGAATTCAAATCCAGTCTCAGACACTTAGTAGCTTTGTAACCCATGGCAAGTCACTTGTATCTGAACTTTGCTTTGTACTTTGCTTCGGTTTCCTCATCTGTAAAATGAGCAGGAGAAGGAAATGGCAAATCACTCCAGAATCTTTGTCAAGAAAACCATAAATGGGGTCATAAGGATTTGGACATGGTTGAAACAACTACAACAACAAATTTAAGGCAATTTTAAATTCACCTACCATGCAATCTTTTGAAAACGTTTCTTTGATTTTTCAGAAATAGTTCATTTCATAGTTTGTTCGTTTTTGTTTTTTTTTTGGTGAATGTATTTTTTAAGTTTTTTTTCCAAATATAATATATAAGTGAATCAAGATATCTATCTATGTGTACACACACATACACACACACATACACACACACACATACACACACACATGGAAAGAAATCATCTTGCCGAGTAAGGCCTGTATAATCACAAGTACGGTTCTTCCAGTAGTAATGTATGGTTGAGAGAGCTGGATTGTAAGAAAAGCTGAGTGCCACTGAATTGATGCTTTTGGGTTGTGGTGCTGGAGAAGACTTTTGAAAGTCCCTTGGACAGCAAAGAGATCAAATCAGTGAAATCTTAAATTAATTCAGACCATTCATTGGAAGGACAAATACTGAAGTGGATGCTTAAATTCTTTGGTCACACGGTGAGAAGACAAGACTTATTGAAAAGACCCCGATGGGCAAAATTGAAGGCAAAAGGTGAAGACGATGGCACAAGATGAGATGGATAGAGAGCGTCTTAGAAGGAATGCACATGAGCTTATATAAACTTTGGGACAGAGTGGAGGATAGAAGGACCTGGCACGCTTAGGTCCATGGAGTCGCAAAGAGTTGTACATGACTGGATGACTGAGAAACAACAAGTAGATACCCACACATACATATGTACACACATATATATGTGTACACACATACACACACACGTATATATATATACATATATACATACATGGAGAAGAATTACAGAAAAATGGTTTAGTTATAAGCTTACAAATATTCAAGCCAAAAGTGGTAGTGTTTTTTCTTAGTGTATGTTTTACATAATTTTATATTACACTACTTTAAAAGTATAATAGAATTTGATTTAAAAAACTAATTTTATGACTTGTACTTTAAAATGAAGCTTTCACTACAAAGTGTAGAGGAAGTTGTCATCTTTAACTAGTGGGCTCCAACTTTTCATCCTCCAATCCATTCTGGGAATCCAGAAAGCCTGTACAGATAAATGGACTACCCATCCTGCTCATTCACAGCTTTGTATTCTTAATCAGAGTTATCTAAAACTGGGTGCTACAGTGATTGCATGGTGGGTCTGAAGTCATGACGATGTGAATTGTCTGTCCTTGGATATTTACTAGCTATGTGGCCCTGGGCAAGTCCCTTAACCTCTGTCTGCCTCAGTTGCCTCAATGATAAATTGGTAGCACCTACTTTCACAGGGTTGTTGTGAAAATCAAATGAGACAATGTTTGTAAAACACTTAGCAGTGCCTGGCACATGGTAGATGCTCAATAAATGTTTATTCCCTTTCCCTACAGGAAATAAGAAACAAAGACCTTTAAGAAACTGACTGGAAGAGAGGAAAGGGATGGAGGGGGCAGCAATGATCTGGATAGTTAAGACAGAACTGAGAAAAAAGAACAAGGAAGAGGGAATGATAGTGGAAAGGGCAGGAATAAATTATCTGGACTGAGTCAATTTCCTGCACATGGACTCCACTCTATTTGCCTGAGCATATACATCCTTAGTGTTCTCCAGTTTTCTCAATTGATCAATTTATTATCAGTCTATGTCTATGCAGTTCAATTAAGATGTAAAAAATATATATATATTGGCTTGCAACAGTAGTTTGTCTCAGCCTTGGGTGGAGAGCATTATCTATAATGATAAAAAGATAAAAAAGGCCATTTTTTAATCCAGCAATGACTACCTGGGAATAGAAATTAGAAATGAATCAAATTAAAGCAAAGCTCTGAATGCAGAGGATTAGTCCCTCATGAGGGAGAAAAGATCAGGCTTTCTGTTGCTGAAACCTCCTGGTACTTTTTCGTCATCTATGACAAGTTATTGTACATGTCTTTTTATGTATATCCCACATAAAAGAATATCCAGATGTAGCTTCTTTCTTTTCTTTCTGTTCACACTTCAGTAAACTTTTAAGCAAGAATTAAATTTCCAGCTATATAATGCAAGAATAAATTATATCCTTGACCTATTTGAAGGTACTCTGACTTACAGCTCTGTCAGCCTAGTTGGTCTACTGCTGCTGCTTAAAAAAAAATCTGCATATTTTGGTATTACTTGGGCTCAGCTTTTGGAACATCAGATGGATAAATGATTACACATAAATTGACAGGGAGTGATGAGTTCAAAACTAATAGGAAAGAAGAATTTCAGGAAATATTTAAATTGCCATTAACCAGAAATGTCAGCGCAGACAAAGATTGGGTCTTCTTTTTTTTTTTTTTGACGAATCATATGAGACTGAACATTCTACACCCAGAGAGTCCATTGAGCTTTAAGACAGATTGAAATGGTTTTGAAACCTGAAAAATAAACATAATTTGGGAACATCTTCACATGTTTCCCTCCATAATTTGTAATTCTGAAATCCTTTATCCTGATAGAAACTCCATCCCTTTCACCTCTGCTTGTGCTTTACCCCTCTGAACTTAGTTTCCATTCATCCTCAACCTTCACACATTCAACCTCTACATGCCTTCCCAGGCAATCTCTCTTACTCAGGTCTCATCTTCTTCCTGATACAAGCTTGACCCTATAATTAACCAGTTTAACCTGACGTAGTCTTCTCCTCTTGACTCTCTTCTCTCCTTGTCATACACTGCTCATTCCTTACAAACCCTAACCCTGGATTAACCTAAACCATCTGCCTTTTCCTCTTCTGTTCGTAGGCTGTTGAGCCGCACTGATGGAATCCACACAACCATGTCTATGCTGACTGGTTTCATACCGCATTCTGTAATTTCAGCTGGTCCCTCACTTTATACAATAATACTTGTATTCTTCCCTGAATGGCTATCACACTCTTCATAGTGGCTATTCTAAACTTTTTCTTCTCTCCTCAAGGTATTTATAACATTTTTTCTCCTACCCGTAACTTTCTCTCCCTCCCTCCCTTCCTCCTCCTCCTCCTCCTCTTCCTCCTCCTCCTCCTTCTTCTTCTTCTTCTTCTTCCTCTTCTTCTTCTTCTTCTTCTTCTTCTTCTTCTTCTTCTTCTTCATCCTTCTTCTTCTTCTTCCTCTTCTTCTTCTTCTTCTTCTTCCTCTTCTTCTTCTTCTTCTTCTTCTTCATCCTTCTTCTTCTTCCTTCTCTCTGTCTCTCTGTCTCTTTTTCTCTCTTCATCTGCTTCTCCTTCTCCCTTAACCTCTCCTTTTTCCTCTCCCTCTCCTCTCTCCCACTTTGATTCCTTTTTCATTGTTATGAGAGAACACTCCATTGAATACCAGTTGCCATCCTCCTTGTTTACATCTTTGATCCAAATAGATAACTGCATCAGCCTACTGGGTTTTAAATCAGTCTCCCATTCTGTCATTTTTTTTATCCTATAGGATCAGAAGATTGGTACTCTAGAGCTGGAAAGGACGTTAGAAGTCATCCGATTCACTCTTTCCATGTTGAGACATAAGGAGACTGAGATTAAGTGACTTGCCCAAGGTTACTCAGGTAGTAAGCAGAAGAGCCAGGATTTGAACTCAGGTTCAATAAAGCCAGTTTCAGCACTCAGGGTCCAGCACTCTTTCCACAGCTCTTTATAGATACAGTCCTTTAGTTGTTTAGACCTGTTGTCTGTAATTCTTGCTAAGTTATTCATACAGTGTCTTCTTGTAGGAGAGATTACTTTTTTTTCACTATACTATATTTATTTGTTTTTTTTTTACTTCAATTTTGTTGAATGCATTTCCAAATTATTTTACACAGAGAATCAGAATCTCATGATTAACATGTTAAAACTACAACTTTAAACATGTGTTTTTAAAACTTTGGGCTCCAAATTTTCTCCCTTCCTCCCTCCTCACCCACCTTCATTGATAAGGCAAGCAACTAAATATAGGTTATATATGTGCAGTTATGCAAAACATTTCCATAGTGGACATGCTGTGAAAAACTAACTCTATTTCCCTTAATGCTATCCCGCCCACCCATTTATTCTGTTCTTTCTTTTGACCCTGTCCCTCCTCAGAAGTATTTGCTTCTGATTACCCCCTTTCCCAATCTGCCCTCCTATCATTCTCCTACTCTCTTGTCCCCTTCCCCCCCTATTTTCCTGTAGGGTAAGACAGATCTCCATACCCAATTGAGTGTGTATGTTATTCCCTCCTTAAGTCAAATCGTATGAGAGTAAGATTCACTCATTCCCTCTCACCTTCCCCCCGTTTCCCCTCCACTGTAAGAGCCTTTTCTTTTCTGTTTTTTTTTTGTGAGATAATTTACTCCATTCTACTTCTCCCTTTCTCCTTCTCCTAGTATATTCCTCTCTCACCCCTTAATTTTATTCTCCAGATATGACCCCTTCATCTTCAACTCATCCTGTGCCTTCTATCTATCTATCTATCTATCTATCTATCTATCTATCTATCTATCT
>NW_020954588.1:24576498-24589724 GCF_900497805.2 Vombatus ursinus | reverse complement strand
TCTATCTATCTATCTATCTATCTATCTATCTATCTATCTATCTATCTATCTATCTATCTGTCTATCTATCTATACATATAATTATTTTCCTCCAACTACTCTAATACCGACAAAGGTCTCATGAGTTATAAATATCATCTTTCCATGCAGGAATGAAAACAATTCAACCTTAAAGAATCTTTTATGATTTCTTTTTCCTGTTTACCTCTTCATGTTCCACTTGAGTCTTATATCTGGAAGTCAAATTTTCTATTCAACTCTGGTCTTTTCATCAAGAAAGCTTTAAAGTCCTCTCTTTCACTGAATAACCATTTTTCCCCCTGAGGGATTATGCTTACTTTTGCTGGGTAAGTGATTCTTGGTTGTAATCCTATCTCCTTTGCCCTCCAGAATATTATGTTGCAAGCCCTGTGGTCCCTTAATGAAGAAGCTACTAAATCTTGTGTTATCCTGATTGCATTTCCACAATAATTGAATTGTTTCTTTCTGGCTTGCTTGTAACATTTTCTCCTTGACCTGGGAACTCTGGAGTTTGGCTACAATATTTCTAGGAGTTTTCCTTTGGGGATCTCTTTCAGGAGGAGATCGGTGGATTCTTTCCATTTCTATTTTACCCCCTGATTCTAAAATATCAGGGCAGTTTTCCTTGATAATTTCTTGAAAGATGATGTCTAGGCTCTTTTTTTTTTGATCATGGCTTTCAGATAGTCCAATAATTTTTAGATTCTCTCTCCTGGATCTATTTTCCAGGTCAGTTGTTTTTCCAATGAGATATTTCACATTGTTTTCTAATTTTTCATTCTTTTGGATTTATTTTACAGTGTCTTGATTTCTCATAAAGTCACTAGCTTCCAATTGCTCTATTCTAATTTTTAAGGAAGTATTTTCTTCAGTAATGTTTTGGACTTCCTTTTCCATTTGGCCAATTTTGCTTTTTAGGGCATTCTTCTCCTCGTTGGCTTTTTGGACCTCTTTTGTCATTTGGGTTAGGCTATTTTTTAAGATGTTGTTTTCTTCAGTATTTTTTTGGTTCTCCTTTAGCAAGCTTTTGCCTTGTTTTTCATGATTTTCTTGCATCACTCTTATTTCTCTTCCCAGTTTTTCCTCTACTTCTCTTACCTGTTTCTCAAAATCTCTTTTGAGCTCTTCTAAGACCTGGGACTGATTCATATTTTTCTTGGAGACTTTGGATGTAGGAGCTTTGACTTTGTTGTCTTCTTCTGGTTGTATGTTTTGATCTTCTTTGTCACCAAAGTAAGATAACATAGTCTGATTCTTTTTGGTCTGCTTACTCATGATCCCAGCCAATTACTTGAGTTTTAAACTCTTTGTTAAGGTAAGAGTCTGCTTCCAATATGGAGAGCGTACTGCCCCAAGCTTCAGGGGTTTGTACAGCTGTTTTCAGAGATACTTTGAGGGACTTGAAAATTTTCAGTTCTTCCAAGGTGCTATGATAAGGGGCCACAACAAGCTCCACCACACCAGCGCTCCTCCTCGCCCCAGGACCACCCCTCAGAACTGTGACCCAGATCCAAGCACCGGCAAAGCAAGACATTCCTGCCTTCAGCAATGGCAAAGAGATCCCTGCAGTCCCCCTCTGATCAGCCACTCGATTTCCCCTCAGTCTCTGGGCCAGAAGCTCAGGAGGCAGCCGTGGCCCGCGCTCGGGACTTGTGGCTAAAACTTAGCTTCTCTCTTAGTACGATAGAAACAGACTTTTCCCACTGACCTTCCACATTGTCTTTGGTGTTCCTGGGTTGAGAGGTCTGGAAATCGCCACAGCTACTTGTGATTCAGTCCTCTGAGACCTGCTCCATGTTCACTGCGGCCTGCGCACCCACACTGAACTGCCTTCCTCTCCCTGACCAGCGTGATATACCTTTCTGATCAGCCATCCAGGCTGTCTTGGGTTGGAAATTTGTTTCACTCTGTCTTTTTGTGGGTTCTGCTGTTTTAGAATTTGTTTAGAGCCATTTTTTACAGGAATTTGGAGGGATGTGGGGGAGAGTTCAAGAAAGTCACTGCTTTCCCTCTGCCATCTTGGCTCTGCCCCCAAATTATTTTCTAGATTACTTCTAATATGCTTCCCATTCCTGCTCTTCTGGACAGAGTTTTTTAAATTTTTTTTTTGAAAATATCTTTATATTAGGTTTTTTTTTTAAATAAGTATTCTAATAGTGGCATTTTAATAACAGAAGCACCTGTGTTTTCACCAGTATGGGTTGAGGCTTCCTCTACCTGAGGAAAGCTATAATGAATTCACAGCTTTAGTAGATGACTTTCACAAGCTGCTATAGCAGAAAAGAGAAATCTTCCTTCTGCAGTCACTGTAGTGGGCTTCCTTAAACTTAGCCAGCCTAGGGCTCCAATCCACTGCTGGGGTTAGCCTGGAAGCCTCTGGAGCTCGGAACCATCAGTCAATTGGGGCTTCACTAATGTCACTTCTGAGACCTCAAAGTCACCTCAGGGACATGGGACAGCTTTGCGAGGTGTCTTCCCTTTTGACAGGTCATTTTTAAATTGTTCCTAAGGATCGGTTGTTGCTTTTTTTGTTACTTGTTTGTTTTTATTTATTTTAAAAAATATTCCCCATATCTCCAAGGAAGTTCAATGTTATGATTAAAAGTGATGAGAGGGATATAGAAGAAAGAGTCTATATCTCGGAGGCAAGAAAACCTGGGTTCCAACATGGCTGTAATCCTTATTAGCTGTGGCATATGAACAAAACTAAGTTATGTAGCATCTCTGAACTTCAGTTTCCTCATCTATTTTATAGGGTTATTGTGAGGCTCACATGGCGTGATGAATGTGAAGCAACTTGTTAACCAGAAAGCACTATATCAATGTTAGCTTTTATTCTTTTTTATTGCAGTCAATAGAATCTGATTTCACTTCCTGCCTCTCACTTCTAATAGCTCTATGACCATGACCAGCTCACTAAGCCTCAGTTTTCTCACATGTAAAATGGGATCAATGTGTGTAATTTACTTAACATAATTTAGAGGCTCAAATGAGAATATCTTTAAAGTACTTTATGTGTTAAGTATCTTAAGAGAGAAGAAAGTAGAAATGGCATTATTTTCTTCACTGCAGAATTCCCCAGTGAATTATTTAGAAACTGAAATGTAGTGTTCAACCCAGACTTTAAATTACTCTTTAAAAGCATATTTGTTTTGTCATATCTTAATGCATTTATCTTCATAATATTGTGTTATTAATTGCCCTTGCTTGTTTCTTTGTAGCTGAATTTGAGCACTTTTCATTCTTTCCAGTTTAAAGATATATGCAGGGAAGTGTTATAACAATTAACTCAATGTACTGCACAGTATTAGAGAGCCCAGGGCATTTTTCTTAAAGAAAATGTCTTCAGTTAAATGAGATTTCCTCCCTTAAACCTTTGCTGTTGTTGTACTTCAGAAACAGCAGTCATAGGACGTAGCTCATGAAATATTTCTTTTCATAGCTTTTGAAAAGATCAGGACTGGAGAGAAAGTTCTCAGGACAGTTGAGATTTTTCCTCAGAGGGATGGCATTGGGAAGTGAGATTTGTGTTGTCACAAGTCTTTAAAAGAAATTGTTTTGCTTTTTGTATACCTGATTGAAGAAACCTCTGAGTCTTTCTGTCACTTAAACTGAAATCCTTCATTTGAGACATTTTAAACAGAAGCCCTGTACTTCTGTCCAGACTCATCAGATACAAAGGGCTGTCACTTCCAAATACATTGCTGTTATTTGATATCACCCAGAGATTAGGAGGTCAAAGTTGATCAAGCATCTCAATTGCCTTTGAGCTTGTTCAATTGAATTCTAGTTTGATTTTGAGAAGTTCCGGGAAGCCATGGGATGGAGTGGAGTTTGAAGACGTGGGTTTGAATCCTGTCTCTGCTATTAACTACCTGCATGAACTGAGCCAGCTCTCTGACCCATGATTTCTTCATCTCTAAAATAAAAATGAAAATGTTGTACCTATCTCACTGAGCTAATTGAGAGATCCAGAGGAGACAATACATGGAGAGTGCTTTGCAACCTAAAAAGTGCTCTAAAATGTCCATTATTGTTATTAGTTCTCAAGCCATAGACTGTTTGTGGGGAAGGAGGCAAGATTCAGTGACTTTAGTTTTGTTTTCTTTGCTTTTTTTCCAATTCATCAAGTATCTATTAGTGGAATGGAAGGGGATTGAATGGAAAAGCGTATTTTAAGTATTTACTGTATACCAAGCACTGTGCTAGCATGGAGATATAAATACGATGTTAAAAAATAAAAGCAAGGCAAGCTGAAGTTTCATACTGTTATTGGGGAGAGATATGTATTGAAGGGTTCAGTTACAGGCAGATGGAAAGGCCTGCTGGTCATTACTACATTTGCACACCAATCCAATGATAAAGACCAAGAGTCCTTAGGGTATAACCGTAAGTCAGATGGCAATGTACGTGGTGTCCAAAGAACATAGCAGAAGGACCAATGTTAAAGACTGGTGGATCCTAGGGAGCATTAGTGGGATGCATGCTAAGGCCTAGTTGATCCCCATTTTGCCAGAAAGATGTCAGGTGATGACTTCCCACTCTTCTAACACAGGACATAACATTTCCATATGTTTATGTACAGATACATACACATGTGTAGGTGTATTCAGAATACATTCAAAACGAATACACGGTAGTTTTGCAGGGCAGACACAATGGTTTTAGCACCTTTGAGGGGATCAGGAAAGGCTTTGTGTAGAAGGAAATATTTAATTTGAGTCTTGAAGGAACTAGGAATTACAAGAGGTGGGGAGTTGGTGTTTTCCAGGTGTTGGGAGTTTCCGGGTGTTGGGTTTTCCAGGCATGGGAGACAGTCAGTGAAAAGACCAGCATCTTTGGTGCGAAACAGCACGCCTCCTATTGCTGGGCTGTAGTGTATATTGGAGGGCAGGGAAGTGGGAGAGAAGAGGTACTATAAGAGAATATTGGAAAGGTAGGAAGGAGCCAGGTTGTGATAAATTTTAGATGCCAAACAGAGGGGAAACTGGGAGAAGGGAACAAATATCTATTGAGAGCCTTCTATGTGCCAGACTTTGTCCTAATTGCTTCACAAATATTATTTCATTTGATCCTCATAGCACTCCTGGGAGTTAGGCTCTATTATTATCCTCATTTTACAGTTGAAGAAACTGAGATAGAAAGATGTTAAGTGACTACTTCAGGATCACACAGCTAGTAAATGTCTGAGTCTGGATTTGAACTCAGGTCTTTCTGACTCTAGGTCCTGAACTCTACCCACTGGCCACATATCTACCTGTCAAGTAGTATATATTTGTTCTTGTACTTCCTTCCTGAATAACTTGGTTTTTTTCTGTACTATTTTTTCTCTGTTAGAAGGAAATCCTTATCTTTCAGAAGGTGGGCTTCCTTGCTCTCTTGGCATCATTAGGATACCAGTGGCACACACAGCCTGTCCCCCACTTGTCCTTCACCACATGACCAGCTCATCTTTTTCATTCTTCCATTTCTTTGATCATATCTCTTACCCTGGTTCTCTTTTATCTTCTTCACTGGCTGCTCACATCCCTTACCCTCCTCCATATTGCCTTCTGAGTGGTTTTCATTTTTAATTCTTCACAGACTCTCATGTTCTGTGACTTATAGTTGGTTTCCAAAAAGCCATATTATTTGAACTCTCATATTTCAATTTAATTTTTCCTTTGTGCTCTCTTGTTGCCTCCAGAGTTTGACAGAGCTAGCCGAGCAAATAGATTCCATCCATGGCCCAGCTCTCAATCTGTTTTGGTAGTCGGGTTTGCTGGTTTCTTTCTGCTCTGACATTAAAGTGACTTTCTATTAACCTGATTCTGATTTGGGCATGAATAGAGCATCTGGAGAAAGGAGAGCTTCCAAAGACCTTGGCACATATAAGAATCAGAAACACAATAAGACTTGTTCCTGCCATATAGTCCCACACCTTTTTTTTTTTTTTTTTTTTTTTTTTCTGTGGCTGAAGCATAGGAGCAGAAATCGATATCTGATTTCACACCTTTTGACTTTGACACCCCCTCAGCCCACCCAAGTACAAGAGTTCTCTGGAAAAGAACAGATTTTGGAGGCTTGAAGTCATACTTCACATCCAAAACTGTCATTAAATCTTGCCACTATTAACATTTGAAAAATATGGGCTTGGGAGATGCTACCTGGAATGAATATACCATGCATATAAACATATTTTTAGTATTATAAACTGCTTCCGAAAGTTTCCTGGTTTTATCCTTTCATCTAGGGCCTCTCCAAAGTGAGGAGAAAAAGCTACAAAACATACAATGTAAATCAGAGAGAGGGGGAGAGATTTCTGAGGAACTAAAATAGATCTATCAAAGGCCATGACCTAAAGCTTGTTCATGTCACCCAGAGAAGAGCCGCTCAGACCCTCATTTAGAGCTCATCTGCTCTTCTTGTCCTTACATTTTTATACACAGTTTAATGAGTACCTTTATCTTATTTCTCACTCTGTGTCAGATTAGATGCCACAAATTTGTTTGGCAGGGAAGGAGGTACTTATAGGGAAAGGCAACGAGTGATTGATTGCCTCAAGATGAGGGAGACAGGAAAGACAGAAAAAGGAGATATGAAGTGTCTAAGCACTGAGAGGTTAAGGCCTTGGCCTAGAGTTTAACCCAGGCCTTCCTGACTCTGAAGCAGGATCTCTGCCTACTACAACTTGCTGTCTCTTAAAGGATTTAATGTGCTCCATTTTAAGTAACAAAAACATATAATATACTTGTATTAATACATTTTTTTTACATCATAACTTCCTTTCTAGTGATCACTCTTTTCTCTTCTTCTTGGTAGTCTCTTCTAAATACAAAACAAACAAACAAACAATTCAATCAAACTATGATCCAGCAATGATGACTGATAACAGTCTAATAATAGTCTGCAAAAGTGGCCCATCACCTCTCCACTGAAAGGAAGGAAGTTTGTTCCAACATTAGTCATCTGGAACCAAAACTGATTAATCATTGTGTTTGTGTTTGACTTGAGTTCTTTGTAATTTTTAATGGGGTATATGGATATTTTATATGTGTGTGTACATATATATTTAAGAAAGTATTGTTAAAATAAGTGGTTAAAGTTGCTTGAAAAATTAAATTATGTGGCATGCCACCTTCCTTGCCGAACTTGGCTAAATGATATTATTGCACATTCATGTTTTGAGCAAAGAAAAGCATTCAAATAGAGCAAATGGAAGGAAAAGTAGGAAAATTGTATTAAAATTATCCTTTGATTCATCTTCCCTTGTAGAAATCAGAATCGTCACAATGAAAGTTCAGACAGTCACTGAATATAAGACGCTCACCAATGTTGTTGCTTATCTCAAAGGAGCTTCATTTCCTGGTAAGTAGAAGTAAACAATGATGAACTGAAATTCTTATAGAGCAACATGGAATAATTGTAAATCCTATATATGCTATAATTTAATAACTCAACTTAGAAATGATTGGAATCAGGTGATTTTAAAATTTAATATTTCCTTTTTTGTTTGTTCTATGGATTGATGGCTCTTTACCATGATAATTTTAATGAGCTTGTCATTGTACACTTAAAAGACATTAGTTTTAATAATATCTATGGAAGACTGTCCGTGTTGACTGGAATTTGGACTGTCCAATAGAGTACATGCTTCTTGAGGGTAAATAATGACTAGGTCATTTTTAATCTCCATATTCTCCTAATACCCCATCACACAGTTCTGCATGAAGTAGATGGTTTATAAGTATTTAAATGAATGTTTGAGAATATGCACATTAAGAATCAAAAAGTAAAAACAAAGTAATCAGAAAACAAGCAAAAAAGGAAGATAATAATACTCATATTTTATAGGGTTACCATAAAGCTCAAATACATTAATGTTGCATACTTTGCAAAATTATATGTATAAGTGCCAGATATTAGTATGATAAGATATAAAGAATACTTATTCCACAATATACTGTGAGGCAGAATCATTTATAACTATTTTTGTATCCTTTCTGTGTGGTGTAGTTGACAATTTAGTTTAAATATTTTTATTGTCTATTCTATGTTGGTTAGGTTGGTTAGGATCTTACTCAGGTTAATAGTGGAGAATAACTCACCTCATCTGAAGCCAGTAGAGTTGGTCCCCAGGTTCCTAATCTAGAAGAATGAAGGCTTCTGAGTTTTAGACAGTCCAGTGGTATCATTCTAGGAGATTCACTAAGCTCAGAGGTAGTAATGGGCTTTCTGAAATTTACGTACATTTAAGAAGCTTGAACACCTCCTTAATGAATCAACAATCTTAAACATAAGGAACAAATGGTCCTTGTAATTTTAACTATTGAATTTGAGCTATTTCAATAAAATGATTTTCCATCAGAAGGATCGCTAGCTGAAGCCTTAGGACTATTTATCATCCTTACGGTATTTGTCAGTTCTATTGGAAAATCAGAGGAGAAAATTATCCTCATTTGGGAGAAGAAAAGAAAGAGTTTTTTTTTTCTATTCAAGTTCAATCTTTTAAAAAATCTAAAATAAAATTGATCTAAATCAACATTATAACCAATACTATGCAAGGCATATAACTTCATTCTTTTTCTTCGTTAAAATTCTAACATAACCAGTCTCTGTACCCATTCTAGTAATGTCCTAACGAGGTGACTTTGAATATAAAAGCAAGTCACAAAGTTATATCACAACACTTTTTGATATATAGCTTACCAAAACTAAGCACAACCTTAACTCATAAATTTAGAGCACATCTGGAAGATAAAATAAAACATTAAGCCCTTCAATGCCATTTACTAATCCAAGGTTTATAGCTGTAGGCTTGAACCTTATAGAAAGCTGGCCAAGGAAAATCCATTTGTTAGTGTAATATCAGTGCCCATCTCTACACTTGACAATACTTTGCCTCCTCTCCCACCAAGAAATCCATAGAAAATGATACTTAAGCCAAAATGTGTCAACTGAATTTCCTTAATCACATCACTAGAGTTTTATAACATCTATGCATCCAATGCATAGTTGGAGAGCCAGAAGTGACCTCAGAAGCTATCTATTCAGTCAGTGAGTCAATAAACATTTATTAAGTGCCTACTATGTGCCAGTCACCTTGCTAAGTGCTTGGGATACCAAAAAAAAAAAAAGGCAAAAGATAGTTCCTATACTCGAGGAGCTCACAATTTAATGGATTAAAAATTATCAGTGATAATTCATGATCATCCTATAGATGAAGAAACAAGTCTAGAGAGATAAAAGGACTTAAGAATAATGTTTTAAAATGTAAAAAAAAAGTGTAAGATTACAAAGGAATATAAGTAAGGCAGGAATGCAAATATATTGAAGTAGTAATCAGAATATTAAAAATAGAAGTTCACAGACCTCAGTTTAAGAACCCTTGCATAATGGTAAGAGAACTAGAGTCATCATATTTCCTCAATTTACATCTCAACTCTTCCACTTACTAACTGTATGATCCTGAGTAAATCAGTTCACCTCTGTGGACCTCAGTTTCTTCATCTGTAGAATAACAGAATAAACTAGACGGCTTCTGAAGTCTTTTCTAGCTTTATATCTATGACCTTATGAATTAGCAGAAGAGTTTATGAATCTCTGAGAAAGTTCTTTCTCATGGGGTAGTTGAGGGTCACTTGGTCGAATAAATACTGCGCTAGATTTAGAATCAATAGTAATCAATAACAGTGAAAGTCAGCTAGCCACACTAGTTTTATTTGCGCCTTCTAAATCTAGGACTGTGGTCAGCAATGTAAGTAAACAATGTAATCATGACCTATGAAGACCTGTCAAATGAGTTAGATAGAAATGTGCCAGACAAATTTTGGAAAGTTGTTTGAAGTAAACTCAAGATATCAAAGGTATGTATGTGACTTTTCGGTGTGGGAACAGCCCTTCCCCCATGGCAAATTGCAAGTTATCTTTCAGTCATAAGTTAGGGATCAGATGACTTGTCCACTGTCAGGTAAAGGTGGGATTTGAAATCCCACCCTAGGTATACCCTCTCTAATACATGCTAAGTATATTCTGTTGTGAATCAAAAAAAAAATGGTTTTAAAATTCCTCAGTTGAACGTCTACTTCTCCCCATTTAGCAAAAAGAGGAGAAACATAGTGAAGCCACATTACAAAAATCAATTAACCCTGAGGAGAGAAAGAAATTTATAAGACAATCCATTTTTATTTGATATTTTTTATTACACTGACCATGTTTCCAAATCTCCATAAAAAGATGACCCATCAGGCAACAGTTAATTAATATTTTATGAACACACAGAGGCTGTTTATAGGCCACCTCCCATGACACTTCTAGAAAATGTTACACAAAGGTTTTCACTGCCACATGTTTGTGTGTTTGATTAATGAATGTTTCAAAGGACAGTGTGTTATCTCCTAATCCTGGCTATATCACTGAGATATCCTACCTGCAGCTGTATATACACTGATTGATGCAGACCAGGAGAATGGACAAAAAGATACAAGGGGTAAAACATCAATTCAGTTATTGCTATTCTGTCCAATAGAGTATAAACTGCCAATGAATTTATTCTTAAGGTTTAATTGTAAAAATGTTTCTTCCCCAGACCGGTATATCATTGTGGGTAGCCACCATCACAGCCCTTATGGTTACAGTGGACAAGAATGGGCCAGTGGAACTGCCATCATTACAGCGTTTATCCAGGCCTTGATGTTAAAAGTGAAAAGAGGCTGGCGACCCGATCGGACAATTATCCTTTGCTCATGGGGAGGAACAACATTTGGCAACATTGGCTCCTACGAATGGGCAGAGGTAAAAAGGGAATTTAGGGAGAGTGCACTGTGTAATTTCTTAGGCTAAAGTGAATAATTTGAAATAATCATGTTGAATTCAAAGAAATTGATGCCTCTTAGGTATCTCAAGATAGACATACCTTTACACTCCCCCAAAAATTTCCAGATATTTTCCAGGATTTGTGATACCCAAGTCATGGTTGCAATCTTACTGTGAACTTGCTTTATTATCTCAAAAAACTCATGTACCTATTTGTCTTTAAGCTGAAAAGTGTGACTCTGTTGTCCCTTTTAACTCCAGCATTCTGTTGTTCCAGAAGTCAAAACCTTTCTTGGTGTGTTTCAAGCTCTCTGTCTACTCTGGCATTTTAAATAAAATTTGAATAGTAGGAGGCAGTATGATAAGTTAGAGCATTGGATGTTGAGCCATAGAACCTAGGTTCAAATCGTGATTCCACCATTAACTAATCAGTATGAACTTGAGCTAGTTCAAGTTCCTCATTTGTAAAATGAAAATAGTAGGTTTCATGATAAGTTCACTTGATCCTTAAATTTAAAGATCTCAGAGTAATAGACAATATTGAAACGTGTTTTTTCCTTATTCTTTTTGCGTGCTACTCTACGTCCTCTTGGTTACAAACGAAACTATCAATACATTTTATTTTAACTAGGCATTTCCCAATAAAAATCCTGCCTCTGGCATTCACTACTAGTGTGCAAGTTGCTTAATCACTCTGGGCCTCAGTTTCCAAATCTGCAAAATGAGAGGATTGAACCAGATGAGCCTTTTCATCTCTGTCTATGATTCTATGAAAATTCAACCAACCTTCCCTGTCAGCAAAAGATATTTACATAAAAACAGTTAATCAAAACTTCTTCAAGGAGTGGTTGGGACTGATAGAACATATCACTTTCCACTTTTGTAGTTTATGCTTTGTTCTTCAATTTTAATACTTTGCTACTAATATTATCTGTTGTATTTGCCCTGAGTTTATTGCCTGAGCATTTATTTTATATTAAAAATGCCGAGTGTGTTGTTTGCTTGGTTTTTCTTCACTTTGTATAAGCCTTCCCACATTTCTCTGAATTCTTCATATTTGTTGTTCCAAGTATGATCTAAAAGACACATGTACTAGTAAAATAAGTTTTATTTTTTAAAATTCTAATCAAACTGAATCCAGTCTAGATCAGAATTCTTTTTTGTTTTGTTTATCCCTTTTAACATTCACAACTTTTAAAGAAGAAAATTCATAGAATTCAGAAAAAAAGTATTTGTGGGACATTCCCTTGTTTTCTTTTACATTAAAAAGATCAATGATTTTATCAATATCGCGTTCTTTGGCCTGGGTTCAAATACATACTCTCTGTGTGACCTTGGGTATAAATCACTTCACCTTAGCAGGCCTCAGTTTCCCTATCTGTAAAATGATTATAAATGTTAGACTATTCAGCCATTGACGTACTATCTAGTCCTAGGCCTGATACTCAATCCCTCCACTAATTCCCCTGCCCTTAAAGTCTTCACAAGGCCCTACCCCATTGTCTCAGCCAAGACAGCTCCAACTCTGTCAAGTTAGAATGTAGGTTACTTGAGGTCAAAGGCTTTTGTCTTTCTATCCCCAGTGCTTTCCATAGTGAAGGGCTCACAGGAGCTGAATAATCAATGTTTGTTGAATGCTTTTTTTGATTGATTGATTACCAAGCTAAAGAGGCTTTTTAGGTACAAGCCTCAAGCTGGACAATAGATTTATCAATTAAAAATAAACCTAGATGTTTGGAAAAGCCCAAGGGTTAGCCACCAGGTGAATTTCTTCTTGTCTACAGTAGCTCATGAGCATTGCCTACAGAATGACACAATGCACGTATTTAAACAGTGCCTTTGGTCAACATGTCATTTCGATTTAGAGGAAAGTAGTATCTCAAAGTTAATAGAGAGTATTCTGGTTATGGAAATTCATCTAGTCCTATCTTGGTCATTTGAATATAGTCATTATGTAAATAAAGGATTGATGGTTGTTCCACATTGAAAGAATTAATTCAGCTGAATATTATGGATGAAAAAAGATAAAGTATGTTAAATTCATAAACTTGTACTTAAGATAGAAAATGTCAGTTAAAAAGAGCCAACTTCTCAAACTTCTACTCCTTAATCTTGTTCTTTGAAGATGTGAGACGTCAAGCAAGTATTTTTGTGGCATAGTTTTCTTTAGAACTTTCTGATGCAATTGAAAAGGGTTATAACAATGGAGAAAGAACAACCTTTTTCTAGTGGGTTTTTTTTCTTATCATAAGACCTATTTTCCAGAATTTTCCATCTCAGTCTGCTCTGAGAATTTATATTCAAACTTCTGGCTATTGAGATTGTGGGTCCGGAAAGAATTATAGCTTTGTGTGTATATGTGTGGTGTGTGTGTGTGTGTGTGTGTGTGTGTGTGTGTGTGTGTGTGTGTG
>NW_020954588.1:24519990-24576488 GCF_900497805.2 Vombatus ursinus | reverse complement strand
TGTGTGTGTGTGTGTGTGTGTGTGTGTGTGTGTGTGTGTGTGTGTGTTTGTTTTAATTTAAACTGGGAAGAGTCTTTGCAATTATCTGGTCCAGTTGGAGGCAATGTATTACAAGTTAGCAGAGGCCTGACATGTCCGCACCATGTGACAGAGATTGCACTGTGACATGAAGCTGAGGAGGCCCAGGCTTATTCCAAAGTGTCTTGAACAAGTCACACAACCTCTGTCTGCCTCAGTTTTCTCCATTGTAAAATGGGGATCATAATAGCACCTACCTCCCAGGATTGTTGTGAGCATCAGATGAGATAATATTTAAAGCACTGAGCACGGTGTCTGGCACATAGTAAGTTCTACCTACTGTATCACCACCAGGATGCACTTCCCATGCTGACAAAAATCTTCTTTCTTTCAGCTGACCATGACACTTCCTTACTAAAGAACATTCAGCACCTCTCTGCTGTTTGTGGGGCAAAATATCCACCGTGCCCTGCCATTATAGTTTCTCCATTAACAAACCTAAAATTACCTTATTATTCTTCATGAAATTTAAGGCTGGGGATAAGACCTCTTATTTCATTGGTTTGGGACCTGCTGGATGAGGAAACTCAACCAATGAAGATCAGCCCCAAATGATTTTAGAAAGCTGCCTGACAGTCAAAGGTCACACAGCCAGTATGTTCCAGAAGCAAGGCTTGAAGAAGGGTCTTTCTCACTCTGAAATCAGCTCTGTATGGCACACTGCCTTTCACATACTCTAAGATCTCTCCAAATTATACTATTCCTCATTCTTGTCCTTCCCCCCGTCTCCATGCATGTATACATGTATTTTTTTTTCCATGCCTGGAATGCATTCCTTCCAAGTCTTTACCTGTTAAAATCCTTCTATTCCCTAAATGACTGATGAGGTTCTACCCTATCCAAGAAGTCTTCCTTGTAGAAAAGGCCTCCTTGAGCACAGGGGATAGGTCATTTTTCATTTTCATATACCTAGTGCCTGGCCCTTCTTTTTTGGACTAAACTTGTTATTTCACTGGTGTAGGAAACTCCTGGGGAGGAGGATCATCTATCTACCTGTTCTGCCAATTATAGTCTGAGACAGTTGCTTGGGGCCACTGAGAGGTAAAAAGATCTGACCAAAGTTACTGGCTAGTATATGAGAGGCAGGATTTAACCCAGGCCTTTGTGTCAATATGGCTAGCCCTTTATTCACCTATCATGGGTGCCTTGCACTGAGTAGTCCCTTAATAAATTGTGGTGGAATACAATGAGGGAAATGAGGCTCAGAAACAGGGCAGCTTGATCAAAGTCCTGCGGCATATTATAAGCAGAACCAGGCTTAGAACCCAGAGAATCCAGCTCTCAAGCCAGTGTTCTGTCCATAACTCCTTATTATGTCCCCAATTTCCTCACTTGTAAAATTAAAAGGTTTGGGGCAGCTAGGTGGCACAGTGGATAGAGCACCGGCCCTGGATTCAGGAGGACCTGAGATCAAATTTGACCTCAGACACGTAACACTTTCTAGCTGTGTGATTCTGGGCAAGTCACTTAACCCCATTGCCTAACCAAAAAAAAAATAAAAATAAAAATAAAAATTTAAAATGATAATGAAAAGGTTGGACTAGATGACTGTTAAAGCCCCTTCTGATTTTAAATCTGACATCTTCTGATAAGAGATAGCTAAATGTGGTCTTTTGGTTGTTGAGTTGTATCTGACTCGTTGTGAACCTATTTGGGGTTTTCTTGTCAAAGATACTAGAGTGTTTGCCATTTCCTTGTCCAGCAACTTTTACAGATGAGGAAACTGAGGCAAACAGGGTGAAGTGACATGCCCAGGGTCACACAGCTAGTAAGTGTTCGAGAGTTCATAAATGTAGTATCAATCATGTTTCTATGTATCCATCAATCCTATTAAATGCATAGTATACTTCAGCGTACATCTGTGATCTTAGAGAATTACCTCATAGTATGTTTATCGTTTCAGCTGGCATTTATCAGAATAACCAAGTTATGGTGATTTAGAAAGCTATCTATTTTCTTTTCTCTGTTCCCTATTAAATTCCTATGTCAAAAGCACTTCGTGCTGGGGATAGATCTTTTTTTTTTTTTTTTTCCATTCTGCACTCCACCTCCCCAGCCTAGTTTACTTTCTCTGATCATCCATCATCTCTGGAGCAGAGGAGGCCATAAAACTCTGTTGATTTGTCATATTCTACTATTTAATTCTACTTACACCGAAATCCCTGGAAACTCAAAGCTATAATTAAGCAGATTAGGTACTAATGGTCAATAAACTTCAAAGCAAGATTTAGAGTAATTCAGATATCAGGGAGTTGCCTAAATTTATGTCTGAGTTCTAGAGTCGAAATCTCATCACACAATATCTTCACTAGAGTTACTTTCTTTCTTCCTCATTAGTAAATGTAACTGATAAATCCCTGATAAGTTTATCTTCCTTCCTCAGGGAGGTATGTTACCATCATCATAGTATGTGACTAGTCCATTGGTCTTGGCTCATTTCCTAGCAAGAGGCCTCGAACATAGTAGGTGCTTAAGAAATGCCTTCTGAATTTAGTTTTGGCAGCAATATAGAGGATGGATTAGAAAGAAGTGAGATGGGAAAGACCAATTAGGACGCTAATGCAATAACACATATAGGTGAAGCGTGATCAGGGCCTGACATTGTCTAAAAGATTTCTACTTCAGTGATAGCTTTGCTCATCCCAAACTCCAAAGGCCAGAAGTCAATTGTTTATTTAAGGTAGGTGAGAGTTCATTGTGCTTTCAATTAGTATATTGTGAGAAAAAAAATGATTATTGTAGAAACAAGCTAAAGCATGAAATTTCAGTATAGTTTAATAGAGATGACTTAAAAATTAAGGGGGTGTTTACATAGAAAATTAGAGTTAAGGAAAATACCTCCTTCAGGATTTCATTTCCCACAGTACAGATACTTCTGCATGTCTGTCCTTCAACCTCTATTTCCAGTAGTATCCACCATACACTAGAGGGCAAGGGGACCCTCCAATAACTGGAATAGAAAATCTGATTGGTGCCCTCATTGAATGTTAAGATCACAAAATAGAAATTATCAGGCATTTTGAGTAGTGGAGAGAGAAAGGAGGATTAAATGATATTATTCCCTTTTCCTCTATCTGAAAAGCTACTTCACAAAAAGAAGAGCTTGTTATTACAAAGGAAAGAACTTATTTTTGGAACCATTAAAGTGGCTTGGACCTACCACATCTCTACCTCAATTATAATCAAACTAATGACATCATTGAAGAAAATAGGCCTTTCCATTTTGAAGTTAAATTCTTGGATTAAAAATTCAAGTACATTATCATTCTGACAATATTTACTCATGAAATATAACTTCTCTTAAGCATAAGTCAAAGTATATTTCATAGGATATATTCTCTTAAGCACAAGTTGAAGCATACTTCATAGAATGTAATAGAATCTGAAAGTCACTCATTTTCTAGATTAAGGGAGTTCTCGCTTTGACTTAAGCAACACCCATTCAGTGAACTGGAACATAGAGAAGGGAGATAACTTGCCAAGGGTCTTGTAGCTAGGGTGGTGGCAAATTCAAATCATGCCAGAACTCACATCACCTGAGCCCTAGTCTATTAATCTCCATTATTTTGCCTTAGAACTAGTTTTTTTTTCCTTTTTTGCAGACTATTTCTACTCTATTAACATACATGTAATACAATTAAAACTTTATACAATTAAAACTGTTCATTGTAATGAAGAGTAAAGGTAAGTGAGGTAGCTTCAATCGATTTATGAGACAGTGTTTGAAAATGAGTTATAAATAGACACAAATGGAAACAGCACTGAATTTGGAGTCAAAGTTTCTGTCATCTGAATCCTTGTTCTATCAGTTACCATTTGTATGACCTTGGTAAAGATAATTCACCTGTGTGGGCCTAAACTTCCCCAAATGTGGAATGAAAGGGCTGGTTTACGCAACATCTAAGGATCCTATAATCCCAAGTAGGAGAAAAGATATAAACCAAAGTATATTTGGTCTCCAACCAAAACTTCAGAAAGAAAACTCTATTCAGTGTTCATTGTCTATATTAAAAATAGGTACTTGTTTTGATTGCAGGATTTCAAGAAAGTGCTTCAGAAAAATGTTGTGGCTTACGTCAGCCTTCATAACCCTATAAAGGGTAACTCAAGCCTGCATCCTATAGCATCTCCTTCTCTTCAACAACTTGTAGCAGAGGTAAGAAATCCTGTTTTATTACAAAATTTTTAACACAAGGTTCACCTTTTCTCCAATCCCATAATTCTCCTAAGGCACAGAGTCTGTTTTACATAAATAGAGAAAAAAATGCTTTCATTGCACATTTGGTGTTGAGAGCGAATAGCTAATTTCCTTCAACTCAATATTCCAATCCTACTTTTAAGGTATTTCAAAAACATTGCTAGAAAAAATGTTGAAGAAAATAGGAGGAAAATAACTGTTACCTGTTACCAATCTAAAATCACATAGTTGATGATTTCTCATGAAAGTTATTCACTTTATCTTTTAATTTATTCATTTCATGTCTATCTTAGAGAAGTCTATCTCACATATATCTTAATGGTGTTCGTATTTTTATTTAGATTATTTTTTATGAATTTAAGGTTGTTTATCAATTAACATTTAAATTGTAATTTCATAGGAGGTATCAACTTTCCCAGAATGGAACTAGTTATGGGTTCTGGGACCCTGGGACACAATCCTCCTGAAGATGAAGGCATAGTAGGGAATGACCTTTTGAAAATCCACCAAAGCTACAATATAGAAACCAAACTAGAGATGAAACAAATAATGAGCCAGGCTTTTGATTAGCCATAATTCTTGCCTGAAATGTAATGCAAACCAACATTTTATGACTTTCGTAAAATATTTTCTAGTTTAATAGTTTTCATCAGCGTTTGTGTGTGTGATATAATAAAAAAAGACATTTAAAAAGATGAAGTGGATAAATGTCTACATTAAAGACCAGCGAAACCCCAATATGGATGCCCTAAATTATGCCAGTGTCTCTAAGTTGGTAAATTAATTTCTCCTGCTGTGTGGGCTGTGTCAATTTCACTGACTTTCATTTACCTTCCTAGAGGCAAAGGAGGCGAGGCAGTCAGCTGAAGATGCTTCCCCTGAGGTTAAGACCAGCTTTAGGAAAATAATGCCATTCTTTTAGGGAATTGTTCTCACTGTGCATGTGAGTGAGCATGAAGAGAGGCTGAGGATTTAGAATGTACAAGTTGTGGAGGACTGTAAGATTTAAGTGCTTTGTATATCTGGGGCTTAAATAATTAATTTGAAGGTATCACAGTATTTCCTATTATGATCATTTCAAAAGACATTGATCAGGCAGCTAGGTGGTACAGTGGATAGAGCTCTGGCCTTGGAGTCAGAAGGACCTGAGTTCAAATCTGACCTCAGACACTTAATACTTAACACTTACTAGCTGTGTGACCTTAGGCAAGTCACTTAACCCCATTGCCTAGCCAAAAAAAAAAAAAAGACATTGATGGATGTTGTTAAAATTTCTGACTAAATGGATAATAAATTGTATTTTAGAATTTGTAAGCTACTTAATATTATTTTTGAAAAATGGCAGCATCCATTTGTTCCCTATTTTTCTTTAGGATAAAATATAAATTACTTATCTTGGCTTAGATTCTGGCCTGTGATTACCCTTCCAGGTCATTTTATCCCACTCCTCTTTCAAGAGCTCACCACTGCAGCCAAACTGGACTATTACCATCTCTTCTCCGTACCAACTCAGTGCTACATCTGCTGCCTTGGTGCCTTCCCAGAGAACTCCCATGTCTAGAATGCAATTTTTCCTCATTTCAACCTCTCCTAATCTTTGCCTTCCTTAAAAGCCCAGATCAAATACAGTCTCACCGTGAAATCTTCCCTGATCCCACCAGCTGCTGGTGTTCTTCCTCTTCTTCTTCCAATTAACTTTATTATAGTTGCTTTTGTGCATGGTGTGACCTTGCCACCCATAAGTAGAATGCACTTTCATTCATTTCTTTGTATATTCCTCAGTTGCCTACCTAGCACAGTGTCTGCCACGGAGTAAGCAATTAATTCATGAAATCATGCCAAATCCTTAGCTACAGTGCTTTACCTAGAATTGTGACCACTTTACAGCAAAGACTTTTAGTGGGAGGGGGTCTAGGATGGGTTTTACATAATCTCAGGCCAAGGTTTATGGCACTTTACAGGAATATGTAAAACTGTCTCTGCAGAGCAAGGCCAAAGCTCTTTGCCTAGGCCAGATGTATTCCCTGAGGAAGAAGAATCTGATACAACTTTGTGATTGATGCCTATGACTGGTCTTGATTCGTGTGTGCATGTATGGGACTTCTGTATTACTTGGTTTAAAGAGAAAATTGATCCCTCTACAAGTACCATTAATATTATGTTCAGGTCTGCTAACAGCCAGGAAATGATAGGTTAATCCTAATATAAATGGCCTTTTAAGAGTTTGATACTGACCATCTCCCTTTCTAATAACATTAGTATATTTCACGTTATGATTTTACTTTGGAATGTTTTTGTCACAATAGGATGGATAACCCAGTACTCTATAAGTAGTGAATATTAAAAATATTATTGTGTAGTGAGCCTATCAGGGGTGGGAAACCTGCGGCCTCAAGGCCACATATGGCCCTCTAGATCCTCAAGTGTGACCCTTTGAGGGAATCCAAACAAACCCCCTTAATAAAAGGATTTGTTCTGTAAAACTTGGACTCAATCAAAAGGCCGTGCCCAAGGACCTAGAAGGCCACACGTGTCCTCAAAGCTGCAAGTTCCCCATCCCTGCTAGTCTAGATTCTTTCTTTCAGAGCAAAGCCATTTATATCTCCCCTTCTAGGTTATAATCTAGAGTAAACTTGAAGGGTTAAGTGGGGTGTCTTTTCTAATGCTATTGTTTTGAGCCTGTCTTCAGGGTGTGGTTCTTATTAACTGATTGGTACCTCAATTTCATTACTGATTAACACCAATGAGCTTTTACAAATGGATATTTACTGAAGAGATATAGCAAGATCAAAAATACAGACATTCTCTCCTCCCCTAATCCCCCCAACCACTGAGCAACACGTTCTCTCCTATACCATATTGGTCTCTGAGGAAAAGGGCTCAAACTTAACTCTGTTTCTTCTTAGATTCACCCCACCAAGTTCACTTCCAAATACAGTGTGGTTGGTGGGTGGATGATCTATAGATCTGCTACTTAACTATTTCCCAGGTAGACAAGATGGTCCCTTTGACTCTTGCTCCTCACCGGCTGGCTTTAGGCAGATACTGGCATGAACCCCCAGCTCCTAGATTCTATGGCTCACTCTCCAGACGTTTGAAGCACTCAAAGTCATAACCGTCTCCAAATTCTTTCATCTAAAACAACAAAGGACATGAAGAGACATAACATAGAGGCCCATGTTCATGAGCTGTGAGGTCATTTGGAAGGGAGAGCACTGGCAGTTGGGTTGATCGTGAAAGACTTTATGTATAAAATGGTGCCTGGGCTACATGAGAAGAAGGGATATAATAGACAGGGTCATCCTCCCCTAAATGTGCAGTTCAGAAACGATTATTTATAGAAAATACAAAAAATATGGTGCTTGGCCTTGTCAGAGAGAGATCTTGTTTCAGATCCTATCCTGACATTTATTACCTGGGTGAACATGGCAAAAATTCACCTACCCTCTCTGAATCTCAGTTTCCACATATGTAAAATCAGGAAATACTTCACAAGGTTACTATGATCTTCCAATGAGATAAAACAAGCTTAAGATTTTATAAACTTTAAAAACATAAATGTTACCAAGGTTATGATAAACATAGAATTATTTGGAATGTTCTGTGTAGAGGCAGAATTGGAATGGACTTCAGTGGCCGTGTGGTCTATACTCCTACCCCAAAAGGCATCCCCTCAGTAATATGACCAGTAAGTGGTCACCTACCTCTACTTGACCCCAAAGCTCTCCTTGTGTTATCTCACCTTCTGGTTGATCCACAAGCACATTCACAACACTTTTAAGAACACAAAGACAGTGACATTTCCTTACCAGGTCCCCTAAGCTGTTAATCTGTGGAGTGTGTCCCACCACATTAGTACTTTTCAAATGAGCCTCCATGTCCCCATCTGCAAAAACTTACATGGAAGGAGGGAGGAGGCACCCTCAGGTCTCATTGGAAGCTAGCAAGCATCCTTCTACCATCAGAGCCCACCAGTTTTCAACAGCACTTCAGGGGAAGAAATTGTTTCGAAATGAATTATCTGCGAAAGCTACTCAGTTATTTTGCGTTGTTATGGTTGACTTGTTTCACCCAATAAATGTCTTCCAGTGCCCTGCCTCACTTTGAAAAACCAAAGCTATACGTCAGAAAATACATGAGGCTCAATCAGATAGCTACATCTGCTCATAAAAACTATTACTTTTCCACTTAGCATTGGGTCAGATAGGGGCACCTGCTGATCATTTCACTGAGAAGTACTTCAAACAATCAATGCTATGTGGTCATTCAGTATGCATTTATCACGTGCCTCTAGTGCTCTGGTGAAGATAAGCATTAAACAAAATATAATTCATGTGATCATGTTGAAAATAAAATTGTATATAACAGCAATTTGTAGTTTCATGTTCTTTTTCCTCTTTCATGGTATATATGGAAATGCTTGTTTATTTACTGTTTGTTGAGTTCAGAACAAAAACAATCAGGAAGGAAGGAAGGAGGGAAGGAGGAGAGGAAAGGAGGAAGATAGGGAGAGAAGGAGGGAAAGAAGAAGGGAAAGAAAAGTAAAGAGGAAGGAAGGAGGAAAGGAAGGAAGTAAGGAAGGAGGGAAGTAACCTACCCCCAGTGACCTAAAACTACCTGGGTGGGAGGAGGTGGCAGGCAGATATTGCCTTTCTTTCTCCCCTCTCTTTGTCCTTTCTTCTCTTCCTTCCTTCCCTTGTCTTCCTTCTTTCCTTCCCTCCTTCCTTTCTTCCTTCTTTCCTCTTAACTTTTCCTTCCTTCCTTCTTTCCCTCCCTCCTTCCTTTTGTCCTTCCTTCTCTCCCTCCCTATTTTCTTCCTTTCCTCTCTTCCTCCCTGATTGTTTTTGTTCTGAACTTAACAAATAGTAAATAAATGAGCATTTCCATATATACCATGAAAGAGAAAAAGAACATGAAGCTACAAATTGCTGTTATATACAACTTTATTTTCAAAAATATAGTAATTTCAACAATAACTTTTAAAACCATCCTGCTTGTCTGTGATTGTTTCTGGTGTTCCTTTTGTTAACTTCTATGCGTTTAAATGCTTCAGTGATTTTCTTTTCCTTTTTTTTTTTTTTTTGTTAAGCCTGCCTTATACCCTCTCTAACTCCTACCACCTCCTCCCAAAACACACAAACCTTTATAACAAACATTTGTAGCTAACCAAAATGAATTCTGGTGGTGATCCTGTTAGCAAATGTATGTCTTATTCTGCTTCCTGAGTCAGGCGGTGGTTAGCATGGTTTATCAATACTCTTCTGGCATCTTGGTCAGTTATTACCTTGAGCAGAGTTGTTATTATATTACAATGTTATTTGTGTTTACACTGATATTGTAACTGTATGAATTGTTCTCCTGCTTCTGTTCATTTCAACAGTTCATCCAAGTCTTCCCAGGTTTCTCAGGAACTGTCTTTTATCATCTCTTCAGTCCAGTAATATTCCATTGTATTTATAGACCATAATTTTTTTTTTGTAATTCCCAATTGATGGATATTCCTTTGGTTTCTAATTCTTTGCCATTATAAAAAGAGCTACTATAAGTATTTTTGTAAACATGGGTCCTTTTTCACTTTCTTTGGTTTCTTCAGGGTATAAGACTAGTGGTATAGCTGTGTCAAAGACTATAGAAAGATTAGTGACTTTAGGAACATAGTTCTAAATTGCTTTCCAAAATGTCTAGATTAAGTCATAGCTTCAACAAAAATGTATTAGTGTGCCAGTTTTCCCTAAGCCTTTCCAACATTTGCTATTTTCCTTTTTTGACTACCCTAATCTTATGGGTTTGTTTCCTTTTTTTATAAAAAAGAAAATCAGTTATTTACTTATTTATTCTAAACATTCTTTTATTTATAAATTCTGAGTTCCAATTCTTTTTCTCCCTCCTACAACTTCACAAACCTACTAAGAAGCCAAGAAATATGATATTAATTATATATGTGAAATCATGCAAAACATATTTGCATACTAGCCATATTTCAAAAACAAACAAGGAAAAAAATAGTGAGAAAATTATACTTCAATTTGCACTCAGAGTTCATTAGTTCTCTCTCTGGAGGTGGATCATATTTTTTTCATCATGAGTCCTTTGGAATTGTCTGGAATCACTGTCCTGATCACAGTAGCCAACCACAGTCTATGATCGTTACAACATTGCTGTTCCTTTGTGAAATGATCTCCCTTTTCTTCTCACTTTACTTTGCATCAGTTCATATAGGTCTTGCCATTTTTTTTCTGAAACCACCTCCTCATCATTTCTCATAGCACAATAGTATTCTGTCACAATCATAAGTCATAACTTGCTTAACCATTCCCTAGCTGATGAGCATCTTTTCAATTTCCAGTTCTTTGTCACCACAAAAAGAGCTGCTATAAATATTTTTGTACATATAGGCCCTTTTCTTTTTTCTTTGATTTCTTTGGGATACAGACCTAGTATTGTTGGATCAAAGGATATGCACAGTTTTATATTCCTTTGGGAATATTTCAAATTGTTCTCCAGAATGATTGGACCAGTTCACTACTTCAACAACAGTTCATTAATCTGCCTATTTTTACCTTATCCTCTCCACTGGAAGTTCAAATATTGAAGCTGAAACTTTAATACTTTGGCCACATAATGAGAAGATGAAACTCATTGGAAAAGACCCTGATGCTGTGAAATATTGAAGGCAAAGGAAAGGGGAACAGTAGAGGATGAGGGGGGATAGATAATATCATGGACAGACTTTGAGAGAGAGTAGAGGATAGAACAGCCTGGCATGATGTGGTCCTTGGAGTCATGAAGAGTTGAACATGACTGAACAGCTGAATAACAGCAAAAGCAAATGGTAGAGCAGTAGTTACTAACTTTTATATGACCATTAATCTAGGGCTGATCTAACCTGATATCATTTTACAGATATAGCAACCGGGCTCTAGAGATATACTATAACATACCCAAAATAGAAGTGTCAGAAGTAAGATTTGAATTCAGGCTCTCTTACTTCCAAGACTATTCCCTGCTATCCTTTTCACTTAATTCATAACCTAAAAAAAGAATGTAACCATCTCCAGTCATGGTGGTTCGTGCCTGTAATCCTTAGTGTCAAAGAGGAGAGAGGCTAAAGATGGGGGATCTCTTGAGCTCCAGAGGTCTGAGCTATAGTGGGCTAAGTCTATCAAATGTCCTCTAAGTCCACGAAGTTCAGTAATAATATGGAGATCCTGGGAATGGTAGGGTAGGATTGTCAAAAGAGGAGAAAACTCATCCAGGTTAGAAAGCTCCTGCCCTATCTGTAAAAAAGGGATAATAATGGCACCTATCTTACAGAGTTTTATGAGTAGGAATGAGGTAATGTATATAAAGGGCTATAAAGTTATTAACTATTATTATTATCATTAGTTTGTATAATTGTTAGCTGCTTTTTTTTCTTCTTTCTCTAATGTATACAATTTACATATCTTTCTAGGAAACAACACTTTTGTCCCATGGCACCCAGAATGTTTTCTGGGTGAATGGTTTGTGCATTGCCCTCTTCCCCCCTGCTCTCCACTATTTCCAATTCTCTTCACACTTTTCTTATTCCACTTGGCCTCCTTTCTGCCCCTTCCACTATTAGTCAATTGAAGTGGCCATTAGACTCCAATAAACTGATTTAAAATGTTCCTTTAGACTAATACACTATCTTGCTGAATGCCTCACGTTTGAAGTTATGCTACTACTGGGCAGATTTATCCATCCCTTACGTTTACATGATTGTCTTTGTTTATTTTTTTTTTTGTTTGTTTCTTTTGAAGCTAACTTGCTTCTAAAGCATTGAACTGATCTCCCCAGTTCATTACTCTTTCAAGAGGGTTTTTGTTTCAGCATACATTAACAATTTGCAAATACTATTTGTTTTAAATCTTGCTATCAGGGGAAGGCAGCCCAATGCTGGATAAAACACAGAAGTTATAGAAGGCAGCTGATTTAAATATTTGGATTATGCCGCCAAAGAGCAAGGCAAACATTCTGAGACCTTAACAAATTTAGTTTGAACTCATTTATCCAGCCACCATAATTACTGTACGCATTCATTAAAGGGGCGTGTTGCTTGAGTTGCGTTGTATTTACAGTGTTTTGATTGGTATGTAGGATAGCAGACCTCCATCGGCCTCGGGAGGAAATGATGGTTTACCCAGCTGTGGTGCGAATGAATTGTCGTTGGCCAACAGGCTGCCCACTTACACAGGATCTCATGAATACAGTTACCTTCATTTTACCCATTATAGAAAAGTGAAACTTATCATAACCAATCATTTGCTATTTGTTTGTCGTTGTTTTCTCCACTGTAAATTATGGTTGATACAGTGTGGTTAAAATCTCCATCTAATGGCAGTTATTTGATTATTTACATGATCATTATAATAACAATTCATTTCCATTGGGGCATATTGTGTGATGCTGCTGAGTATATGAATTTAAGCAGAAACATTTTTATGCTTTAAAAAAGACTCAAGTTTTTAAGGTAAAAATATTAAACACTATGACTTTTTTGAAATCACATTAGTTCAGTTTAGTTATTATAGTTAAAGAAATGAACAAAAGTCCAAATTAGCCTGACTTTAGGGAAATGCAGTATAGATCTGAAAATTGTAATTTATTTAGAGGAAAATAATAAATTAATGAGCTAGCTTTCCAAACACTTGCTTTATTTTCATGACTCATAAGTAGATTTCTTTTGGCATTTGCCGTTCTGAATACATTTAAGATAGGATTTTGTAGGCAGTGTCTTTCACT
Source organism: Vombatus ursinus (assembly GCF_900497805.2). Taxonomy (NCBI): domain Eukaryota; kingdom Metazoa; phylum Chordata; class Mammalia; order Diprotodontia; family Vombatidae; genus Vombatus; species Vombatus ursinus. The sequence continues at coordinate 24,563,449 of NW_020954588.1, read as the reverse complement.
GTCCCCATCTTCATGACCCACTAAATTCCACTTACAAATTAATAGTCTGTAAAGTTTCTAAATAGTATAACTTGGTTCTAATTTTTGTCTGTTATTGTTTTACTCAGTAGGACCTTAGGCAAAATTATGTCTAAGTGTTACCTCAAAATACAAAACAAGTGCCTCTGGGGCCCCCATGGTTATCTAAAAAGAAGTGGTAAGCAAGCAGAAGCCAGTTGCAGTTTCACTATTTCCAATCATTGTGCATAGTACATGTTTCCAAAATTGTTCCTATGTTAACCATCCGTCTACTTTCTCTACCTGCCACCTTTCATCCTTCCTCCACAGCCTCTAAGTCCTAAACTATTGCCAGTAACAGTAGCACGAAGAATTCATTGTCCTTGCTGGCTATAACCTTTGTGGTCTCAGTTTCTATGAAGCCTGAAGTAGCCTCAAATCTACTATATTGCCCTCCCATCTGTCTGCCTTCCTCTCAAAAATAAGCTGTCCAGACATTATGGTTAAAAGCTAAAGCAATTTTTTCCATTTCATTTCAAAATTCTTTTACGTGTTCTCAACTTTCTTTTGTTTAATTTTAAATTTGTTCCTACTTCATTGAATCTGCAGAATTATTTTTGTATTTTCTCTTTTTTTATTTTTCTAAATCTGATTTTTTATAGCTGATGATTCTGTCTTGTGCTCTAAAAATAGCTGCATAACTTATTTTTCATATTTCACTCATAAAATGTGAATTAAAATGGTAAGATCAACTTGTAAAGTATTAGAACAATAGGCCTTTTCCATTTAAAAGGGTGTTAATATTTTAAAATCACGTTTGATTATGTTGGAATTTCAAAAAAAATATACTTCTAGTCACAAGTCTTGAAAAAAGAGTCTCCAAGACTCTTTCTGGCTGGGGAGACAAAGGGCCTTAATCGCAATAGTTCCTAAGTAGTAACTTTTATTTTCAATTCAATTCAACAAATATGTATTCTGAACTTACTTTTGATGCTAATATAGCCCCGTTCTGTTGATTACTCCCACATGACTGCCCGCCTTCTTTTTGGTCCTTATAACTCTCTGACTGTATTCTTTATATTGCTTCTCTTATGGGGTTCTTCATTGGAATCTTGACTCTGACCACTGTCAGTCCCTCTATCACCCTTTGGGTGGCTCATGATTTAGTGTGTCATGCCTCAAAGATACACTCACAAAATATCAGGGTTGAGGAAAAACAAGCCCTTGTTTCAAGGAGAAGCTGGGATCATTAAAAATCCTGCCCTCTTTCCCAAAGGCAATCCAACCAGCTCTTCTCCTCCTGCTTCATTCTTGGCCCACTTTGTCGTCCATCTGCTATGTCTTTCCAATATATATGCACTGAGAGTCTAGTTCAATGGCCCGTCTGTCCAAGTAATTTACTCTAGTAAATACTATGCTGGGCATTGGGCATATAATCATAAGGGTGGGAGGTCAGCTTAGATAATTATACCATGCACTGATTCATTTATCAGGTTAGAACACAGTCACAGGGTTTCAGCATGGCCTGGATACTTCCCTAGATGGGATAAGAATTCTCTTTATGAGTAAATTGGTCATTTCCTCTGAGTCTGTATAAAAATATCAAGGAAGTTGGAATTTTAGAGTGGAGAGCATGGAAACATAGAAATGGAGAGCATTCCAGCTAAACCACTGAAAAGGAATATATGAGAGAGAGGGGGAGGGAAGATCAGTCTTGGGCTCTTTTCTGCTCCCTGGAACAGAAAAAAGAGCTTCATGGAATTTGAAGGATTCATAGTATTTGGACTTCTACCTTGGAGTCATAGCAGCAGTCTTTTCTATGCCTGACATCAGCGTCTTCCACCAGGAGTTAATTGTAGAGTGAAGAAAACAACTTAAGGCTATGCAAAAAGCCCAGCAGAAAAACTACTATATACTTAAGGGAAATACCATAGACATGGCAGAACTAGAACTTTCAGGACCTGAAAATTACCTCTTTTATACCTATATTCTCCAAACTTATCATCACTTTCCCCTGAACTCTATATGTACTTGTGGGAGAATTCGCCACAGACTTTGGGAGTTGGGAGTGGGTGGAGTAAGGTTTTGTACTAGCACTCCTTACTATACCATGTTAGTAAATACACCTAATTGAAAGCTGTCTAACTAACTAGTTGATATAACCATGGGAGGGGGGGAAGCACACAGGTAAGGATTTTATCATTACAAAAACAAATCCCAGCCCCTCATGTTTAACCCTCCAATCCTTGAGGGAATGTAGCAGCCTCCCTCTGCCCTGTAGGGGCCCAACGTTGCATAGTCAGAGGTTATAAAAGTCATTCCAGAGTCTCTATGTACTAGGTAGCAAGGAAAAATAACATAAGCCCTATATTTAAGTATCTTATTCCATAATAGGAGATTTATACTGGATATCTGAATAAGTTTGACAGAAGGTAAAAGACAAGAATTAAAGAAAATGCAAAAGGGATCTAAGAAAATTTAAGGAGGGAGTTCATTATCTTCGTAAATATGTATATTATACTTTTGCCTTCAAAATTCTAAATGCAAAGCTGTGATCCTAATTGATCTAAATGAACCTGAAAAAATGTCCCTGAGTCCTTTCTTAACAACTGTTAACTTTAATGACCATTGTTTACTTAGGCAGATTATGTCTTCACTCCCTAATCCTGAATGTAAATTTATAACCCTGGTAGGACTGACATCTTATTAGCCTACTCTATGGAACCATTATAGTGGCTTTGACTATTCTAGCTTCACAGCTCTTTGTTCGAGTGTCTAACTTTAAGCATGTAACTGTAGCATGGTAGCACATTGCTGAGTATAGCTGTTGTCAGTGCAGCAGTTGGAATCCTTTCCTCTTCTGGGGCCTTGGTGGCTTCAATATGGACCTATTCAGCTTAAGATGGCCTTGGGCTGACTTTGACACAGAAAACCAAAAGTAGACATGTACCAGGATTTAAGGGAGAAACAAAAACAAACCAAATTGTTGCACTTCCAATGCTGACCAAAATTACATGACCCCCACTCCCATTTCTAAGCATGATCTTTCACCATACCCACCCTTTTACTTTAGGGTTTGAGGAGTCAGGGCAAAAGAAAGAAATGAAGGAGTATTTATGTATTCACATTTAAGGAGACATATCTATGAGGTCTCATTTCTTAGGGAAAAGATTTTCATTCACATTTTTTGAAGGAAAAAAATGGACACACTAGTGAAGAGTATCAAAACAAACACTAAGTGGGAGATGTGATTCAGTCTACCTTCTTAATACAAAATGGCAGAAGATTTCTAAGTGACCGAACTGTACATTCTGAAATTTTAATTAGTTCTAATTAATTTAATGGGTTCAAATTAAATCTAACTAAATGGGTTTTAATTAAAGAGTTTGAGTCATAGAATCTTAGAATTAAGGAGAAACTTACAGATAACCCACTCCAAACCATCCTCCATTTTATAGCCATGAAGACAGAGACTCAGAAATGTTGAGCGACTTGCCTAGTTACTTAATGGAAAACCAGGAAAGTCTAAATCTTTTGGCTATTAAACCAACAGACTCTTTCTCCAAGGCAACAATGTTTACTGAATTATTGAAATACGTTAGAAGAAAAATATCTCAATATAACCAAAACAACAACAACAAAACCTCCTAAACACACACACACATACACACATATCCTGTTTCAATGTATCCATGAAGTCATCAGTCTGAGTGCCTTCTACCAGGGTAGTTTAAAACCATTCTATGCCTTCTTATTTCATACAATTCTTGTCCATCTATTTGTGTAAAACTTCCATAGAGGATATGCTTCATCTGCTGGATGTCTTCCTTTGGTTCTTTTAATATTCCAAGGCAGCACTTTTCTGTCTTACTACATGACTGGTACTCACCTCCTTCACCTATCACACATTCCTTTATGATAGATTTTATGCTACTTCTATCATACAAGTCATTCTTGATAGCATGCTGCAGCCTTCTTATACCTACTATGAATCTCTTCATGTAATTTTGATTATACTGATTTGTTGGTCTATGTCACAAGAGTTATAGTCATCTAGATATACTAGGAAAATGTAGAATAAAAAGGATAGGTTTCTGTGGCACTTAGTTTGGGAAAATTGAGAGTTCTTTGCAGTTTTCCAGATGCAACCAGCCCAAATCTGCTAGTATTTATTCTGGGTCACACTCCTCATCCATTTGCAGCACCTGTTCAAGATCTGTATGCTGGTCATCTAGTTCAATGTGCTACACATAAAACCACATGTCATTAACTGGAGAATATATGTTCTTTTTTCACTAATAATATTAGCTTCCTCCCAAGGTGGTTGTGAGGAAAAAATAAATAGTATTTATAAATCACTTTTCAAACCTTAATGTCCTTTATAAATACTAGATATTATTATCATTAATTATTTTATAATTGAAAAATATATGCATTTCTTCCATGTTGTTTTTCCAGTGTAGATGGCTATGCTAAGTTCTAACGAATGATCGTCTGTCTCACTTGCAGTCCCTTAGCATTTTAAGCTTAGATCAATCAGATCATCTGTGGATGGAGCCCCTACAATGCTTCATTGTTAAGCTGAAATTCTTCCTCTGTTTGAAATCTAGAAATGACTGTGCTTTAAAACAAAAGTAGTAATAAAACACTTTTAAAAAGTGTACCTGAAATGCATTATTTGAGGAGAGTCTTGAAAGGAGCATGTTATTTAGTTAAATCAAGTGGTCTCTTTTATATATATCAAACAGCCATCATACCTACATTAAATACTCATTTCACCTCTTAGTCATTTCTGTAACTGACCCTCATTTCTGAGATTTGGTAGACTGGAGAAATTTGTTCATAAAAACTTATGAAGGTGCTCATTGCTTATGTTCTCCAGCATCTTCCAGTGTTCTTCTGGAAGAAAATATTTACAATGAGTCTGCAGGCCTTTAGTCTCTTTAATTCCTTGATTTTGAACATTTAAAAAAAATTTCTTCATTGCCTTCATTTGTACCTTTCTTCATTTCAAAGTCATTGCATATCATAATGTTTTGTTGTTCAGTTATGTCCAACCCTTCATGACCCCATTTGATGTTTTGTTGGAAAAGATACTGGAGTGGTTTGCCAGTTCCTTCTCCAGATCATTTTACAGATAAGGTAACTGAGGCAAACATAATGAAGTGACTTGTACAGGGTCATATAGCTAGTGTCCGAGGGCAGGTTTGACCTCATGAAGATGAGTCTTCCTGACTCTGGGCCCAGCACTCTATTCACTGTGTGTGCCACCTAGCTGCCTAAACATCATTAATATGCATCAATTTAGTTGGAGAATCTTGTCAAGCTCTTATTAGATTCTCTACTCTTCCAAGTTCTTCAATAGTTAATGCTTTATACACTACAGTCATCTTTATTGGTGAACTGCTGCCTTAATTTTGTTTATCCTGAATCATTTAAGATGAAATAACCAGTGTTCTATGTGATAAGAGAGAATTATTTTTAATGTAAATACATTAAAACACTTTAAAATAATAATAATATAAACATAATAAATAATAATAAAATAAAATAAAAAATAACACTTTGAAAATGGCACTTTAATTGATGTAGAGTCTTAGAATTATGTGGCTTTTAGCATCATCTGCCCTCTCCCTCACCCCCAGACTTAGGTCTGTAGTTTATACAACTACTAGTTTAGTTAATAATGTACCTGTTATCTGATAACTACCTTTAACTTGCTACCTCTTCAGGCCCTCCCCAGTAAACCAGAAATATAATTTTCATTCAGCTGCCTGGGAAGTCCTTGTAAATGTCCTAGGCTGCAGTCTCTGGGGCGGCTACTCCTGCCTTTCCATTCTTTCTAGGTCATCTAGGGAGGCAGAAGGTAGAGTCAACCATGGATATCCAGATTGGGCAGACACTGACAATGCCCTGGCTCTGAGAGCCAGGTCTGTCTTGACCTAAACTCCTAGCAGATCTTGGCCAAATTTAGACTGCAATGATAGCTAGGCATGGCCTGCTATGCTCTGGCTGGCCCCTTCCTAAAACATTGAAGGATGCTTTTTTGGTTACTCACAACCTTTTTTTATTCTCTTTGGTCTTAGGCTCTAAAGTTGTAAATTTGTTAAGCAAACTAAAACAATTGAACACTCTAAAAGTTATTTTTTATATTCATAGGCAAGTATATCGATGAATTGCCTCACAATAAGATTTGAAGGCCAGTGTATGTTTTCAAGTAGCAATAGATGTGGGGTGGACCAAAGGTCAAAGGAGAATCAGTCCTTCCTCCTATACTTTCCTCAATCTCTCCAGCGTAGGGTCTCACTCAGAGACTTTCTCTGTGCACCTCTCCAAGAATGGCTGCCAAGTCTCCATCTGCAACTCTGACTTATCCTCTAAGTTTCTGCCTCATCTGTCTTTCTCTTTCTTGGGCATCTCCATCTGGATGCCCCACTCTCACACTAAAATCAAAGAATCTAAAATACAGTACTTTCATCTGGTCCCTGAAGTCCCCTTCTGGATACTTTTATTTCTGTCATTGGAACTATCACTATCTCAGTATCCTCTGGCGCAAACCCTAGATTTACCCAGGACTCCTTTCCTTCCACAACCCATTCATTTAGCTAACACATTCCCTTTCCCATATACAGCCAGTTATTGCCATATTCTTTCCTTTCCTTTTGTCATATTCTCTCCTTTATGTCCCCAATTCCACAACCGTAATCCCACCCCTTAAAGCATCATCTTTGCACTGTTGAAATAGAATTTTACCTGCCTCTAGTTTTGTTCCCCTCTAGTACCCTGAGCATCTCCAAAACTGAGATGATCAACTAGGTCTGTGATCTCATCAAATTGAATATTTCCCCAGTGATGCAGACTACAGCCTGCCCGACCTTGCCTGCCTATTTAGTAGGGCTCTTGCCTATATCTTCCCATAAGTTGGCCATGGGGAGTCTATCCAACATGCTGAGAGTCTTGCTCTCTTTCTCCTGACAAGGTAGGACATGAATTCAAAAGCCATTCCCTGATAGATAAGTGATAAAAGGTATTAACAACTAGCTCTCAAAAAGTTTATAAAACTATTAACATATGAAAAATGTTCCAAATTACTAATAATTAGAAAGATATAAATCAAAATGATCCTGAGATTACCTCCATCTAGCAAATTAGAAGAGATGACAAAAGATGAGACTAGTTAATCTTGAAGAGATTGTGTGAAGATAGGTGCTCATTGTTGGTGGAGTTGTTAATCAGTATAACCATTTTGGAAAGGAATTTTGAATTTTTCAAATAATGTCACTAAAATGTTCATTCCCTTTAGATCCAGAGATTCCTCTACTACATATATAATACCCAAAGGTGGTCATTGATAAGACACCCCCCCAACAGGCAACAAAACATTTGTAGTCAACAGTAATACCACCACCACCACCATAGTAAATAGCATTCATGTAATGTTTTTTTAGCAAAGTATTTTCCTAACAATAGCTTTGGGGGATTGGTGTTAAAGTATTCTTATCTTGATTTTATAATTTTACTTCCTTGACATAGAATTAAGAGGCCACATTAAAACCCTGTTTGAAATATTATCTATGTGGTCATAGATGGTACAGTAGAATTTTTCCAATGTATTATTTTGTGTATAGTTTCTCTTTACTTCTGTTCATGTACTTGCCCTCATAGAGGGTAAATTCTCTGATGGCATGTTATTCCTTTTTTTGGTTTTTATATTAATTGACCCCTAAAATTGCCTGGCATATCATAAGTACTTAATCAAAATTGATCAATTGAATCAAATTCATTTAATGTTTCAGATCCTCAGTTTCCTTGTCAATAAAATGGGTATAACACTTGCGTAAATAACTTCAGTAGCCATAGAAAATGGGACACTCCCCCTTTCCTTTTTTTAAAAATTTAATTCATTTTAAACTTAAATACATAAAAAGACACAAAAAGAACATTTCCATGTACACGGCACAACATAAAAAGAGAGTTCAATATAAAAAACATGAATTTCCATTTTGTCCTGTTTACTTATTTTGAAAACTATGTGATGAATACTACTCATTCTTTTTAAAGCTACCCTACTTTTTTGTGCTTCCTTCTGTTTTCTTTTGTTCTCTGCTGTGCATTTTTTAATTATTTTTTCCCCTCTCCACCCTACCCTAGAGAAGGCTACCATTAAACACAAATATGTGTGCATGTGTGTAAAACCATACTATACATACTTCTGTTCATAAGTTCTTTCTCTGGAGGTGGATAGCATTTTCTTTCATAGGTCCTTTGCAGTCAGTTTGAGTATTTATGATACTCAAAATGAATTAGTCATTCAAAGTTGTTTTTATGACAATATTTCTGTTACTATGTACAATGTTCTCTTAGTTCTGCTCATTTTACTTTTCATTATTTCATGTAAATCTTTCCAAGTTTTTTTTTTTTTTGAAAATCAACCAGCTTATCATTTTTATAGCACAGTAGCATGCCATTGTCTTTTCCTTCTAAAGGATTCCTTGACTCTGGACCCAGACTCCAGGTGCAGACCTTGGGATGTGGACCCCAAATTGGGGGGGGGGGAGGTGGCAAGCTCTCTCTTTAATGTCTCTTTATGCCCCTGCCACATGGATCAAGGGATGCATAGTGTAAACTCTTAGATAATGCTTATGTCTAGGATCTCCCCAAAGTCAACAGTAAAAGATACTCAGTATCCAGGGTAAATCACATAAAATATAGTTATTTATGCAGTAAGAGTTCTGTGAGAGAAAGTGTTGAGTGCCACATTTTGCATAAAAAAATTAGTTAGAATGTAAGCTCATTGCAAATAGGAATTATTTCATTCTTTATACTTTCATCTCCATCACCTAGCACAGAGCCTGGCATATAGTAGAAACTTAAACATATTGGTGGATTGATTGCTGATTGAATTTTAAAAAGCATTTATTAAGTGTTTCCTATGTGTCAGGCACTGTGGTAAGCACTGGGAAATCAAATAGAAAAAGCAAGACAGTCTCTGTCCTCAAAAGACGTATTATAATAAGCAATAATAGGGATATGATAGAGCCTCACAGGGTTGGCTCATGGAACCATAGGGCAATTGGTTGGCAGGTTCTTGGATAATAAGCAATAAGAAAATGGGATTTTGTGTTCTTTGCATTTTTAAGTCAATTGTATTGACTGTAAAGATGTGGTCTGCCACAGAATATCATGTGTGATATATCCCAGGCATGTAGGTTTTTTGGGAGAGCATCAGATAAATGGCAAAAGAAAATTATTTGTCTGTGTGATATCAGGTGAAATAGACCCCAATTCAGACTTTGGGGAAATAAGACAACAATGAAGTGAACAAACAAGTTGTTTATGAGTTGTTTGAAAAATCTCCTTCCCCACACTTGTGTAGAGGCAGAGAGAGGCATGAGAATATAGAATTTCAATTAATGGCAATAAACAATGACCAGGGAGGCAGATAAATGTAAGAAAATGCCTTTTGCCATTTAGAAAGTTCATCTGTCATTGTAGTACAAACAGAAATAGAATATGCCAAAGGGAAAAAGTGGAGGGAAGCTGGGAAAATTTGAGTACTTGTAAAATATACTTAATTATGAAAATGCTTATCTTTGGATTTGACCCATGCTACAATAAAATTATACTTTCAGATATCACTTAAAACACAAATTGTTTGAAGATTTCTACGAAAACATTTAATTAACTGGAAATATTATTCAAGTGGCATAAATTTTACCTGCAAAAAAGCTTTTGAATTATCTTATCAGGCTGTTGCCCACACTGCTGAAATGCCAATGCTTTGATATAGTATGTTTCAAATCAAGGGTGCTCTGGAACCAATTACCGTGGCTATTTATTTTTAAGCAAGTTGTAAGATAAGTCAAATCAATTCCTTTATTACAGAAAACTAATTGAGCATTGTTTTGATAATGTCAAAATTGTACTTAAATATTAGAATATACAAGGTGTTTTAAATGTCTTCATTAAAAATGAAAGGTCAATGATTAATGCAATATCTGGTTCATGTACTGCATAAACATATCTATGGATTCAGTGAGCTCAGGAAATCAGGGCATGAGGTTCATGATGCCATGGTTTCAGGGTTTGGAAAAGGAATTAGTGGTGATGGGTACAAGTTGAAAAGAGACAAATTTAGGCTTACCATTGGGAAACAGGCTGCCACTGGAAGTAATGGCTTTTGCAGTCTGAAAGCAAAGACCAGCTGTGCTGTATGAAAGTGCTTACTCAGTCACTGGTAGATGGTCCCTTCCAACATGGAGATACTGTGATACCATTTCCATTGTGGCCAACTAGGTTTGTAATAAAAAAACAAAGTAATTGTAATATTCTTAATATAAGACTGGCATTTTGGAAATGTAAAAGGCTAGGAAAGATCCCTGTAGAGAAATAGCTCACTGACAAATTTCTTACAGCTAGAAAATTCATCCCAAACATTCGATTCATAAGCATTTGTTAAACACCTGTTATGCGCCATGCATTATTCTAATCTTTGAGGAAACAAAAACATAAATGAAATTGTTCCTGCCCTCAAGGACCTTACATTCTAATGTGGGAGACAAGAATCAGTCAATTAACTAATTCATGACATTTAATAAGTGCTTACTATATGCTAGAGTTGGGCTATACATATAAAAGAGCTATAGTCTCTTCCCTCAAAAAGCTTATTCGGAAAAGACAACCAATATAGGGGAGGGTGGGAAAAAAGGGAATTTTAGTCTAGGGAGTCATAGGGATGGCCAGTAGAGTCACAGTGAAGGTGACTGACAATGTCTTTCCACAAGTAATTGTAATATTGATTTTAATTTTTTTTTAATCTGATGGGATCTCCTCGTGAGGAATTTGATTTACATTCCTAAAGCAAGAGGTAAAAAAGTATCAATAAGAGTGAGGTAGAAAAGATGGCTCAGGCAAAGAAGAATATTCTTAGATGTGAAACAATTTTATAGGAAACATGAAGAAATGTAGATGGGAGCCAGGTCCTGAAATGCCTTAATCTCCAGGCTAAGTTGTTTTTCTGTTTAATCTAAAGTAATAAGGAAACATTGACCTTTTTTTTTTTTTTAAAGAGGAGTGACCTGTCCAGACCTCTGTCTTTAGAGACATGATTTCAGTTCAATTCGACAATTTTTTATTCTTTATTATGTACTAGGCCCTGTGTTTAGTGATTAGTATTCAGTGACAAAAAGGGAATCTGTTACTGCCTTCAATGAGCTCACATTCTCTTCTTTTACAGTTATTTGGCAGATATTTTTAAAATCAGAACTATGGGGTATATCATAAAAGATGCACAACATTTTTAGTCCTTGTTTCCTGGCACAGTGAATCTGGAGTTAGAGTTAGTTCAAACCCTAGCTCTGCCTATTTAATACCTATGTAACTTTGGGTATTCCAACGTCTTTGAGCTTTAGTTGCCTCACCTGTAAAATGGGTCCCTTCCATGGCTTCTGAGTTCTCCTCCAACTCATGACTTTTCACAGGTTAGTAGCTGAAATGGGATTCTTCCACTTCATCATAATTTTTGATAGGATGGATGGCTGAAATAAAATGAAAAAAAGATCCTTTCAAACAAAAGAATGAGACAGTCATCAAATTTTCTTTAATCAAAACAAGACACTCAGGCAAGCTTCTGCAGCTTGAAATTGAGTGAGTGGAAATTTTCCTCAAAGTCTCTAATCTACTTGAGTAAATCATTATCTTGAATTCCTTTTAGGCTTATTCCATGAGTTCTAATTTTTTCTCTCAAATTGGAAAGAAAACAAACAGGACCCATTTTTGTGTTATCATTTGGGAGAAATAGTAGATTAGATGTTGGTGACAATTTCGAGTGTCTAAATTTGGCAGTTTTCAAAGCAGGAATAAAAATTAAATAAAACCCAAGTGGATTAAGTGCTTTATACTAACATTTTGTTCTGTTAGATGCAATACAATATATCAATCATTTATTAAGCACCCAATGATTGAGGGCAGAAGGTGCTGCTACAAAATTTAGATAAAGCACTTCCCTTTGTTTACCTTTATTCCCATCCCTCCCAACCAGAAAAAGGGCAGGGTGAGAACCTGCATATAAAACTCTGCCACTGTCTCCTAGGCCAAGGGGGGTTGGACTTCCTCCTTTAATTCCTTCAGTCCTTTAGGATATCACTCAGGCCTCTAGGGCCATCACTCATTTAATGGTTTACACACTAATCTTAGAAAAGTACTAATTTATTTCAATAACATACCTTTTACATAAGGATAAAAGTGTGTGTGCATTATAAATTGATAGTGAGTCACTAAAGAAATGGGACAGTATGCTATTTCTATAGAGATGAATAGAAGTTGCCTTATCTACAACCTCTCATTGAAGAGAGGTAGGAGAGAGACAAGTGACTGAACAGAGAGGGGTGTGAAAAGAGAGAGGTGAGCTAAGAAAAGCATTTGGGCTCCTTTAATTACAGGGATAACTGATGGAACCAAGTTAGAGAGGACAACTTTTAACTTGGTTCACTTGATTGTTCTTTGACATGCTCATTGCCATTGTTGCTCTCCTAGCTGTTTATTGTAGGAGCCATCTCTGTTTTCAGATTAAAGAATAACAACAACAAAACTTAAATGAATCATAAGGTGAGGAAAATAAGATCCAAAAAGGTTAAGGTCATACACTGCAAAGTATTAGAGCTGAAATTTGAAAACATGTCCTCTGACTCAAGTCCAGTATGCTTTCCATGGTGCTGAACTGCCTTTCATCCCTGACCTCTACAAATTGTCTAATATCCTTAACCAATGTGTTAGAGACAGCATGAAAGAGCGGATGAAGAGCCAGCCTTTTGAGTTAGGGAGACCTGGACTTAATGTCCATTCTCTGACTTAACCTTAAAGTGTCACAGATGATTCTAATAATAAGACTATAAATTACAGACTACCTATCAGTCTTCATTGGTGGAAGGAGTTACTCATACCCATAAAGTCACAGGTCTAGACCCTCTCTCTGTCTCAGCAAAAAAACCAAACCAAAACAAAACAAAACAAAACAAAAAAAAAACAAATAAAAATAAATAAATATTTTTATCCCTTCCCCGAAACACCCAGTATCCTCTTTTTTTTTGAGGCTTTTGGGGTTAAATGACTTCCCTAGGGTCACACAGCTCGTGTCAAGTGTCTGATGCCAGATTTGAACACAGGTCCTCCCGGCTCCAGGGCTGGTGCTTTATCCGCTGTACCTTCTAGCTGCCCCAATGCCCAGTATTTTTTTTATTAATTTATTTTGATTTATCAATAATCACTTCCATATGCTTTTGAGTTTAAAATTTTTTCTCCCCCTTCCTCCCCACCGCCCTCCCCAAGATGGCGCACAATCTGATACAGGCTATACATTTACATTCATACTAAACATATTTTCACATTAGTGATGTTGTAAGTAGAAATTAAAACCAATAGGAGGAACCATCAGAAAGAGGAAACAAAACTCAACAGAAGAGAGAGAAATTAGCAATTCAGCTTCCATAGTTCTTTCTTTGGGTGTGGATAGCATTTTCCATCACAAGGCCTCTGGAGATATCTTAGATCCTTGTATTGCCAGGAAGGGTTAAGTTTATCAATATTAGTCATCAAACAACATGGCTGTTACTGTGTACAACGTTCTCTTGGTTCTGCTCAATTCACTCAGATCAGTCCATACAAGTCTTTCCAGGTTTTTCTGAAGTCAGCCTGTTCATCATTTCTTATGGCACAATAGTATTCCATCACATTCATATACCACAACTGGCTCAGCCATTCCCCAATTGATGGGCATCCTCTCAATTTCCAATTCTTTGCCACCACAAAAAGAGCTGCTATGAATATTTTTGTACACGTAGGTCTTTTTCCCATTTGTGTGATCTCTTTGGGATATAGCCCTAGAAATGCTATTGCTGGGTCAAAGGGTATGCACATTTTTATAGCTCTTTGGGCATAGTTCCAACTTGCTGTCCAAAATGGTTGGATCATTTCACAACTCCACCAACAATGCATTAGTGTTCCAATTTTCCCACATCTTCTCCAACATTTATCATTTTCCAGTTTTGTCATGTTGGCCATTCTGATAGGTGTGATGTGGTACCTCAGAGTTGTTTTGATTTGCATTTCTCTAATCAATAGTGATTTAGAGCATTTTTTCATATGACTATAGATGGCTTTAATTTCCTCATCTGAGAACTGTCTGTTCATATCCTTTGACCACTTATCAATTGGGGAATGGCTTGTATTCTTATAGATTTGACTTAATTCTCTATATATTTTAGAAATGAGGCCCTTATCAAAGAGACTGGTTGTAAAAATTCTTTCCCAATTTTCTACCTTCCTTCTAATCTTAGTTGCATTGGTTTTGTTTGTGCAAATTTTCAATTTAATGTAATCAAAATTATCTATTTTGCTTTTTGTAATGTTTTCTATCTCCTGTTTGGTCATGAATTCTTCTGTTCTCCATAGATCTGACAGGTAAACTATTCCTTGCTTTCCCAGTTTGCTTATAGTATCAGCCTTTATATCTAAATCATGAACCCATTTTGACTTTATTTTGGTATATGGTGTAAGATTTTGGTCTATGCCTAGTTTCTGCCATACTCTTTTCCAGTTTTCCCAGCAGTTCTTTTCAAAGAGTGGATTCTTATCCCAGAATCTGGGGTCTTTGGGTTTATCAAATAATAGATTACTATAGTCATTGACTACTGTGTCTTGCATATTTAAACTATTCCATTGATCCACCACTCTATTTCTTAGCCAGAACCAAGCAGTTTTGATGATTGCTGCTTTATAATACAATTTAAGATCTGGAATGGCTAGGCCACCTTCCCCTGCATTTATTTTCATTAGTTCTTGTACCGGCCGCGCCAACCTTGTGCCGGCCGCGCCGTACACTCTCCTCCTATAAGGAGCAGGCTGCCAGAGTCATACTCACCAGTCTTCGGTCCTCAACCGGATAAACACACAGAGACGAGCCTACCAGGAGGTGTCAACACCCGAGCTTTAGCCATCACAGCAAGGCCAAGCAGGAAGGCCAGAGCAACAGAGCAGGAGCAAAGAGAGAGCGCTCCCGACCATGACCGTTCCTCAGTACCTACTTCGCCCCTCCTCCTCAGCCCGCCTACTAGTCAATGATTGCAGGGTCAGATACCGGAAGGGGCTGTCTGAGTTTAGCGCACCAAGGGAGAGGGAGTGATGCAGGAGGCTAGGACCGGATACAGGAAGGAGGCGTCTGGGATTAGTGCATAGACAAAGAGTACGTGACCTAGGAAGTCAGGAAGGACACAGGAAGGAGGCGTCTGGGGTTGACGTTGCATATAGGGAGGGGACTAAGCAAAGGCAACTCGTCCTCTGCCGTCCCACTCCCACGTGGCACCGCCCCTTGCCTCAGGAGCACATGCTCGGGCTACTTCCTTGCACCCAGCTTATCTCACATAGCACTGCCCACTGCCTCAGGGCTTCTCCGTACCCAGCCCATCCCAGTTCACCACAACTCCGCCTACCACAGCCCCTGCCTCAACTTCCAAATACCCAGATTCTACCCCAATCTTGCCACAACGTCCACCTGGCAGCTGCCAACATCAGACAGTCCCTCACAAGTTCTCTTGATAATCTGGACCTTTTGTTCTTCCAAATGAATCTTGTTATTATTTTTTCTAACTCTATAAAATAGTTTTTTGGTAGTTTTATTGGTATGGCACCCAGTATTCTTAGTAGGTCTTTGTTATACTTTGATTGGACAACTGCCTCTCTAGTGTGACCTTTCATAGTGCCCAAAGGAAAAGAACTAGAAATCATAACTGGAAGTTAGACCAAATTTTAGGTTTGACTTCAGGAAAAACAACAAAAATGCTAACCGTTAGAGCCATCCAGAAGTATAATGAACTACATCTAGGGGGAGATGTTTTCCTTACACTGGTAGTCTTCAAGTAAAGAATAGATGGGGCACCTAGGTGGCACAGTGGATAGAACACTGGCCCTGGATTCAGGAGGACCTGAGTTCAAACCCGACCTCAGACACATAACATGTACTAGCTGTGTGACCCTGAGCAAGTCATTTAGCCCCATGGCCTAGCCAAAAAAAAAAAAAAAAAAAAAAAGAAGAGATAATCACGTTATTGGGGATGTTGGGATTCTTGATCAAGTGTAGGTGGAACTAGATGGCTTTTAAAGTCTCTTTTCAGAGTCTGTGAAACAAGGTAATGTGGTATTTCTGAGGGCTCACAAGCTGCCAACTATCCCAGAAACTTTGTGGGTTGAAGACTGGTCATATTACCATTTATATAATACTGACAATCCAAAACTCATGTTGCTGCTCCTTACAAGGAACCCATCTTAGAAGTAGAAACTGGTGTCTTGCTTCTAATGTTAACAAATGGAAGCTTTCTTGGACTATGGTTCATGGGAGTTCTCAGTAGTGACCCCCTCCCACCTGATGAGATCATTGTTGTTCCTCTTTCATTCTTGAAGGGGACCGATGGCATCCAGAAGGGTAGTCTTGACTTGCAAGTGAATTGGATTTAAGTAAGGCGGAGCTGTGTAGAGTCATCAGCCTCACTCTTTCCTCCAGGGTCCTCAGAGTCCAGTGGCAAGACATAGGTCAAGATGACCGGATATGGCCCCAGAAGCATAGGAGACCTTGGCCTTTTTAAGCTATTTCCCAGGTCTCAGTTTGTCTGAGGCAATGCACATTTAGTATTTAAAGAATAGGTAAGAATTGAGGCAAAAATATGACCTAGTTTGCCTTCACAAAAGAATCAGTCTAGGATGAGAAGACTTTCAGAGTTTCTGGCCAGAACTGAAACAACTGCTATTTACAATCACTCTGAGCCATTAAACCCAAACAATGAGCAAATGAGGCTTGGGCTGGGACCTATTATTGTCTAATCAGTGAAAGCCATAGTGATTTGGTTTAAAGGCATAGTCAAGTAGTTCCATTTGATAAAGCCCATTATCATGAGATCATTAGTTTTTGGCTTTAGCAGTCACAAATTCCTGCTTAAATTTGTCACCAATTTTGTGTGCAATGTGACCTCTGTGAGAGAATTGGGAGAATTTCATTTCTTTCAGTTCAATTGAATAGACATTTGTTTTATACCTACTATATTCTAGGCACTTGAGATATAGAGAAAAAAAAGTTATTGCCTTCAAGAGGCTTTCTTTTTACTGGAGGAAAATAGCATCTACATAGATAAATATGTACTGTGTAAATATATATGCAGATTAAATACAAAATGATATGATGAAGGAGAGAATTTATAAATGGGTAGACCTTGAAAGACCCTTTGTAGAAATTAGTACATGGACTGTCCTTTGAAAGTAGATGTTTGGAATAGGAGGGAAAGTTATAAAAGAGCAGGTGGGATGATAAAGGGGAGGGGGTAATCAGAAGCAAACACTTCTGAGGAGGTCAAAAGAGAGAATAGAATAAATGGGGGAGGATAGGATGAAGGGAAATATAGTTAGTTTTTCACAAGATGACGACTATGGAAGTGTTTTGCTTGACCACACATGTATAATCTGTATCAAGTTGCTTGTCTTCTCAATGAGGGTGGGTGGGGAGGGAGGAAGGGAGAAAATTTGGAACCCAAAGTTTTGAAAACATGTTAAAAATTGTATTCACATGCAACTGGGAAATAAGATATACAGGCAATGCGGTATAGAAATCTATCCTACTCTACAGGGAAAAGAAGGGGAAGAGGATAAGAAGCGGGGGAGAGAAAAGGGAGGGTAGATTAGGGGAAGGGGTATTCAGAATGTGTGCCATCTTGTGGTGGGGGGAGGGATGAGATGGGGAGAAAATTTGAAACTTGAAATCTTGTGGAAATGAATGTTGAAAACTAAAAATAAATAAATTGACAATGTTAAAAAAAAAGAAAGAAAGTAGATGATTGGAAATTTCTCTGATTTGTTAAGAAGAGTTAGGGACCGAGGGGAGTAATTCAGGAGTCTACCCAGGAAGAAAATGATTCCAGAGGAATAGAGGAGCAAACATAGACTTTCATTGCTGTGAAGTTAAGAAAGGAAGAAGATTATGTAATTATGTGTCAAGTTGGGTGCAAATACTTGATATCTTTTTCTTTCCTGCCTCATATTCAATGCATTATTACCCCAAGTGCTCACATGGGAGATGATGGTTCTTTTTCTCCATGGTAGAAACTTAGACATGAGTCAAATTCTTTTGTTCATTCAGGGCCAAGACAAGGCAGTGGAGGAGATACCAAATTCTGATGTTTCCAGGAAGAAAACAAGTCAAACAAATTTTGTTTTACAATATACTCCTAAGATTGAACCCAATCTTTGTAAAACCAGAACTTTGGTTCCTGGCTACAGTTTACAGTAACATCCTGGTAAACTGTTCACAGAAACGTTTTGGTACTCATGGGACCTGGCCTTAAAATGCCATATAATGGGCACCTATTTCTTGTACATAGAGAGCTAGCCTTGAATGAGATGTCTTATTTGGCCTCCAAGGAAAGCTAAGCAATATGTCCACTATGGCATCTTGAAGACTTGTTTAATGTATGTAGTATTAAGCATTTTCAAACGAATTCCTAACAGAAATTTCTTTTGAGTTCTCAGATGAGAAAATTCTACTTCTTAATGTTGAATAATACTGTTTATCACTTACTGTTGAACTCTCCATCAGAAGGATTTTTTTCTCCCATAACTCCTTTTAGTTCAGCATGATTGTCTTCAATTTCATCCTATTCTTTTGTGTGTGGAGTCGTCAATCAGACTACTCCAAGATGTGCTAAAATGAAGCCCTTGAAGTTGAATCTTCAGCTCAGAGAGACAGGGTTGTATTCATGTGCATTCTTATTTTTATCCTCATTAAAGTGGTTTAAAAAGAAAAGGAAGACAGTAAGGCGCAAATATTAAAAATTTCTTAACAGGTATGCTAATCAATGTCATTGAAAATGAAGGTAAATATTCACATAATGGATGATAATTGTGAGTCTCGAAGAGTTGTGTCAACATCCTAATGCTACAATGAAGAGTAGTAAATGAATTTTGTAATGGACACTTGATGCTTGTATAATGTTCATCAGTGTTCCCAAATTTCTGGCCCCATCCTTCTGCTGAATCTGCCTTCCCCAGGGTTTTGACAGTTCTCTTAAATTACAAGTTGAGAAGCATTGTGTTACAGCTGATAAAATTCTAAGTGTGAAGTCAGGAAGACCTACGTTTAAATGCCATCCCTGATAAGCACTAGCTGTGTGACCCTAGGCATGTCTTTTAACCTCTTTAATTTCCTCATCTGTAAAATGACTGTGGAGGACTCAATAGCCTCTTAAATCCCTTCCAGGTCTAATTCTATGATCCTATGATAAGCCTGAAGATATATTGCTCTTATTCTACATTCTATTTCATCTCCTTTGAAATTCTTGTTACTGTCACCCAACCCTACCTCATGAATTTCTTCTCTTCCATAGGCTTCTGTGACCCAACTTTGTTCTCTGTTATCTTCCTATTTTTTTTTTCTGACCAATGTTTTGATTTCCTTTGCTGAATCACTTTACAGCTCCCAACCCATAATCATAGATATTCCTAAGGGGTCTGGCCTGAGACATCTTCTCTCCACTTTCTGCCTTGGTGATCCATGGGGTCAAGTATCTTATCACAGTTGACTTCCAAACCCATTAATAATTGTTTTACTGAACACCAACCCTTCCTCACTAGTTGTATCCACCAATATGTTCTATTCATATATTAATCTTAACATGTCAAAAACTGAACTTATCATCCTCCTCCCAACTTCCATATGTTTGTTGACAACACCACCATCTTGCTCGTCACTTAGGTGTTTAACCACAGTCCCATCCTAGATTCTTCCCTCTCCCTTAACCCTACATATAGTTAATATTTTTATGACTTCTCCTTACGTATCATCTCTCACCTCTACCCCCTTCACTCCACTTATACAACTGTTACAGTACCTTAGTTCATGCCCTTATCACCTCTCAGCCTAACTACTGTAGAAGAGTCTTGATTGACCTTCCTGTCTCCAGTTTCTCCTTATCTAATCTGACTTCCTGGTAGCTAAACAAAGCACAGAACTAAGTGCTATTTCTCTGCTATAAAATGTTTTACCCCTCTATTTCCTCATAAAGCAGTCTGTTAAATAAAAGAAGACCCTACCTTCCCTCCACATCATATTTCAGTTTCTTCTTTTTTTTTTTTTGGCTGAACATCTATTGTGGGTCAACACTCCTGGAACCTTTTTAGGCCTTGGTTGTAACACAGTTGAAATACTGAACTCCACAAAATAAGTATTTTTTGATTGACAAGTGGAAAGATATTTAGAGGGGACAATGAAAGACATGGACTATCAGGAAATTCCTAAATTAATATCAAGTCGAATAAATTACAGCAAAAATTGGCAGAACAGTAATATGTGCAAATCTTAAAAAAAAATTGCCAAGCAAATCATTAGCTCAGCGACGTGCAAATCCATCAAAGATAACAAATAATCAAAATAAAAATTGGTATCAGTTATCTTCAACATAAAATGTAAATAATTTTTAATATTAATTGGATACAATGGTTTGCCTCTCCTAGACCCTTTTGGCCATTCCAGGACATGTAATCACATGGATCTCCAAAGTCCTAGAAGAGAGAGCCAGAGAAAAAGAAAGGAACAAACTTTTGGTCATTTCTATAATCATCAGTTGAATAGCTTTCATCCCTAGGCAAGTTGTGACCTTTTGGCAGACTACAGAACAGAGATTCAATCCACACTACTGTTAACTTCTAAGCCCACCATGGCAACAAGCATTTATTATTTTTTTTTATCATTTTTTTTGCTAGGTAGTTGGGGTTAAGTGATTTGCCCAGGGTCATACAGCTAGTAAGTATTATGTGTCTGAGGCCGAATTTGAGCTCAGGTCCTCCTGACTGCAGGGCAGGCTCTATCCACTGCACCACCTAGCTGCCCCACAACGAGCACTTACTGTATTCCAGGCACTATGCCGAGCACTGGGGATACAAATATAAGAAAAAGAAAGTCGCTGCCTTCAAAGAGCTTACATTCTAATGGGGGAAGTCAAGGCACAAAAAAGGAGTTGTAGAGAGGGTGGAAAGACTCGTGCAAGGGACTGATATCAAAGTCCAGAAAGTCAGAAACAGAAGGAAATGACAGTTTGGATTACATAAAATGTAAGTGTTTCGTTTTTTTTTTTTTTTTTTGCATTAAAAAAAATCAATGCTGTTAAGAGTTGGAAGAGTTTCCTCATCATGGGTTTAATTTCATAACCCTGTGAGTTTCCTTTTAGCTCTAAATTTATACTTTTATGGTATGTGATATAAATTTAATGAACAGGGTTTTCATCCTAGACATGACTTTTTCTTTATTTTTACAATTTTACCCTCATAACATCTGGTTTCAGCTCCTTGTCTAAAGGACCTATATATAGCAACCTGTAGCCAAGAGACATTAAATGTGTTCTTCTGGGCCTCAGGGGAAGAACTAGGGCCACTGGGTGGAAGCTTAAGATTTTGACTTGATCTAAAGTTGGAAGAGTTTGAAATTCTCCTTAGTTAAGGAGAGAGAAGGTCTTTGTAGCAAATTTCTCTAAAAAAAAAATTTGATTCCCAAGATAATAGGGAATCCATACAGATATATAAGAAAAGGAGCCATTCTCCAATAGACACAAATGATATAAGACAGAAATTCTCAAAAATAAAGGTAAACTATCAATGTATCATCTCTACTCATGTGTCCTACTCAAAGGACCCAAGTAGGATGATATCTGCTATTTCAACCCCTGACAGTGGAATGAGTCAGGTAGAAACAAGGAGAATCTGACTCCATTATATGAACATTAAGGTACCTCTCTTAATTTAGTCCACATGACTCTTTAGGGACCACAAAACTGATTTAAAAGTCTTTCCTGCCAACTTTATTTGAGAATGTGAAGTTACCTCTTCAACTAGTGAGAATTTTGGAGAAAATTTCTGTAATAGCAAGCTATGTGAGGATGGATGAGTTCTTGCATGGCCCCCTTCCCAGTTAAACAGCTAGGAGGTACTCAGAGTTAATAGTAACATTACAGCAAAAAGTGAGAATCTGAGAGATAACCTTGAGGACAGGAGATCTGATTAGTACTGATGTTGTAGACCCCTTTAGTAGTCTGAATGGACCTCTTCTTAGAATGTTAATTTAAAAGAAATCATGATTGAAATAAATGCAAATCTCATTTGGAGTTGGTGAAAACAAAGATATAATTTTCTTTCCTAAGTTTGTGGACTTTGTAAAATTTGTTTATGGACCTCTTGGAGTATGTGAACCCCAGAATAAGAACTTCTGCTCTAGGATAAAGTAAAAGTCTCTGAGCCTGGAATTTAAAGCTCTCCAAAATTGGACACTAACATTCCATTTCCAGATATTTATTCACTGATTTGACTTTCTAGGTAACTGAACTATTAGTTGTGTTGGAGCCCAGCATTTCTCTCATCATCATCATCACCATCACCATCACCATCACCATCACCATCATCATCATCATGAATAATATGGCTAGCATTTATATAGCACTTTAAGGCTTGCAAAGTGCTTTATAGATATTTTCTCATTTTATCCTCACAACAACCCTGGTGGCTCAGGTGCTATTATTATCCCAGTTTTACAGAAGATGAAACTGAAGCGGGTTAAGTTTATAGTCTTGTAAGCCAGGGCACCAGTGAATATCAATTTAATCCTGGTACTTTGTATTTTTAAAAAATCTTGTTGGAAACTTTAAAAGTTCACTTCATTTTTCCCATTCCTGCATGTTTGTATTTTACTACCATAGTCACAAAAAAACCCAAAATAGTGATTTCCAGTGCACCAGAGAGCATCACTCAGTTCAGGCAGGAAAGCAGACCTCTTCCTACCTTCACACAACACTGAGATTTATTGGGCTTCTCTATCACTATGGGTGCTCCTGTTCAGACTTAATGCAATACCTGTCATATAATAAGTGGAAGAAATGTTTGATTCCTTGGACTTGGCCTCAGGCTTAGCTCCTTTCTTAACTCAAGGAGAATGTGTTGGTCAAAGGGATTTTTGCTAGTTATAAGGACTTCCATACACTTGTACATATCTATCCACCTTCATCTTTGAGTCCTTCTAAAAGATTTTTTGAGACCTTCCACAGAACGTCAGTAGCCCTTTTTCTTTTTTAATTTCAAATTAACTTTGGAAACTAAATGTTGTTACTTTGTTGATATCTAAATTTTGCCACTGATTCTTGCTGATTTCTTTCAACATAATGTCCAAATGACTCCATCAAAGGCAAAAGGTGACTTGAATATCAAAGCTTCTCCATCTTCAGGGGATAGTAAACTTAAGTCATTACGTTAGGCCCAGACAAAATAGATCTGTTCCTTTTTTTTCTCCAAGGGAAGATCTTTTAACTTGATTACACCATGGGGCAGATAAATTTCCCTAGTCATACATGAGATAAACCAATACAAACAAGCCAGAATAGATATAATATTGTATAGTAAATAGAGCTCTGGAGTTAGAATCAGAAAAACCTGTGTTTGAATCCTTCTTCAGACCATTACTAAATTTGTGATCATGGGAAAGTGATTTCTTGTCTCTGGGCCTCAGTTTCCTCATCATGGATTTAACTCCATAACCCTATGAAGTCCCTTTTAACTCTAAATTTATAGTCTTATGGTATATGATCCAAATTTAATGAATAGGGTTTTCATCCTAAACATGCCTTATTCTTTATTTTTATAGTTTTATACTCTCATAACATGTTTTCATTTGGTTTCAGTTCCTGGTCTAAAGGACCTCTATATAGCAAAGAGACATTAAATGTGTTCTACTGGACGTCAGGGGGGAGAACTAGAGACACTGGACAGAAGCTTGAGATTTTGACTTGATGTAAGAAATAATATCGGTACCATCCTGCCCCTGCCCCTTATTGCCTGTGAACTCTTAGGCGAGCTATTTCTGCTAGATGGATTTCCTCATCCGTAAAATAAAGGGGTTGGACAAGATGACATCTAAGGCCCCTTACATCTCTAAAACTGTGATCTAAGTGTAGCTCAAAGGTTTGCTATGTTAGGCTCGTTGTGTTTAAAGTGCCCCAAGTTTGCAGTAAGTTTGCCTTTGGAAATGTGATTATGAAACCTAAGAATGTTTTGTGATGATACCCCCAGTTAAAGAGCACAAACTCTTTGACCCTGGGCCAAGGGAATAGGTTAGGAAAGGTCCTTGTTTCCCTGCAACTCTCAGAGCTGTCCTGCGTCCTCTTGTGGTGAACCAAGGGGCAAAAGAAAATGTAAAGGATGGGATGAACATAGGGATTCATGAGAAATGAGATTATATCATTCAGATGCAGTCCTTAACAGAGTAAAAATTATAAGTGAGTGCCAGTCACATCCATCTGAAGTATGCCAGGGTGAAGGGCAAAGACCACTACTAAGCCTTCAAGCCACCTGTAACAACAACAACATCAACAAATTCATAGCTTTATACTTTGCTACTTGTCCCATTGGCTTTCAACTCTCCAAGGCTCTCTTTGAAGTGTGGATTTGAAGAAGGAAAAAGCAGATGCCTGCTACCTCCATTCTCTTCTGTGTCCTTGTTCCTACAGGAAATAATTCAAACTCCCACTGTAAGAGTGAAATCTTGTTCTGCATCCATGATCTTGTATTAGTTTTCTCTGGTGGGGGTAAAAATAAATAGATAAAGAGACAAAGATGTATAGAGAGAAGAAAAGAGAAGAAAAAAGGGAGGAGAGGAGAGGGGGAAGAGAGGAGAAAGATCTTCTTCCAGGATTTTTAAGGCAACTAGTCCAAGACTTATCAGAAGGATTTTTACATAAGAATAATTCTCTGTTCTAAGAATTAGATTGATCCCAAGTAGAATTGGTTGCTCTTAGGAGGTAGTAGGCTTCCCAATTACTAGAGGCCTTTCAATTCAACATACTTTTATTAAGTTGTAGGGCAAGGCCATTCAGATGAAAAGTATCATCCTACAAAGAGATATTTTTAACAAATTTGATTGCTGCTCACAAGGAAAGGTAGAAAACAGAGAGAGATGAAGTAATAATATAGAATTAAAAGCAGGTGATCCAGGTTAATTAACTTCTCTGAAGTTTATCTGCCACATCTTCAAAATGGAATGGCTAGACTAGAAGATTCCAATTTATGTCATTGGAAAACCTCAGCATCTAGTAATGTTAGCCCTGTTTTCTTCTCTTCAGGGGTAACATTGTTGGTCCCATAGCATACTAAAACTGGAAGTTATGCTGGCAATGTTAAATGCCGTGATTTAGCTAATGAAAGAATTAAGCATAGTGGGGTATTGAAGACCATTTCTCTGCAGTCATGGGAAGATCTTGTGAGCCTCTGGAAATAGTGAGATGATCCTTGCCCTGGGGATAAAAGAATAGTCAACTATCTGTTCCTCCTGAAGGAGGATGAGAAGGGAAATGTCCATGTGAATAATACATGTGCACTGAGTCACAAGGGTAACCTAAGATGTTGAGCATGTGATCCGTTTAGGAGCTAGTTAGGCAAGAGAGGGCAGAGAAATGGAATGGAGGTGGTGGTGGATGGAGATCGAGGGGATGGCCAGGTGTTTGAGAGCTGCTGGAATCCATTGTTCTCACTGTCTTTGCTTTGAGATGAAAGGGCTGTCTGATTGATGCTAACCTCTTCCTTAAAAGAGAAGAGAACCCAGCTGTGAAATGCCTGAGTCCTTTCTCACCTTTTTTTTTCTGCCCAAGAGGGCAAATAGTAAATCCAAAGTTTTCCTGTATGATAAAGTTGCATCTATAATTTCTTTTTAATTAGTCTGAGTTTTGGCATAAATGAGAGAACATAACTGTTCCCAGCCCCAAATGCTTCATTGCTATAAAGGGGCTATCTGAGAGGGGGTTTGTTATAGCTGGGTATTCAGACAAAAATAGCAGGGGCAGGGGTTTGGCTTTTCTGAATCATCAGAATCCTGTCTCAGCTGGGGGTTCAGCAGCTAAAAGAGAAAGAACCTTATTGATTTTTAAAATATCTTTATAAACTCCTCCAAGTATCCAAGCAGGATAACAAGCTTCTCATACTTTATAATTATCTCCCCTTCTGGGCACAATTAGAATAGTGACTTTAAGGGAAAGACCTGATAAACCAGAGGCACATTCTACCAAACTTACTCCCCCAACTGTTCTCGGAGGGGTCTGTCCAAGAGTAAAGGGTCAGGTGGAGACATTGACTAAGGGAAATGCTTGTCCCGGTGCTGGCTGAGGGGAGGAAATGGAAAAGGTCTCTCTCCCTCCATAGAGAGTATGGCTATCCAGAGAGAACAGCTAGTTTTCTGCTATCCTAAATACTTCCCATAGCAGACCCCATTAAATAAAAATCAGAGACAAAATGGCTAGGTACTAAAATACTTAGGATGCCAGAAATTGGACCAGAATATGATTCCAATTTTGCCCTCTGGGGCCAAGCATCACAAGTCTCATGTCTCCTCCCTTCAAGTTCAGTTTTTGTTGTTGCTGTTGTTGTTAGGGACGTGGGGACCGTGGTTGAACCACTCTTCTGCTACATAGGTAAAGTGGAATGGAGGCAGAGATCTTGGGAGTTGAGGAGTTTGAGAAAATGGAAGGCCAAGATATTGGAAGGAAGCAGGGGTTGGTGTGGAGAATCACAATAATAATTACTACAACAATAATAGCAGTTGTATAGTGCTTTAAGGTTTGCAAAGAGTTTTATGTACACTATTTCAGTTGATTCTCAGAGCAACCCTATGATTAAATATTGCTATTATCACCATTTAAAAAATAGGAAACTGAATCTAAAAGTTGCTAAGTGATTTGCCCATGGTCGAGTAGATAGGCAGGATCTGAGGTAGCATTTGAGTTCAGGTCTTCTTGACACCAAATCCATCTCCTTATCCATTGTGTCACTTTGGGCTGAACTTCATTTAGTTCACAATGCCCAATAAACAATTGTTGATATGATACTAGAGCTTGGGAGACAGTGGAATTATATGTATTATGTGTATATGCATATGGATATACATACATATAACCCTAGTCCTCCCAAGTTCTCAAGTTTATGTATGTATGTATATATGTACATATATATATAGGCACATACATATATGTATATAAATATATACATATATACCCTCCTTCATATACATGTAGGAGTCATCTACATAGAAATGATTACTAACCTCATTAAGTTATGGAGGTCATGGAGGAAGAGAGTTTAGACAAAGAAAAGTACCTAGAACAGAGCCTCTGGGCCATCCAGGTTCACACAACTGAGCTCTGAGGGTCAAATCTTAAGAACTGGCAATTCTAAGTACAGGCTTAAGTAGGGTATAATTTAAGGTTCTTTACAGAAGGTCTTTTATATCACAGATATCAAGAAGCTTAAATTTTTATTTTTTTATATAATATTTTTATCATCCATGTCATGTCAGTCTGTTTCTGAGATTAGTTGACATTAAAAAAAAAAAAACTCTGCTCCTTTTTATTCACATCTAAATTGCATGAGAGGAGTCATTTGAGCAAATAAAATATGTTCCCTGGAACATTACAATATATTTGAAAACAGCTCATTATAAATTCTGCAAAAATGCATAGGAACAGATGGATTGACTTCCAAGTGTAAAAAGTAAGCATTTTTTAAAAAGTTAAACTTTATCATATTGAAGTTTATCCAGATCTTCAGGACTGGAAGGAATCCAAAAATTGACAAAACTGTGATCTGGAAAACTTGAAATGCTTATAATTCAATAAATTCCCTTTAGCTTGTTTGAATGCTCAATCAATCCTGTGGGTATGGTACATCCTTTTCATGCCATTAATTGGCCTAGTACTGAGGTTTGACTAGAGAAATCCCATTCTAACCAACTCAAAATGAAAAATTCTCATGAGATTAATGAAGAGATAACACTTAAAAGGAGATTTGTCATTGGAAAGGTTGATTGAGAATTGGCTTTAAGATCGCTCTACTCTCAGATCAGGAAACAGTTTTCTTGACCACTGCTTCATGGGTGGGTATCAGTCTGATGTTCTGCCTTACTCATGAGTTAAGAAATTCAAGGTTCCACCTTTCATATGTGGCTTATGCTTGGCCAGCTTTAGTCATTTCTTCCATTTAATCAGAAGCCTTTTCTTTCTGACCTCAGAGATCACAGTCATCAGCTTTTCAGTGAAATCTATTCCACATAAAACTCAGCATAGCCTAAGAGAGGAAAGATTTCTTAATGCTAAGGTTATCTCCTTGGTACTTCTTCTTCAAAATAAATTTTCTTAATGTTATTTTTCATTTTCCATTATCATGAGTGATCATACTGAAGAAAAATTAATTTTCAAATGTATAAATACTGGAACTTTTAAATTTTGTCAAAAGAAATTCCCTCAACTCCTAACAATGATCAGGGAGTTTGTTTTCTTAGAAATATCAGCCAAGATAGAGACTGCTTTCTCTAGTCATTCTGAATTAGCTGCGAAAAGAGTTGTTTCTTCTATCAGTTCTTTTATAGATGTGTGCAGATTAATTAAAATTAGGCAGAAAGAAAACTTGATTTTGTTTAGCATTAATTGTGGCTATTTACTTCACAAGATGATATCTGAAACTATATTGGGATTTTTGTTTTTAATTTGTCACTGTATAATTTTAAATGATGGTACTAGATTTATAAACTGATAATTGTACTTGCTAAAATTATTTTCCCATATATTGTTTTCTTTCTTGAAAATATGTTTGAGCTGAAAGAAGCAGCCAGAACACTTTTTCTGGTTGTTGTTGTTTTCTTTTTTTTCTGAGCAGTACAAGATTATATATGGACATATTATATGTCTGTGTAGAAAGAAGCTTACATATATATATGAGGCATATATGTATATAGAAGAATACAGAAGCATATGCACATAGCTTTACATTTGTGTGGAGAGAAAGAGAGAAAAAGTGTGAAGTGGGAGAGGGAAGGAGGGAGAGAGAATGAGTGGGGATAGAAACTGGAGAAGGAGGAAGGAAAAGAGAAGAGAGAGAGAGAGAGAGAGAGAGAGAGGAGGAATGGAGGGAGGGAGAGAGGGCATAGAGAGCTGGCCTTAAAGCCAGGAAGACCTAGGTTCAAGTCTTGCTCCTGAAACTTTCTGGCTATGGGACACTAGTAAATAATTTAACCTTGCTGTTCTATAGGCAACTTTCTGAGTGAAGTCAGCTAACATTGATTAAGTGCCTACTATGTTCCAGGCATGGTGCTAAGCACTGGGGGTACAAAAAAAAAAAGGGCAAAAGACAGTCCCTGCTCTCAAGGAGCTTATAGTCTAATGGGAGAGAAAACATGCAAACAGTGATATACAAGCACTCTATAGACAGAATAAATTGGGTTACAATCTCAGAGGGAAGGCACTGAGATGAAGGGAGGCTAGGAAAGGCTTCTTGCCTATTGTGCAGCTTTAGAAGAGACCCAAAGGAAGTCAGAGGTGAGGAAGGAGAGAATTCCAGGCATTGGTGATGGCAGTCAAAATGCTTGGAGTTGGGAAGGTTAATCAGGACCTGGAATGTCATCTGATGGAATGACCAGTGACATTGAATCTCAGTGTACGTGATGGAAGATGACTAAAGTAATACAGCAGAGCTGGGATTCAAAACCTGGTCCCTAGATTCCAAAGCCAGGGTTCTTTTCTCATATGCTATTTCTCACTAACTTTCCAGACTAGATTAGAATAAGTTGAAGCAAGAACAGACTATTGCATCTTTAGATTCCAGAAAAGTCACATGCATTCTGGGGGGGTGGCAGGCAGAGGAGGGGAACAACAATTCCTAAAATTACTTTGTATTTATTCTTGTGAAAATACATATTTACATATATATTTTATATGTGCTTCTCTATGTGCATTCTGTTTTCCCCTAGTATGATGCAAGCTCCTTAAAGTCAAGGACTTTCATTTTTATGCTAATATCATCAGTGCCTAATATAATACCTGCAGTACTATATTACTAAGCACTTTTGTTATTCAGTCATTTTCAGTCATGTCTGACTCTCTGTGACTCCATTGGAGGTTTTCTTGGCAGAGACACGAGTGATTTTGCCACTTTCTTCTCCAGCTCGTTTTACAGAGGAAGAAACTGAGGCAAACAGGATTAAGTGACTTGCCTGGAGTCATGTAGCTAGCAAATGTCTGAGGCCAAATTTGAAATAAGGAAGATGAGTCTTCCTGACTCCAGGCCCAGCATTTCATCCACTGAACTACCTAGCTGTCCATTACTAAGCACAGTAGCTGCTTAATAAATGCTTCTTGAATTAAATTATGGTATTTCATGATTCACCGCCACAAAGCATAAACAGAGCTATATTGGTATTATTGAAAGGCTATTGTAACAATGAACCCTTTGGCCTTATTAAAAAGCAATACATTTACTGCCCTCCCCTCCAAAGAAAAAGAGATAGAAGAATGCAGCTCCCTCCAGCCTTTCTTTGGAGAGATGAAAGACCCTGGGTGTAATCTCTCTCTCTAACTCTCCCTCTCCCTGTCCTTCTCCTTCTTCATCTTCCTTCCTTTCTCTCTCTCTCTCTCCCTCCCTCCCTTCCCCCCCATATATGTGTGTGTGTGTGTGTGTGAGCGTGAAATATATTAGACTTAGTTAATATTTAGTTATGCTGAATTGTTTGTTCTCTATCCTTTTTTTTTAATTCTTCATTATAAGGGACAACTCTTATGGGATGGAGAGGGAAGGATACATTGGAAAAGGAAGGTAATATGAAAACAAAATTTACCAAGAATATACTTTGTTACAAGTGATGCACAAGCTTCTCAAATACCTTCCAGCCTGTTCTATTCTTCCTGTTCCATTCTGGGCCTCACTCACCATGGTATACTAGCTCAATGTGATTCACATCAAACATCATGCTGTAATAGAGGTAATATGCATTCCTCATCTATTCTGTTTTTCCCCCCAGTGAGTGGCAAGGATAATCTCTTTTGCACAACTGTTTCATTGAGAAGGTCCTATAGTGTTCTAGGGCATGATACAATCAGCAAAATGCCACCCAGGAATAGGAACATTTTCCTAGTCACTCTAAATCTTCTATTTACCATCACACATCTTGAGCCTACTCATCTTCTATTGTGTGTGTGTGTGGGGGGTCATTACCACCTACAATATGGTAGATGGTTCCTTCATCTAAATACCACCATGAAGGTGGAGACTTGTGTGATTATAGTTAGATGATTTTTTATAGTTATATGTTTATATGTATATTGTAGTTATATGATTTTTTTTCTTTATTAGTTTGCTTCTGCTCTAGTCCTACAAAATCAGTCAGGTGTTCCCTCAGTACATCTGTATAATAGGCATACACACACACACACACACACACACACACACACACACACAAACCACAAACATACATAATGTTGTGGTACTCTCTCCACTTCCTAAGAAGATATGACTTACATACATTTGCATTAGGATGTACACAGTGACCTTTGGTGACTTTAAAGTGCACTACTAACTCATTCAGTGGACATGTGTAAAGCACCTAATCCATGCAAGGCACCGTGTCAGGGATTGAGGGTATAAAAATGAAAAATAGCATCAGCCCTGTCTTTAAAAAGGTTACAGGGACAATATGCTTGGAAATTGCAAATTTAGAGTCCGAATTAAGGTTAGGATTGGAAATAGTTAAAGTAGGAATTAAGCAAAGTTAGAAAAGAGTTGTCAATTAGCATCTATGCCTCAGGCACTGTGCTTAACCCTGTAATACAAAGAAGGCTACAATAGCACCTTGCCACAAGGAGCTTACATTCTACTGAAGGAGACGAGGATAACCCTAGCTGTATATAGGAAACCTCTGAATTAGTTAAGAGCTTCTTCATCTTTGTGTGGATCCTGACTACCTGTGTTGCTCTGGGGAAGCCTATGGACCCTTTTCTCAGAATAATGTTCTTTGATGCATAATATAAAATACTGAGGGATACAATGGAAACCAAGTATCTTAAGCTATAATTATCAAATTTTTTTTAGCAATCATAGACCCTAGGTAAAAACTCCAGATCCTTGAGGGAAATGACTATAAAGAAGAAGGCACTAACTATTTGAGGGACTAAGGAAGGCCCCCTGTAGGAGGTGGCATTTGAGTTATTGAATGCATAAAAATAGTCAGAGTGACCTGAGAGAGATGCAGGGTGGCAGAGGACACACATCTGAGATCAGGGAAAGTGGAACAGAGAAAGTAGCACCTGAACTGGGACTTGAAGGAGAGGATGACCTAATCAAGCATTTATTAAGCAATTGTTGAATGCCATGCCATGCATTAGGACTTGGTATACAGAGACACAAAATAGAAAAAGATGTCAGTAGGCAGAGATGGAGGAAAGAAGGTGTCAGTTATTTCTAGGCTTGGAAAAAAAAAAAGATGAGAGCAGGCATCAGTTGAAGTGAGCAGACCACTAGCAAGCGCATATCTAGTTACTCGGTTTGGCTGGAGGGTGTTTTGCATGAGGAGGTATGGAGGAATGACATCATGATGGTCAAGTGGTAGCATATTGTGAAGGACTCTGTCACTGTCATTTCTTCTCCTTGGTCTATGATAATTATCTTCACTCCAGGACCAATTCTAAGGCATGGAAGCTCCAGATCTTAAAGATTCCTCAACTTGCTTCAGTTTGTTATGTATATCAATATCTCTTTCAACTCAAAAGTTACAAATATTCTCAATGTAGGGCCCTAAGATCATGAGCTATTGCACGTAGAGATTCCTAGCAATGGGAAGGCACACAATACTATTTGCCTAGGTAAAATGGCAAAGTAGATAGTGAGGAGGGCTTTGGAAGATCTGCCAATTTATCTTCTCCAATGTGTGCTGTGTAAACACTTCTATCTTTAATGTGCCATACATGTATCATCCAGAAAGTTTAGTTATATTGCTGCAAAAGTAATTTCCGAAGGTCATCTTATAATGGATGAAAACTTGAAGGCTCATGTAATTTATGTTCATCTTAGATGGTATTGTACAACCTTTAGAAGCTATCAACTTTCATTCTTTAAGTGTTTGATCTAATAATTTTAAAGCTAAAGTACGTTATCAGCCTTTTTGGAATATACATCTGTGCTGTGAAAAATCATATTCAAATATGTCTTGAAAAAAAATGTAAACTGTTATACTTACTTTTCCTTAACAGATTTTAATTCATCTCAGTCACACTTCACTGGACTTCAGATAGAGAAGAAAAAAGAGAACCCTGTAAATAGCGCTTTTTTTTTTACAAGTTGGTAGGACTGAATTTCAATTTTTTAGGGATTCCTTTCAGGTGTATATAGAATATCACAGAAAAATAGAACTGAATGGGACCTCAGAGGTCATTAAGTATAACTCCACCCAAGTTCTGAATCCCCAACTATTGGTCACATAAGCTCTATCTAAGGGACTCCACTGATGGGCTCTTAGCTGATAAATCACTGGAGCATCCCATTCTATTTTTTTTAACAGCTCTTATTTGTAGAAGTAAGCTTGAGCTACAATCTATCTCTTTGCAGTTTGTTGCTTCTTCTGCCCTCTGGGGCCAAGCAAAGCAATTCTGATGAAATCTTCACATGACACTGGTTTAAATGTCTGAGAGTCCCTATCCTATCTCCTCTGGCTATTTTCTTGTCCAAGTCAAATGTCCTTAGTTCTTTTAACTAGTCCTCATATTGGATGCTTGCATGGCCCTTCAGCATCCAGATTATTCTTCTCTGGACATGCTTTACTTTGTCAACACTCTTCCTGAAATGTGGTACCCAGAGCAAATAGGATATCCTAGGAGAGATAATGATTGGAATAGTTCCTTTCTGACTCTGAACACTATGCTTCTTTCAGAGCAGCCTAAGTTATTGTGAGATTTTTTTTCAATCACTACATTATACCTCTGATTCATATTTGACCTTCTAGTCCACTGGAACCTTTAGGAAGTATTCACTGTTTAAAAACCATTTTCTGACTGCAGCCCCCACCCCATACTACACTTATATAATGTGCGCTTTCAACCCAAATACTGTATTTTACATATCCCAATTCAGTTCCCTGTTTATTGCCACACGTTATTTCAGCCTGGTAAGTTATTTCAGGATTCCACTCCTTTCCGTAAGCTCCTGTGGCTCCCTATTACCTCTAGCATCAGATATAAAATCATCTGTTTTGCATCTGGCTCTTTCATACCTTTCCCATCTTCTTAACCCTTATTTCTCATAACACACTCTATAATCCAGCTACCTACTAGCTGTTCTTCACACATGACACTGTCTCTCCCTTACATTTGCACTGGCTGCCCTTAAGACCTGGAATGCTTCCAAAAGACTCATGATGGAAAATGCTATCCACATCCAGAGAAAGAACTATGGAGTCTGAATGTAGATGGAAGCATACCATTCTCTCTCTCTCTCTCTGTCTCTCTCTCTCTCCCTTCTTTCTCATGGTTTTTCCCTTTTGTTTTGATTCTTCTTGTACAACATGACTAATATAGAAATATGTTTGATATGAGAAAAATTTGGAACTCAAAATCTCATAAAAATGAATGTTGAAAACTAAAAATAAATAATGTGAAAAAAAATACCTGGAATGTTCTACCTCTATCTCCTCCAGCTCTTAGCTTCTCTGGGTTCTTTGATCCAATCTAATCCTCTGCAGGAGACCTTTCCAGTCTCGGTCTCATTTGCCCCTGCACACTAACCCCTTCCTTCTGAGATTAGTTCAATTTGAATTGCACATTTCTCAGGCATAGAAAGGTATTTGTAGGTTGTCTCCTTCATTAGAATAAAAGCTGTTTGACAGAAGGGAAGGACAAAAGTCACTTTTTTTTTTTTTTAGTGAGGCAATAGCGGTTAAGTGACTTGCCCAAGGTCACACAGCTAGTACGTGTCAAGCGTTTGGTCTGAGGCTGGATTTGAACTCATGTCCTCCTGACTTCAGGGCCGGTACTCTATCCACTGCACCACCTAGCTGCCCCTAAAACTCACTTTTGCATGGAGTGGGAAGGGCTAAAGTCCTCATGTGGATCTCTTTAGCCAGCTCTTTGTAAGAGCATCGTAATTTGTGTAAGTTTTACCATCTTTGCATATAAAGGGCAGTAACACGTACAGAGAAATATGACTTTTTTTGATTAAGGCATACTCTGCCAATTCCATGATAAATTCATGGGACTGGCACTGAAGACAATCAGAGTTAAGAACTGCTTATAGTTTTGTTTTTAAACCAACTTTCACCTTCTCTCTATTATTCGACTCATTTGACTCATATGTTTTCTTAATTAGCTTTAAAAGTAGTTTCCTGGTACTATAGAATGCCTTTCCTGAGAGATTTTCTTAAGCAATTAGTTTGTATATTAAATACTAATGGATCCAAACAAGTCTATGAAAGCTGCTGCAGCAGCAAGTGAATAGGACTGGTCTTTTTAATAGCTAACATTTGTCATTTGCATAGCACATTAAACTTTTTCAAAGCCCATTCATTTCTAGTATTTCGTTTAATAAATGGTCAATTAATATCGGATCCCCAAACTAACATATTATCTTCTACAACCAGATTTTATCTCCATTGTCATTGCCATCTTCCTCATCATCATTATAAAATACTTTAAAGAGATGAGAAAAACTGTTATCACTCCAGTGGGGCACAATAGCGAGTACTTCATTTGGAGTCAGCATTGTGGGGCCAAAGCCCGCTTCAAACATTTGATGATACATGGCCAAGACAAAGCCTCTTAACCTCTGAAAGTTTCGGTTTCCTGGTCTGGTAAATGGGCGTAATAATACTGATTCTTTGTACCTCAAAAGCTCATCGCATGTAAATGTGAGCTATCATCGCTCAAATGTCAGTGTATTAGGGAAAGGTGAAGTCTCAAGGTAAACAAAAATATTGATGCAACTGCTAAGCGCAACATAAAAATTCACTCTGACTCCCCAAAAGTAGACAGTGACTTGTATCCATCTCACATTCTGAAGAGTCCCGTTGGATGAGGTTGGACAGGAGAGACAGCATTTGCTCATCTCCCCAAGATTATAAATCGCTATAGTCAGACTTACTTAGATTCTCAAGGTTCATACTCTAGAATACACGTGGTTCATCTCTTGCCTGTCCTTTGCAGTGGATGCTGCCCTTTGTGCACTGTACAATGAAAGTTGGTACTTAAAAGTAACTCTAGAAGGAGTTATTCTTAAATATACATGTAGGTATTATTGAGAATACTGCTCTGAGTTCTCAGCAGGTTTCTGCCTTTTGCTTATTTCTGTTTTGTGTTTTTTGTTTCTTCCCCCTGCAGTGAGATTTCAAGTCTGAAGAATACTCTATAAGAAATCATACGTTTGTGTATTCACATAAACCATATTTTAGCCATGTTAATTATGGGGGCTTTCACCTAGAAGAAAAGTATAATATATATTTTCAGGAAGGGTGTAGTAGAAAGAACAGATCAGTGCATTCATACAACAAATGGAGACTGAATTTTTGTTGATACATTATGAATTTCTAAGGTTATGTGTCACATAGGAGAAAGTAATGTCAACTTGGAATTAGGCAAAAGTTCCTCTTGACCCTCTATGGCGTAGTAGTTAGAATGCTGGGCCTAAAGTCAGGAAAACTCATCTTCCTGCCTCAAACACTTACTAGCTGTGTGACCCTGAGCAAGTCACTTAACCCTCTTTGCCTGAATTTCTTCATCTGAAAAATGAACTAGAGAAGGAAATGGTAAACCATTCCAGTCTCATTTCCAAGTAGACCCTAAATGGAGTCACAGAGAATCAGACACACCTAAAAACAACTGAGCAACAAAACAAATCCTCTTGACCCCATTTGCCTATAACTATTTCTTGTACTCGATTCCAACACAGAAAACAATTTATCCCTGTTTTCCTGGTCTACAGGGCTCTTTTGAAAACATATGTGATGAATAGAATCAGTAAGCAATAGAGCTGCAAATTAATTATTAATTACCGTAAGAGTATATATGTGTATACATGTATATATACATATATATATATACATATATATATTTAATATGTATATTTTAAGTCACATGCTATGGGGTTTATATACATTATAAATATATGCATATTCACACATGTAGATGTGTATATGAGCACACGTGTATATGTGCACATGTATGTATATGTGTATGATCTCTCTTTTTAGGAACTAATGCTATGCTTAAAGTATGGGGCAATCCTAACACTGTGCTATGATATGATAATCAGATGCTATTCCTACAATCTTTTATCTTAGTTAATTTCTTAATATCCACTTAATATTCACATTATTCATTTGTGAATTTATCTATTCATCACGCACAGATTTAAGTGTTAAGTAAATTCACTGAAGTTAGGACTAAATATTATCACCAACAAGGAGAAATTTTCAGGCTTTCATCAGCTCTTACAATCTGTTAAACAATATTTATGCAGAAAGCAGTGTTAATAGAGAAGGATGGCTTTTGTTACCTCTTTCATCTTTTGTGGTCCCCATGTACCACAGGGGTTACTAATCATGAGCTTCACCACCTTTGTACTTTAAACCTAGTCTTCTGAGGGACTCTGTGTGTACAAGGGGAAAGAGTGCCCCCATTTTGGGAAGATTGATTTTGTGAAAACTGTCCTTGAAATATGGCTTAGTAAATATATTTTCTTTTTAAAAGCTAATTGAGTTTACTGATTAATTATCAATGAGAAGTTCATAACAATAAGAGTCAGATGAGCAACTGTAATAGAAAAAGTCAGTCCCTCCAGGGTATTGTCTTAAACCCTGAGGGAGTTATCTTCTGACCTAGGGAGGCCTGGTCCATCAATGACAACTGCAAAGTGGGCCCAGAGTCTAATGCTGCATCAATGTATTCTTTTAACAATTACTATTTGTTTTTGGTTTTGTTTTGTTTTGTTTTGTTTTGTTTTAATCATCAACTATTTTTAAAGAGCCTGCTATGGACCAAGCACTGTGTTAAATGGTTACTGAAGATACAAAAATGAGATAGTACCTGCTCTTGAGAATCTTTTAGTCAGTAGGGAAGACACTATGTATCTTTGTATCTACACGCAAAAAAATAAGTTACGTAAATGCAAGGTACTAGGGCCAGAGTGGGGAAAAGTAGCTGTGATCTCAGGAAAAGGCCTTCTGTAGATGACCCTTGAGCAGAGCTTTAAAAAAGTGAGGTATCCTAAGAGGTAGAAGTAAGTAGGGAGCACATTCTAGCTTGTGGAAAGACTCAGTCTGGATTGTATAGGATACAAACGTATAGGACATCATATAGGAGAGCAAATAGGCAAATTGAGATGGACCACAGAGTATGTGAAGGGGAGTAATATATAATAAACTTGGAAAGGTAGGTTGTGAGATGCTTTAAATGACAAGCAGAGAAAATTATATTGGACCCTAGAGGTAAGAGGGGGGCCACTGGAGTCTCCTTAACTAGTCTCCCAAGATTGGCCAATACCTTCAGATTATAGACACAGGGGAAATTTTTTGTGTTACATCATCTATTGTAGGAGCTGGGTGGTATGATGGATAAAATTCTGGGCCCAGAGTCAGGAAGACCTAAATTCAAATTCTGTTTCAGACACTAGGAGTGTTATCCATGGCAAGTCATTTCATCTCCTCTGCCTGTTTCCTCCTCTGTAAAATTAAGATAACAATGCTAATAATACCTACTTCCCAGGGTGATGAGGATCAAATATGATAAAATGCTTTGTGGATGTTAAAGCATCATGTAAGTACTAGCTGGTATTGTTGTGATTTTTAATTCTACAATCCAGTAAGGATTTTTTGAGTATCTATGGTGCCAGGCATTGTGCTAGCAGATTCAAAGACAAAATCAAGAGTGTTCCTCCCCTCAAAGAGGAGAGTGGAAGGGGAAGGGTATTAGCATCTGTATAGCACCTACTATGTGCCAGGTACTGTGGCACACTTTGCACATATCTCATTTGATCTTCATAACGACCTTGCAATATCTGCCAGCCTTTGTATTTTCTTACATGCAGTAAGGTCTCAGTGTTTCTAAAATTTTATTTTTTTTAACTTTCCTGTAAGTTAAACCCCTCTGCACAATAATACTTGTACAGGAAAGAATGTCCTTGGGTAGTTGGGTTTGGTCCTTAGCAGGCGGCAGAGGTTTACTAAATGTTAAATAGTAATGCATTCCCTCTTCTCCCAGCTGCCTCATCATTTCTGTCACACATTTCTAAAGCCCCACAAGGTCATTCAGCAGAAAAGCTGCACATACAGAAAGGAAGCCTTTGACCTTTTATTCAGGAGACCTCCCCCTGGCTCACTCAACAATCGGCCTTCAGATAAGTCTGTCGTCTCTCAACTCTGCAAGTCCGTGTGTGGCTCCCTGTGTGGGTGTGGTGTGTACATGTGTGTGCTCCTGAATCCTGTGCCCACCCCATGCAACGCTTTGCTTGTATGAGTTTGAACTGAACGCACATTGCCATTTATTAGTTAAGTGGCTGGGGCTATTGCATTTTGTATTTCTTTTCTTTCTTTGTGTATCTTTAGAGTATATTCTAATCCTTGGTTTCACTAACCAAACCTTTGTATGTGCTAAAAGATGACACATGGTCATATAGAAGGAACTGTGGCTCTGGCTCTGGTCCTGAACTCAAGCCCTACCTCTGTGTCACCTTGGACAAGTGAAGGTGACATCATCACTGTTGGCCTCGGTTTCCTTATTTGTAAAATAAAGGGAATCCAACCAGAATTCTTCTGAGGTCCCTTCAGCTCTAACTCTAATATACTTTGGTCCTAAGTCACTCTACTAGGCATTGTGATTTTGTGGGCACTAGTGTAAGCCACTAGTTTTTCATCTGTTATCCCTTGCTCCATCAATGTGATCAGTCTTCCTTCCTTTTATAATCATGTGTTTCCGGAATGATAATTTATTTGTTTGATTTTTTTTTGTCCCAGTAACTTAGTACAATACCTAGCACGGAGTAGGTACTTAATAAACACTTGTCGTTTCATATCTCTAATGCCATTTCTTCCATGCAAACCACTGTTGGTAATACGCCACAGCCTACTGACAACCCTTACATATCTCCATTGACCTTTTGATCACCCATGATTCTAATACTTTGAAGATCACAGTGTTTAATGATTTTTAACCTGAATCAGTCGAGCCAATTATCCTTAAGTTTACAGCTTTGAATAAAGGACGATACCATATCCTTAGAATAGGAAGTTCAATAAAATCATCAATGAAATGGAGCAAGAAGGTACAGAAATCAATCAATAAAGAAGCATTGGATGAGTGCCTACTGTTCATGGCAGAAACCTGGGCAGCATCAGCCACATTATCAGAATCTCCAGAACTCACAGCTATAGCATTCACAGTACCATACCTTATCATTTCCTTGGGACGAAAGCCAGACCCAAGTGCATCATTTTACCAAGAGAGTTGCAAGGCTTCGTAGAGTATCATAAACAGTCATGTAACAGGACTCAGTATATTATGTTTCAGAATCTTCACAAACTGATCCCAGATGTTTACTCCACAGATGTGTTATCCTCCCTCCACCAGATGCTGGATATTCTGCACCTGCTATTTACTATTTCACAGCCATAGAACATCACTAAGAAAATATTGCAGTATTTTTTTTAGGGTGAAGTTTTTGGGGCCAGGGATTTGGGTCCATTAAAATCACTATATGACTTCCCAAATGCCATCCAGTCACTTCTCTTCTTCCTGCTCTGCTTTGGGCCTAGCAAGGCCTGTCCAAGATACAAATGCTGAGGGGCTAATTTGGTGGGGCTACTTCTCACATAGCATCTCCCTATTTGACCAATGGACATTTTTCATTCGCTTGATTTCAGTAACAAGGCTCTGGAGAATTCTAGGACTTAATGTGGTCAGCCAAATGTTATATGCAAATAGTAACATCTGGAAGGTGTTTCACATATTATGTGAATGTGTGTATGGACAAGGAATCATTCATCCTGAACCTGAATAGGCCTCCAAGGCCATCTAGTCTAACCCCCTCGTGTTACAAATGAGGAAACTGAGGCCTACAGACCTTAAGTGACTTGCCCAAAGTCACAAAAGTAGTAACTCATAGACCTTTATTCCTCTTGGTTCTCCTGCCTTTTTTTCCATTCCTGGATTTCTCTTCCTATTGCCCTCCTCCATTCCTACACATATACCGCAGAACAGAGCTGGGGGATGTCATACAAGTGTTCTAACTAGGTCCACTACCAATCAGTTAATCATTCAATCAAGTCTGTGTTCCTCAGTGTACAGATGAGGAAAATAAGGCACAGAGTTATGTAATTTTTCCAGTGTCAAACAGCTAGCTAAGTGTCTGAAGAGAGATTTAAACTGAGCTTGGCCTGACTTCAGTTTGGGACCTCAAGTACACGATGCTCCCTCTTATAAAACCTTCTTTTTAAAATTGCTAAAGTTATAACGATGTTCTCCTGGTGATTTTAGATGGCTGTGCATCACAGAATTTTGGAATCACCAAAGAATTAAAATTAAATTAAGATGACTTGATGATGTCTAAGTTTCCCTCCAGTTGTACATCTGTGAGTCCATGACCTATAACTCCTGATAATCCCTTAATATTCCTGGTTCCCATTTCTCTGGATAAACAGGGCTTGTCCCTTGGACCAATGCACAAGGAAGTTTTTCTGTCTTTGTATTGTATACTTATTTAAAACCAGCCTGTTCTCATTAAGAACCTTTTTATCCAGAACCATTGACAATTCCTTAAAAACCAAAAAAGAAATTATAGCTAAATTAAGATCCATTGTACATGTGGAATACATCTTGTGGTAACTATTCATTTCTGCATCTTACATTTCTTTATATTAAACCTTTCTTTGGTTTTAAAAAAAATGCTTACAATTTAATTATGTGCAATTCCAATTTTGGGTCCAGTAATGTGAGCGCAATAATATTCTATTGTTGATACTAAATGTTTAAGCGTCTATAGAGGGAAATAATTGGCTGTAAATTTTTATTAAATAAGAGAATCAGCATGACATAGTGTAGTAGCTAAAGAGATAAAACCTTTTCCTTAGTTCTCAAGACTAGATTATTATTTAATAATGTCTTTGTGTTATTTTCCTTAGGTCACATTTTCAAGGTTGTTGGGAAAACCCCTACAGAATTTCAATTAGCAAGGTGTCACAAAATAAGTATCTTTTATAATGGTTTTCAGAAATGGTAGAGTTAGTTGAGTGCACTAATATTTTGGCTTGAAATCTGAGATTTAAAAAAAAAAAAAAAAACAGCAACAGTGTTGAGACACTGGATCCTACATAGAGCTAAGAAGATACCTGGAAACCCATCCAGACTGCCCTTCATCTCACAACAGCTTTTCTCCTTAGATTTAACTCCATCATCATGTCCCTGGTCTTTTCAGCTACTTTGTGTTCTTTCCCCATTAGATTATAACCCCTTGAAGGTAAGGACTGTCTTTATTTTTCTTATTTGTATCCTTAGGACTTAGCATAGTGTTGACATATATTAGGTGCTTAATAAATGTGTACTGTATGGCATGGCAAGGTAAGTTATGGTATAGTATGGTATGACACGGCATAGCATGATATAGTATAATATTTAGTCTTACCTCTTGTGTAAGGCATATATGCTATATAAAATGTATGATTGATAATCCTATTCTTTAAGATCTCCAAAAGTGGAGAATACTCAGCCTTATTTACATTCTTTTTACAGAATTATTATTATTTAATCACCTTGCTATCAGGAAGTTTAAGTGAAACTCATACCACCTTTCCCTGAAACATCTTCACAATTATTATTAAATTTATTTCTACAGACTAGTTAAATCTAATGCTGTTAAAATAACAAATATTTATGAAATTTCAGCCACATAGTTAGCCCTTTGGTAGGTGCTGAGAAAGATATGCCATTTAGATAAGTCAAGGTGCCTGTTTGCAGGGAGATTATAGTCTACCAAGAGAAATGACCCATAGTGAATAAATGCAATGTATGAGAGGTACAGAATAATTCCTAATGAGGTTAAAGGCAGGGGCAAGTTCATTACCACTGGAGGAATCAGGGGAATGACCTTTCTCAAAAAGGTGGCATTTGAGTTGGCCTTTAAAGGATCATTAGAAATCAACAAATGAAGAGGGTGGAGGAGGATATTTCAGGTGTAGGAAGTGATACAATAGCAGAGTTGGGAAAGTGGGGAATGTGAATTTGATAAGTATCAACAAATGTGAACATTTGTACATATGAAGGACAGAGAAGTATATACATGAAACTATGAATCTCTATTACAGCTCTTTAAAAATATTATATATTATATTTAACATGATAGTACATGACATTGCCAGCT
Organism: Vombatus ursinus; assembly: GCF_900497805.2. Lineage (NCBI taxonomy): Eukaryota > Metazoa > Chordata > Mammalia > Diprotodontia > Vombatidae > Vombatus > Vombatus ursinus. Next base: position 24,520,186 of record NW_020954588.1, on the reverse strand, counting down.
CAACTGCACACACGGCATAGTGGATAGAGAGTTGGCCTTGGTGTCAGGAAGGCCACTTCATACGGTTTCTAGGCCACAGTTTCCTATTCCTTGCACTCAGGATACGTGAACTACATTTAATGAATTACTTAGAATGAGATAGATAGATAGATAGATAGATAGATAGATAGATAGATAGATAGATAGATAGATAGAT
>NW_020954588.1:24404190-24519820 GCF_900497805.2 Vombatus ursinus | reverse complement strand
AGATAAATCTAAAGACAGATATGTTAGATATCTTAGATAGATAGATATAGCTATCCATAGATAAATCTAAAGACAGATATGTTAGATATCTTAGATAGATGGAGCTATCCATAGATAAATCTAAAGACAGATATGTTAGATATCTTACATAGATAGATACAGCTACCCATAGATAAATCTAAAGACAGATATGTTAGATATCTTAGATAGATGGAGCTATCCATAGACAAATCTAAAGATAGATATGTTAGATATCTTAGATAGATGGAGCTATCCATAGATAAATCTAAAGATAGATATGTTAGATATCTTAGATAGATAGATAGACATAGCTATCCATAGATAAATATAAAGATAGATATGTTAGATATCTTAGATAGATAGATAGACATAGCTATCCATAGATAAATCTAAAGATAGATATGTTAGATATCTTAGATAGATGGAGCTATCCATAGATAAATCTAAAGACAGATATGTTAGATATCTTAGATAGATAGATATAGCTATCCATAGATAAATCTAAAGCCTGTATATGATAACCTTCTGCTTCTCTATTTTTTCTTCCTTGTCTCTTCATCTCCATCTTTGAGTTGGATATTATTTTTATAAAATTGTGTATATATTCCCTGAGTGTTGGTTGCCTATTGAACTTAATTCTGAATTTAGCTATTTTTTTCCCCATTCTTCTTAGCTTCTGAAAATTCATATACTGTCCATTCCCTTCAGTGCTGGCCAACTGATGTGCAGCTTTTCCTCATTAATTGGCTTAAAGCACATATCCATTCAGGGATCAAGATAAAAATGTCACTAATCACCAAGGATCTGCCCCTGCAGATTACAAAAAGTGCTGTTTCCCTCAGGTAGACCCTCTGATCTCCACTCTGTTGTGTGATGTGTTTCCCTGTTCTCTGAGTCACACTTGCTTTATCCAATTTGAGCACATAGTATAGATTTGTGTCATTTGGAGTGGAAGGTACCTTAAAAAGTATCTGTTACAGCCTCTTCATTTTAGAGGTGAGAAACTGAGGTTCAGAGAGATTAAGTGGCCCCAGGGGATGGCAGCATTCATACCCAAGGAAAAAAAGTATACTGGACTCTAAGTTGAGACCTTAGCATTAGTCCCATTTTACTGACCAGACTTTGGGCCTTAATTTCTACATTTGGGCAGCTAGGTGACACAGTGAATAGAGTGCTGAGCCTGGAGTCAGAAAGACTCATCTTCCAGAGTTCAAATCCAGCCTCAGACATTTACTGGCTATATGATCCTGGGCAAGTCATTTAACCCTGTTTGCCTTAATTCCTCATCTATGAAATGAACTGAAGAAGGAAATGGCAAACCATTTAAGTATCTTTGCCAAGAAAACCCCAAGTCACAAAAAGTTAGACAAGACTGAAGTGACTAAACAATAGTAACAGAATTGTATTTCTTTGCATAGTGACAAGAGCTGAAGCTAGCAGGTCAGTCATACTGTTCTGCATGCAAAAGATGATCACCTTTACTTTTTTTTCTTCCTTTTTTCTATTGTTATAATGTTCATAAAATGTTGAGAAACAGTATTTTTTTCTCTAATTTACCTAATTGGAAAGACATCATCTGTAAAAGACATGTACGTGTAAATATACATTTTCTATTTTCTTACGGAAATAACATGATGCTGCAATTGTCCTTTAGGTCCTCAGCCACCTACTGGTCATTTTTTAAAGGAAAAGTCTGTCTTTTAATAATAACTTGTTTATAGAGAAAAAAATACCTTTTGAAAACAGCATATCCTTGGCAATGATCTCAAAATGAGCCCAAACCTAGTTTCTGTTGGGAGTCCTAGAAGTCTTTCCAAGAACCCAAGGCGTTTTAATATTTATCAGGACTATGTCTTATAGAACAAGAATACCTGAAGCCTTTAGAAGAATAATCTACAATTCACAACCAGTATCCCAAAAGCACAAAGTAACAGCCCTTTTTTGAAAAATGGGGACACTTGTCAAATGCTAATCTTAGACCTACTTACCTGCTGTTTTTGCATCAGCAACCAATGTTAGTACAGGGGAAAAACATTAAAGAGATTCATGTATATTTTAGTAATTCCCAATTTGTCAAAAGCTTCTGTGTGTGTGTGTGTGTGTGTGTGTATAATACCAAATCCGTTTGCATTTGCCATAGCTGTGTCTTAAGATGTCTCTTTGTGTACTTGACAATTAATTCTAACTTTTGTTTGGACAGTTAAGTACTTGAAAGGAGGGATCTGGCAGTTGTCACTCTATCAGGATACTTCTAAAAGTTTCAAATATTACAATAAAACAATTAACAACCTTCCCAAATTAAATAATCAGTTTTAAAATGAGGTCTTACATCTCACTAAAGCCAAAATAGATCAATAGTTAAGAAATGTATTATTCTTCATTACTGGTTTAATATCTCAATTCTTTCCTCTGGTCTCTTTGGTCCAAAAAGATTTTATATTAATGTGATCAAGACTTCATAATTTCACAGCAACTTTCTAAGCATACAAATGAATGACAGGGAATAGGAGATATAATCAAATTGGGATATCTTTTTCTGTTTCCCCCTTTAGAACATCATCACGCTATTTTGTCCTTTATTGATTAAATAATCTGTTCTCATCCTTAGCATCACTGTTATGATTAATTCTTATTAATTAATTTTTACTATTACTAGATCTCACATTTTAACCTTTGATGTTTTCAAGTATATGTATATCATTCATAAGAAAAGAAAAATATAGTTTTGTTCATAAAGGGATATAAACACACAAGGAATACTGATGAGACTAGATTTTTTAAAAAATACGGACTCAAGGTCATAGCTACCAACTGTAATTTTTGTACATAATAATAATAATAATGGAAAATACAACTCTTGTTGTTTCTGATCAAACCCTGGAATTTATACCTTCTGTGATAAAATCACTGACATTGAAAATTTAACACACATTCTCCCAAACCAGCTGAAGGGCTATTTCCTGGGATATATATTTCTGTAGCAGAATTTCTCTGAGTTCCAAAAGTTTGAATTTTGGATTAGCACTGATTCCACTGAAGTTTGGCTGAACCTTTAAGAAAAAAAAATAACATGGAATTGGGTCAAGCCTGAGCCAGGCTTGACATTTTAAAAAATCAAAGAGAAACCTGTGTAGCTAAAAAGCAAACTCCATTTTTCCCATTGATTCAATTGGTCAGCGTGCTTACCATGACAGTGTCTCTAGAATGCCACACAGACTTGGCAAGGAAATGGGATTCCCTAGCAATACTTAACCTCCCCTGTTGGACATCCAGAATTCAGGGCTATTGATATTTCCTCTCCCATCCCCAGGTCATATTTATAGTAGCATAAAAATGGGAGATGGAAGAGTATGCATGCATACAGATTTAGATCTAGGAGAAACCTGAAGCCCATCCAGTTCAACCAATAGAATATAAGCTCCTCAAGGGAAGGGACTGCTTTGTTTTTATTTTTGTATTTTCATTGAGTACAAGAATTGGCACAAGGTAGGGCCTTAATAAATGAATGTTGAATTGTTGAACTGAATCCCCCTATTTTACAAATAAGGACATTGAAGCCTACCTGGGGAAAGTTACTTGCCCAAGGTCACACAGGTAAAAGAAGTAGTCCCAGAATTGGAACCCAGAAACTCAGGTTCTGTCTATACTTGCAATGCAAAGGTTGAAGTATGTAGTAAGAACCCCTGTTTACATATCTGTTGTTAGAATAGGGATCTCCTGCTCCCTGCTATTTGAATAGATTTGGAGAGATGTGTCCAGAAACCATAGAATTGGCAGGAAATGATGATAAAATCATACATTCGACTGAAGTACTTATTTAATAAATAGTTCTTTTTTGAGCCATTATTGATAGTCTTATATGGCAGGATCACAGACAGAAGGGATGTATTAAGCTGAGTTTGAATATAAAGAAGAAAACCGTTCTACAGAGCAAGAGCATGGCATGGTCAGATCTGTGCAGCCAGAACTCATTTTGATAGCTGCATGAAAGGTGGATTGGAGAGGAGTCAGGAAACCAGGAGACTGGTTAGGAGTCTCTTAAATTCATTCAGGCAGATAGGTTCTGCATAGAAGATCTGCCTTTCCTTCAATATATTCTAGCTTTTTGGTGCTGGTCTAATTATTTAACCTATCAGTACCACTGGGTGACTCTTTGAGCCTATAAGTTACCAATCATTACTGGGGGGAGAGAGTTTCCAAGAGTTTCCTACGCTTCATCACAGATCTAGGCCCCAAAATATAGCTATTGATACAGATGATAGATACATACATACATCTCCCTTGAAACATTCATTTACTACCATAACTTTACCTATATCTGAATGGCTCAAGCATAATTGAAGGCTCCAGTAAGGATGCGTTTTCCAAGGGTATCAGTATAGATTGTAGAGGACCAAGATGCTGGAACTCATAACCAATCTGAAGTCCTTTGAGGGCCTCTGTTATCTTATTTCACTCAGATGCATGTTAAGTATCATTCTGTCTAGCCCTAAGTACCACACATTCATAGCCCTTTCATATTACTCATTATTAAACATCTTACACTAATCAGGATTCTTGATCTACTTCTTATTCTAGTACTAGAAGTTCCTCATCATTAGCTCAGGAATAGTCTAGTTGTTTCATTTAGATAGTATGCTTACTATAAAATATTCTTTTCTACAAAATTAGCAGAGTTATTGACAGTACCATTATACTCTTCACCTATAACAGAATTTGGGTTGAGAGTGGTTTAATTTTTGGGAGATTAACATAGAGTTGAAAGAAAGAGAGAATATACTACAGTATGTAATCTCTAAGATCATTGAATTTTCCAATTAAGATAATTGATTACTTTGAAGATGACATTTCCAGTAGAGCCTTGGGGAAGGAAGGGATGTTTCAAGACATTGAAAAATGATTTGATGGCAAGGAAGTAGGAGCAGCATAAACTATTCTTCCTAAAAGAAGAGGGAAAGCTATGAAAAGATCTTGTTTGCTTATTTTTAATCAGGCCTAGGGAAACCCAAAGTTCTTTGTAAGCTGAAGAGGGATCAGTAGAGAGCGAATGGTTGCTGATATAGAAAAGAGGGAGTGATTTATGGAACAGGGGAGGGTGGCATGTTGTTAGTAAAAGCTGAAAGAGAAACCTCACAGAGTAGAAAGGAAATTGGCTTTAAAGTCAGCGGATATGGGTTTGAATCCTAACTGCTTCTAATCTGGTCTCTATTGTCTGGGGCAGGTGGTTTCAAGACTCTGGTGGTGTTTCCCTATACAAAATGATGAAGTTGGATGAGATGAACTCCAAGGTCCCAGCTTTAAAATCCTATGAAAATGTGAAAGTTGTCGCTCCCTTATACATATAATGTGAAAACCAGTAGTGGCGTTCCAGAATTATCTGTGGTCACGTCCTAACTACTCAAATTTGTAGATAGCAGCATCCTGTCATTAGTGAAATGTTTATATGTGAAAAGAAATGGTTCATAGAAGTCAATAATTAGATAACTTTTAGTGGTAAATATCTCTTTGTTGTAAGAGACTTTCTTTAGCATTGACTGTGAATCAAATAAGCCTTGAAATTCAAAAATAATAACTGAAATGAGGCTTTGCATTTGTATATGATATCACATGCTCATGAACTTTAGTTAATGCTGGGGAAAGGCTCACAACATATAAACATTTTTTTTTTTAATTTTCTACCACTCAGATAAAAGGCAAGGTCGTGCATAAATTGCCCCACCATCACTTCCACCGAAGAGTCTAAGCCAATTGATTGGTGACTGAGTATGTCCTAGAAACCAGACCATAGTTCAGTTTCAAATCTTAGTCAGCCATCCATGCAAGCTTTCCTATCATGTGCCTGCAGATGTTCCTTGGAAAAAAACAAACAAACAAAAAAACTCCCTGACCTAATTATACTCTCCAATATGTGTGTTTTTCTCTCATTAGAATGCAAATTGTCTTATTAGAATGTAAACTTGAGGGTAGGGATTGTCTCTTTAAAAAAAAAATCTATCCCCAGGGTTTAACACAGTACCTACCACATAGTAAGAACTTTAAAATAAATTATTTTTTTTCATTCATTCAGTCAGTCATTTACTCATTCCTCAATTCATTGAAGAAATCACCAAGTCCTAACTGTAATTTAATTCAGTAAGCAAATTAAATGACTCCTGAAGCTGGCCCTGGGGATAAAAAGACAAACATAAAAGTAGTCCCTGCTCTCAGAGGTTTACATTTTCCTTGTCTAATGTAAACAATTGCTTTGATTTGTCTATTCAAATCTTCTACTTGAAAATAGAAACAGTAAAGGTTATTGAGCATTAGGGAAAAATTTTTGAGTGCCTGCTGTCTATAAATAGCATTCCCCTCCACCCCCACCCCCCAACAATTGTCCAGTGTAAGACCCTGTATATAAGATATGACCTTTACCTTCCTGGAGGTTATGATATGATCTGGGAAGCAAGACTAATAACCAAAAGGAATCCCTGAAGGAAACCAAGACAATATGTGATTCAGCTCTGAATTTCCTAGATCTGGCTCTTAAGTCCATCCTATAGAAATGGAATGAGTGAATGAATGAATCCCAAGCTTTTAATACAGTACCTGGAGATGTTTATAAATGCACGTTGACTCAAATGAATGAATCTGTGAATGAATGAATAATTATTAAGCCCTTACTATTTGTCATATATGACACTAAGCATTGGGGATACAAATACAGAAATCAAACTAGTCCTTGCCTTCAAAAAGCTTACTTACATTCTAATAGGGGAGCTAGCACAATTAGGGGAATGGTACCCAGCAAAGGGTGTTTTGGTAAGAGAAGCTGCGAAGGTGGTGACTAGAGTCATAGGGAGCAGGGATATTAATGTTGATCTGATTACTGTTTCCTGAGGAAATGCAAAGGGGGAAGTGGTGAAGATGCCAAGTAGCATGACAAGTCAGAATAACCCTCTGGTGACCATAGGATTTGTTATGGTAAAATTGGGAGAAGATCAGAGAGTAGAGGAGTATCCAAGGAAGACTTCATGAAGGATGTGAAGGGCACTTGGTTATTTAGCTTTTTATGGTACCTCTTTTGTGTTCTTACTATGCTTTCTGTATTGCATAATAGAATATGATATGATAATATGATGTTATATGATATAATACATATCCTATCATAGTATACTATGCATATATCATCATATTATCATCTTATCATTAGTATAATATACATATAATAGTGTATAATACACACATACATACTAATCTCTCCAACTAAATTGTAAACTCTTGGAGGGTATGTGCTATTCTTTCGTCTTTGTATTTCCCCTATATTCTAGAGCAGTGTTTTGTCCTTTTTTGGTTGTTGTTTTGTTTTGCTTTTTTCCATATACATATACGCAAACACATACCTATGAGTTTCTCCAATTAGAATATAAACTTCCTGAAGGCAGAGGCTGCATCTTATCATCTTAATATTTTCCCGACAGCCTAAAACAACGGTTTCTCTTTTTTTACTTGCTTTGGGTTTTCCCTTTTCCTTTTTTTTTTTTTCCCCTGCAGGGCCCAGTGAAGAGTCTGTGATTCTTTGGTTGAGGTAATTCCCTGTGAGCAAAGTCCCTCTAGCAGTGCAGACGCACTTACTCTGCCTGTGACATTAGGGGCTAAGTTAATTGTCCTTTTTCTTGGAGCCTGTAAACTAGCTTCACCTAGAGTCCACCTCAGTCCAATCATTTTTTATTATCCCAACAGTTGGGGTTGAAAGGATCATCCTTTGTTCTTTTCTCAGCAAAGTCCCTCAGTCTAGTCTCCACATCACTTGGGATCTGTCTTCCAAAGAAAGCCATGTCAGCTCCACACTCCCTCAAGTCCAGATCAGGCTTTGTAGGAGAGGTTTTCTAGTTGGTTTTCATGATGTTGTGTTGTTTGTTTGTTTAAAAATAGTAGTGGGGAAGATGAGGATCTGGGGACTCCCCACTAAGAAAGGGCTGAGAATGAATAATAGTCAAATACTATGACTAATTTCTTAGGAATGTGGGGGTAAAATGGGGGGGGGTGAGGTGGGATGTGCTTTTAAAGACTTTGCCTAAAGGAATAAATCTCTTAGGATGGAATTTGAAGCCTGCAGACATGTAAGGAGTGGGAACAGAGGAATTCTTTTTGCCAGCCTATTCTTGGTTTCCCTCAGGGCTCACTTATGTGTTTGTGCTGACCTGGATGATCAGAGCCAATTGATTTCTAAATTGTCCAGTTCTGGTTGCTAAATGCCTTAAAATAAAAAAAAAAATAATGTCCTTTTGTTCTGGCCAGTCTCCATAAAAAGAGAACTGGTGAGTGCTTAATCAGTTTGTTAATTAATGGATTAGCTTTTTTTTTGCTTTGCACCTAGGGGATTGAGGCTAAATCAGTAAGGACATTGATTTAAAGGACTTCTGAATAAGGAAACATCCTCTGCTAATGCATATTGAAAACTGCTCTTCAACTTTTAGGCTTAGAGAGTCACCTAGAGACCTAAGAGGATAAATGACCTCCCCAACCAGATGGTCAGAATGTGTCAAAAAGGGGATTTGATCCCAGGTCATCTGGATTCCCTAACCAGCTATTTTTAAAATTTATTTCATCAAATATTTCCCAATTGCATTAAAAATATTAGCACTGATTTTTTAAACTTAAAGTCCCAAATATGTTTCAATCTGCTTTCAGAGTTCATCAGTTTTCTGCTTGGAGGTTGATAGCATTTTTCATCATGGGTCCTTTGGAATTGTCTTGGATCATTGTCTTTTTTAAAAAATATATACATTTTATTTTTAATTTATGAAATAAAACAAGCATTTACATAACATAGTATAATTTAAAAAAAAAGATGATGGCACATGAGACTGCAAATCTACTATGAATAACTTGCTATTCCTTTTAAATATATAACAAAGCTATGAAAATTTCTTTTTTTTCTTCCTCCACCACCCTCAAGAAGGCTACTATTAAATATAAAAGTTGTGCGTATGTGTATATATATATATATATATATATATATATATAAATTATTCTATATGTCTATTTATTAGTTCTTCCTCTGGATGTGGATAATATTTTTCTTCATATGCCCTTTATAGTTAATTTGGGTATTTATAATAGTCAAAATAAGTTATTCACTCAAAGTCGTTCTTAAAACGATATTGCTCTATTCTCTATACCAACTCTCTTGGTTTTGCTCATTTCGCTTTTAATTATTTCATGCACGTCTTCCTATGTTTTTTCTAAAATAATTGAGCTCATCATTTTTTATAGCACGCAAAGGAGCCCTCTACTCCTTTAAGGTGAAAGCTGCTAAATCTTGTAGATCCTGACTGTGGCACCAAAATATTTTGAATTGTTTCTTTCTGGATGCTTGAAGTAGTTTCTCTTTGAACTGGGAGCTCTGGAATTTTGCTATAATATTCCTGGAAATTTTCATTTTGGGATCTCTTTCAGGTGGTGATCAATAGATTCTGGAAATTTCTATTTTACCCTCCATTTCTAGAACATCAGGGAAGTTTTCCTTGGTAATTTCTTAATATATGGTGTTTATGATCTTTCCATTATCATGGCTTTCAGGTAATCTAATAATTCTTAAATTAGCTCTACCAGTTCTATTTTCCAGATCTGTTATCTTTTGATGAAATATTTCACATTTTCTCCTTTTTTTTTCATTCTTTTGATTTTATCATTTTTTGGTGTTTCATAATTTTTAAGGAATTATTTTCTTCACTGAACTTTTGTATCTTTTTTTCACCCAATTTGGACAGTTCTGCTTTCTAAGGAGTTATTTTCATCAGTGAATTTTTGTACCTCTTTTTCCATTTGGTCAATTCTCTTTTTTAAGTTGTTATTTTTTTTTCAGTATTTTTGTGCCTTTTTTTTAACCTGTCTATTGTCTTTTCATAATCCTCTTGCTTTATTTTTATTTTTTTGCCTATTTTTTCCTTTACCATTCTTATTTGATTTTGAAAATCACTTTTTAAACTCTTCAAAGAATTCTTGTTGGGCTTGTGTCCAGTGCGCTTTTTTTTTTTTTTTGAGGTTTTGCTAGTACTTACTCTGACTTCATTATCTTCTTCTGAGTTTGTTTATTGATCTTCCCTGTCGCCATAGTAGCTTTTTATAGTCAGGTTCTTTTGTTGTTGTTGCTGTTGCTTGCTCATCTTTACACCCTATTTCTTGATTTGGAACTTTATGTTAATATTGGACTCTCTTCCTGTTGTGGGAGTGGGATGGGGATTTGTCTCTAGCTTCAGGCTTTTTCATACTGCTGTTTTCAGAGCTGGTTCTGGGAGTTTGGAAGTGTTTGGTGCTTCCAAGGTGGTGTGATCTGGAGAGAGGTATGGTCACTGTTTTACTTGTCTTCACTCTGTCCTTATCCAGGAAGGGCCCCTGATCCCTTAGGATTGCAATCAGTACTGCTCCTCAGGATCCCTCCTCCCTTGGGACCTGAAATGGTACTATTTTTCAGCATCTTGTGTTTGAAGTGATATGGCTTTTAAGAGCATCCACTCCCTTTTGACTGAAAGTGCTCCTCTTCACCCTTGAACTGTTACTAAAAAGTGGGTATAGACAATGGAATTGCCAAACAGTTGCCCCTCAGAACTCCCATTACTTCACTGAAAGTGCTCCTCTTTGCCCTTGAACTATGCAGAAGTGGGTGTAGGCAGTGGAGTTGCCAAACAGCATCTGGTTCTGCATCCAATGCTAGCACAGGTGTACCCAGTAATCTCTTTCTGACCACTTGCCAGGTTCATTTATCTTCTCTGGCATGAGAGCTCCTGAAGCTACTGCATCTTATGTCTCCACCACTGGTATTGCATCTACATGGGTTCTGGTCCATCTTCCTCCTACATGTCATAGATTTCTCTTTCTGACCTCTTATGCTGTCTTGGGCTGGAAGAATGTCTCACTCTGCCTTTTTGTTGGCTCTGCCACTCCGAAATTCAATGTAAGGTATTATTTTAAAGATGTTTGGAGGGGAATGTTAGAAGAGCTCAGCTGAGTACTTCTATATACTGCTGTCTTGGCTCTACCTTCATATGATGCCTAGCTAGTTTTCTAATCATTATTGCATTCAACCTTTCTGTACAAAGAGTTTTCTCTATACATACTTAAGTCATTTCATGTTTAATTAATAGAGCTACCATGACCTAATGTATAGGGAGCTGTCTTAGATCATTTCACATTTAATTAATAGAGCTTTCATGACTTAATGGTTAGGGAGCCGTGCTTGAAGCCAGGATGGCTTGGTTTAAGTCCTACCTCCAAAACCAATCCTATCTGTCTATATCTAATATATTTGTCATTAGAAATGATACTAGAAAATTTCCTTAAATGGCACAACACTTAATGTCTTTTTGTATGCTTGGCTTCCATGCCCTGCAGTGTGATGTCTTAGACAGAACACTAGAGTTAGAATCAAGAAGACCATGGTTGAAATCTCGTCCCAAATACTTATGAGTATTACAATATTTGTGAAGTGCTTACTTAGCACAATGCCTAAAACATAGTAGGTGTTTAATAAATTATTGTTCCCTTCCACTTCCCAAAGTGTGATTCTAGGAAAATAATTTAATTTCTCTAAGCCTCAGTTTCCTCACTGATAAAATGATGGTGACAGTAGCACTTCCTTCATGGGATTATGATAAGAATGCAGTAAGATAATGTATGTAAAGGGTTTTACAAAACCATAGAGAACATAGAAATATGAATTACTATTAGTATTGCTGTTTATCATTGCTATACTACCGGTGTTTATAGATTCTGCTTGAATTTCAGCTTGAAAAACATTGTTGATTCAATTTGTATTTAATAATAGAGATGAATTGCAAAACAAATCTCTTATGTAAAACATTGCTATATTATTATAATTTTAAATATTGGTCATGCTCTTCTGATATTAGCAAACTTCAAATTTTCATATTTAAAAGAGTGTTTTACATTTTGGTGCTTGTTACTACCACTAGAAATAAAACTCAGAAGTTAAATGCTAGCTCAGCTGAGCAAGGATTGAATGCCATTACCTCAATGTCAATGAAAGATGAGAGAAAATCTATGCTCCTCGTATTTTCACGTTGAAATATCTATCAATTTTACATTCTCTGCTCTTGTTTTAAGTCTTTAACTATTACACAGTGCCAACTTTTGTGAGTTGAACTGAAGAATCACAAGGCCAAAATGGACTCTCACTGGAGTGGACTGGTTAACTGGTATAATTTCTTTCTTCCAGTAATAACTGTTCATAAATTTTAAGAAAGATATTGACAAGCTCTTTATGTCACTTGAGGATCCATTGAAGGAACATGGCCCCAGAAGAGAGAACACATGGTGGGGTGGGGGCAAAGATATGGGTCTAGTTATTTGAAGAACAATTGTATGGAAGGATTAGTTTTGTTCAGCTTGGTCCTAGAGGTAAATACTAGGACTTATGTAGGAAAATGTCAGACATTTAGGATTTCTCCAAGGGAAAGTACATGGGTAACTTTTAAAAAATATATAAATATAAAAAAATGAAGTGGGAATTAGTAGTGGTGGGTTCCCCCTTCATGCCAAAGCTGAATGATCACTTGCTTGGTGTGTTAAAGAGAGAATTTCTACTTAGCTACAGATTGGACTAGACGGTTTGAAGGTCCCTTTCAGCTCTGAGGTTCTGTGATTCTATAGTCAAAGATGAATGAAAGAAAAAAAATGAATGATTTTTTAAAAAAAAGTATTTTAACACTATGTGCCAAGTATTGTTTTCTAAGGAAAACAATTCTACAAATTTCCTAATACCTTCCAGTCCTGGAAAGCTTGACTCCCTTTCTTCCTATATAAACTTAACATCTTCCACTATAATTTCAGGAAGAATTTTGTCAGTTTGGCAAATGACAAGTCAGCATATTTTTTTTTACTTTACAGTAGAGTTGGAAAGTGACTGCTTCCTTTCAAGTTTGAAGATTATTATTCAGTCAACTAAGTGATTGCTTTTTTTTTCCCTTCAGTTGTTTCTCAGTGAGTCTTGTCTTTAATATCATTTTCTTTACTCTCCTTTCTCCCTACTCTAAATAAATTTAGACTTCTTAAGTTGAGAAGCCCAAGGTTAGAGATGCTACAAAAGAGTTACTAAAAGGATCTAGGTTTCCATCCTACATCCTCATTTATAAAATGGAAAGAATAATACCAGTCTTGGGACCTCCCTTCCTCCCCTCCCCACTCCCTGGGGTAGTTTTGAGAATCAAATGAGATATTATATGTGACAACACTTTGTAAATTTTCATATGCCATCAAATAAGTATATGATATGGTTTGCAGTATATAGAAATACTTTTTTAAAATTTTGTGTTTAAGATCAGAATAAAAGTATGCCTATCTCTCTCTGCAAATGTGTATGTATATATGTATATATGTATGTATGTATATGCATAGAGGTATCTATCAATATTTATACCTACATTTATCTACATCTGTCTGTCTATATCTATCTGTATATATCTATATCTATTCTACATCTATGTCTATGTCTATGTCTATCTCTGCCACGTATATTGTTCAGTGGGTTGTCATCACCAAAATAAAAAAGAATTTTTTAAAATGATGCTTACTTTTACTGCCCCACTTGTCATTTGCTCTTAGGCCTCAGAAAAACAGACTTTGGCCATTTACCAAAGCCATACTCAAAAAGTTTTCTAGTGTAGTAGAGCTTTTGCTCCTCTGGTATAGCCTTAGAGCCACCAGTACCACTTCCAGGGCATTATGAATGAGGTATTAGAGTAGGACTTTGTAAAGTATAAAAATGTGTGTATATATCTATATATACATGAATCTTCATATTAAATGTATTTTTCATTGCAAATGATATTAGACATTTTAGTAGAAAGGGCAATACCTTCTTGTCTCAAAAAAAAAAGTTCTAACATAAATTTCATTGTCTAGCTGTTTTTGAAGAAGTATTTACTTTTGATTCCACGTTCATCCAGGATGTAACTCCTTAAGCTCAGAGGCTGGCCCCTTTATATCTTTGCATCCCCACAATGCTTCACACCTAGTAGATGCTTAATAAATATTTTGTATTGAACTAAACTTATTTTTTAAATGAGGTCAGTTTTTTTTTAATTTATCTTTTTTGTTGTTGTTTATCACCTATGATTCCATTCATTCCTTCACATGCACATGTCAGCAATTTCCCTGCTTGAGACACAGTTTCAGTGACTTTTGCAGGGTCACAGCTAGTATGTGTCAGAGACAGGACCAGCACCCAAGTCTTACTGATTCCGACACCAGCCCTCTCCCCTCTATGCCAAGCAGCCTCTCATTTCATTTGTCATATTCTTCTTTTAATTTCCATTTAGGTTCAAAGTGATCATTATTCATTTCATTAGTTTCATATTGCAGAATAAATCTGGAATCAAACCTGTAAAAAGAAACCTAATTAATGTAGCCATCTACATGGCCTAAATTTCACCAGTTAATTTCATAGCACCTGCTCTACACTCTGAGAAACTGACAAGGTTTTCTTCCTTAATTAGAATCTTACTGAACACCAGCATTTATTGTAAGTGTATTCAAGCTTCAGAATGTGTGACCAGAAAATGTCTGAATTTTTAAAATCTAAAACTCTAATCACCCAGAGTAACCTGGATAGAGAAGGCCATGACAGCTGTCATAGGCAGAAAGATCCTGGGCATGAGAAGAGAAGAGGCATCTAAGAGGAGCCATAGTTGTCATTTAATCCAGCTTCATGATGATAAGAGTATCAATGTCTAAGGATCCTCTCAACATAGTGCCTATGAGAAATGATCATCCAACTTCTTTTTGGATATTCCCAGTGGATACATCTGTGTACAACATTGTTAGAAGAATGGTAAACTGGTTCTGGAGTCAAGTGATCTATGTTCAGGGTATTGCCCCTCTAACACTACCCATGTGACTTTGTTTGGGCAAGTAACTTAGCATCCCTGGACTTCATTTTTCTAAATTGTGAAATGAAGGGGTTAGACAATATGACCTCTTGGGTTCCTTCTAATTCTATATCTATGATCCTAAGGTTCTTTCTGATGTTGAGTTAAAACATGCATCTTTGTCATTTCCATCCATTGGTCTTAGCTGTGTCCTTTCTGGAAACAGAGAATATCTATTCTCTTTTCTACAGGACAACCCTTCAAATACTTTGATGTAGCTCTGTCTCTCCATAGGTCTTTCATTTCTATTATCCTCAGGACTTAAGACTTCTCTGTTCCTATCATAATTTCCAGACATTTCATGTTCTGATCACCACCCCTTCCTCAACTGTCTTCCTCCTCATCCATACTCCTTTGAAAATGAGGCCCTCCTGTTGACCACAGCATTCCAGGTGAGGTCTTATCAGTACAGTATATAATGAGACTATAATCTCATTCCACTTCTGTAGATGAAGTTGTTTGTTTGGTTTGTTCTGAGTCAGGTTTGTGATTTCATTTTTGTAGAAAATCCCAAGGGAGGAAATGTCCCCTACTGATACAGATTTTCACATGTTCTACAATTCTAAGTTTTAGAGAATTCCCTGGGGCCCTGAAAAGTTAGTGCTTGGTCTGTAGTAAATGTTAAAAAATGCTTATTGATTGATTTCTTTCTGTGTATTTGTGTATGCATATATGTACATATATATTATTGATGTCTTTTATTTTTACCTCACTCATATTTTCCAACATAGCATTCCCTCCCAGAAAGCCCATCCCTTATAATAAAGTGTAAAAAAAGGGGGAAAAGGCTTAGCAAAGCTAACCAACATATTGAAAAAGTCTGACATTATGTGGAACATATATACTCATAATTCTTCATCCTATATTTGTTAAGTTGATTTTTAAAAACCCAAGTAGTGAGTGAATAGAACAGTCAGAAAATTCAAATCTGGAGAGTTTAGGATTGAACAGCTTCACCAGAAGAACACTTTAATAGGCCTCCATCATCAGCCCTGCCAAGAGAAGTAATCTATGGTGCTGGGCTTTGAAGATATCCTTCATATGGAATGCACTGTGGCACTGGAGTAGCAGAAAGGTGATGGTGCTTTATTTCCCCAGCCTCCAGACATCCTGCAAAGGATAGCAGATAGTGCCTGGAAGAACAATTTATTCATATAAGATTTCCTCATAGTCACTCCTCCCTTTCCCCCAAACAATAATGCCTCCAGCAATGAGAAAATAGCATGAATTAGACATGCAAATTGCCAGTAGTTTGCAAATGACTCCAGGGCAATTCTGCCTATTACATTATTTTATTCCCAGTATTGGTATTTTCAAACATTGAACATCCAGTTTGAGTTGGAACATAGTGAGATTCTTTCATATTATGGATAGTTACCATATTATGCACTTCTCAGAAACCTGCGTATTTTGGTTTTGTACATTGTTAAAAGAGTATGCTCAAAATACGTTGGCTTCTATGTGGTTGCCTAACGATCATATGCCAGCAGTTGAAAGTGGCCACAAATATAACAAGATGGCATGCCCGCAATACACAGCATATTAAAAGTGTTCTCTGCAGATGCTGCTGTTTTTTTCTGCTTCAATGTTTTCTCCAAGTGAAAATTCAGGTACTTCCAAAAGTGTTTTGAAAATTCTAGTAGCTAATTGTTTAACTTAATGGAAAAACATTTATTTTTTTTCCTGTCCTTTTTATTTTGAGTGAGCCTGTTTTCTTATCTCATCTTTGATACTGTGCTAGCACAACTGACCTAATAGGACTGTAATAAGAACACATATTGTGAACTTTTAGACATTATGTATAAATATGAGTTGTTATAATAATTATTATCCCCAGAATACTGGCCATTAGCAGAAATGGTTTTTGGTTACAGAAATTGGTGAAGACTACTGCTAAGTGTGGTGTTCAGGGTCTGAGACAGGATCTGCGTCAGTGGAGAGAGCATCCACTTCAATGGAATCTTGAATCTTTTAAAGTAGTGAAGTGAGAATTACTGAAAGATGTCAGCTCCTTGAGGACAGGAACCATTCTTCAGTTTTGTCTTTTTATGCCTAGCGACAGGCTATGTACATTACACATAGCCTCTAGCTTGGGCCATAAGAATATCACTTTGGCACCTGAGTGAAGGCTGGATTGTAGTGGGGAGAGGCTTGAAGCAGACAGACCAAAATGAAGGCTATTGCAATTATCTAGGTGTAAGGGGATAAAGGTCTAGTAATAGGCCTGTGGCTGTGGAGGTGGAGAGAAGGGGACATATTCAAGAAATGGTAAGAAGATAGAAACAAAGTCTGGCAACAGATTAGATTTATGCATGAGGGTGGGAGACATAACTAACTCAGTGTACACAGTCAAGATCCAGAGAACTTTTGATAGTATCAAGCACTAGATTATATGTAATGGGATGAAATTCTAGTAAGAGTAAATGTGAAGCCTTAAACTTTGAGTTTAAGCTATCAATGTTACCATGTATAAGGTACTTTGAGCTTTGAGACCATGAGCAAATGACTTAAATCTTTTAAACTCTGTGTAAAAATATAAAATACAAAATCATAGTCTCTGATTGATAGAGTTATTGTGAAGGTCAAGGGAGAGTGCAAATGTTGTGTTATATCAACCAGTCAATGAGCATTTCTGTTCAGGCATGAGTGACAGCCAGTATAAACAAATGGAGTCAGGGGATGGAGTTTACTGTGTGAGGAACAGCGAGTAGATCAGTGTAGATGGATCATAGAGTACATGGAGGGCAGTAAAGTGAAAGAAGATTGGAAAAGTAGGAAGGGAAATAGGCTATAAAGGACTTTAAAAGTCAAATAGATTTTATATTTGATCTTAGATATAAGTAGTAAGTCAATAGTGTGGTTTTGTTTGTTTGTTTTTTGAATGAATGAAATTTTCAGTCATTTTTGTGCTTTGGGAAGATCACTTTGATAGCTCAGTGGAGGATAGATTCAAGCAGGGAAAGCCTCGAAGCAGGGAGGACAGATAGACCACTATTGCGTAGACCATTATTGAAGTGATGAGGACTTGTGGCTGTATGGTTGCTGTGTCAGCGAATAGAAGGGTCCATATACCATTTTATATGAATTGTGAAGTTAGAAATGACAAGATATCACAACACATTGGATATAGAGGGTGCGTTTGAGTAAGTTGTACAGTATGATCATCATTTAAGGTCATTTGAACCCCAATAAGGGACATAGCCTGAACTAATCAATTAGAAGAAGCACCCCAACATAATAGACATGCTTTTCTTTGTTCTCTGAGTGAACCCAGAATGCCCCTTCCTGTGTCAACAGATGAAGCTGACCAGCATTCTTCTGTTTATGACCACTAAGACGCCTTAGACCCAGATACAATCTTGAATAATGGGACTTTTCTTATCTTGGTATTTTATGGACATATGCTATGTTAAACACAGATATCCTGGATCTATTATTTCAAATGACACTTTGATATTCTGCTATCTTATTGTATTTACAACTATTTGATTAAGAAAATTCCTTTCTCATGCTGTGGTTAAACATACGTGGAGACCATAAATCTGAATAACACAGACATTCTGAGTCAGGGTTTAAATGTCTTCCTAACATTGCTTGATTCAGTCAGAGTTAAAGCTCTGGCTCCATGTACATGTCCCAAAATTAAGGGAATAAACAATATGAATTTACTTATCACTTAGCTTGTTGCCTCTTTAACCAATTTTCAGGTCAACAAGTATGATACCAGGAGCCAAAATGGCAGAGTAAAAACGGTGACTTGCTTGAGCTCTCCCCCAAACCCCTCCAAATACTTGTAAAAATGGCTCTAAACAAATTCTAAAGCAGCAGAACCCACAAAAAGACAAAGTGAAACAAATTTCCAGCCCAAGACAACCTGGATAGTTGATCAGAAAGGTATATCATGCCGGATGGGGAGAGGAGTGCAGTTCAGCGTGGGTGCGCAGGCCGCAGAACCTAGAGCAGGCCTCAGAGGGGTGAACTGTGGGCAGCTGTGGTGGTTTCCAGACTTCTCAACCCATGAACACCAAAGACAACTTAGAAGATCAGTGGGAAAAGTCTGTTTCTGTGGTGAGACAGAAGTGCAGTGGTCTCAGCTCCAGTTCCCGAGCTCAGCCCCGGGGCAGTGGCTGCCTCCTGAGCTTCTGGTCCACAGACTGAGGGGGAATCGAGTGGCTGATCAGAATGGGATTGCTTTGCCCGTGCTTGGATCTGGGTCACAGTTCTGGGTGGCGGTCCTGGGGCAAGAAGGAGCCTTGGCCTGGTGGAGCTTGTAGTGGTGGTGGAGAGGAAATCCTCCTCACAGTTCCAAGACAGAAAAGAGTGCTTGTGGTCACTCATAGACCAGAGCACAGGCCAGGAAAGGAGTAAACACCTCGTCCTTGATCATAGCTCCTTGGAAGAACTGAGAATTTTCAGGTCCCTGGAAGTATCTCTGAAAACAGCTGCACAAAACCCCCGAAGCTTGAGACAGTACATTCTCCACACTGGAAGCAGACCCTTACCTTAACAAAGAGTTTATAACTCAAGTAATTGGCTGGGATCATGAGCAAGCAGCACAAAAAGAGTCAGACTATATTATCTTATTTTGGTGACAAAGAAGATCAAAACATACAACCAGAAGAAGACAATGAAGCCAAAGCTCCTACATCCAAGCATCCAAGAAAAATATGAATTAGTCCCAGGCCATGGAAGAACTCAAAAAGGATTTTGAGAAGCAAATAAGAGAAGTAGAGGAAAAACTGAGCGTGATGCTAAAAGGGACCCAAAAAATACTGAAGAAAATAACACCTTAAAAAATAGCCTAACCCAAATGGCAAAAGAGGTCCAAAAAGTCAATGAGGAGAAGAATGCCCTAAAAAGCAAAATTGACCAACTGGAAAAGGAAGTCCAAAAGCTTAATGAAGAAAATAATTCCTTAAAATTAGAGTGGAGCAGTTGGAAGTTAGTAATTTTATGAGAAATCAAGACACTGTAAAACAAATCCAAAAGAATGAAAAAATAGGAAACATTGTGAACTATCTCATTGGAAAAACAGCTGACCTGGAAAATAGATCCAGGAGAGAGAATTTAAAAATTATTGGACTATCTGAAAGCCATGATCAAAAAAAGAGCCTAGACATCATCTCTCAAGAAATTATCAAGGAAAACTGTCCTGATATTTTAGAACCAGAGGGCAAAATAGAAATTTAAAGAATCCACTGATCTCCTTCTGAAAGAGATCCCCAAAGGAAAACTCCTAGGAATATTGTAGCCAAATTCCAGAATTCCCAGGTCAAGGAGAAAATATTACAAGCAGCCAGAAAGAAGCAATTCAAGTATTGTGGAAACACAATCAGGATGACACAAGATTTAGTAGCTTGGAGGGCAAAGGAGATAGGATTACAACCAAGAATCACCTACCCAGCCAAACTGAGTGTAATCCTTCAGGGTAAAAAAATGGTCATTTAGTGAAATAGGGGACTTTGAAGCATTCTTGATGAAAAGACCAGAGCTGAATAGAAAATTTGACTTTCAAATACAAGACTCAAGTAATACACGGAAGAGATAAACAGGAAAGAGAAATCATAAGAGACTTACTAAGGTTGAACTGTTTACATTCCTGCATGGAAAGATGATATTTGTAACTCATGAGTCCTTTGTCAG
This sequence comes from Vombatus ursinus, assembly GCF_900497805.2. Taxonomy (NCBI): domain Eukaryota; kingdom Metazoa; phylum Chordata; class Mammalia; order Diprotodontia; family Vombatidae; genus Vombatus; species Vombatus ursinus. The sequence continues at coordinate 24,499,229 of NW_020954588.1, read as the reverse complement.
TAATAGGGTAGTGGGAGGGAAAAAAAAATTGTATGTATGTATAGATAGATAGATAGATAGAGGGAACAGGGTGAGTTGAAGATGAAGGGGTGATATCTGGAAAATAAAATTAAGGGGTGCGAGAGGATTATACTGGGAAAAATGAGAAAGGGAGAGGTAGAATGGGGTAAATTATCTCACATGAAACAGAGAAGAAAAAACTTTTACAGTGGAGGGGAAATGGGGGAAGGTGAGAGGGAATGAGTGAATCTTATTATCATAGGATTTGACTTAAGGAGATAATAACATACACAATGGGATATGGAAATCTATCTTACCCTACAGGAAAATAAGGAGGTAAGGGTACAAGAGAGCAGGGGGTCGATAAAGGGGAGGGCAAATTGGGGGAGGGGATAATCAGAAGGAAACACTTTTGAGGAGGGACAGAGTCAAAAGAGAGAATAGAATAAATGAGGGGCAAAATAGGATGAAGGAAAGTATACTTAGTTTTTCACAACATGACTATTATGGACGTGTTTTGCATGACTACACATCTATAACCTGTATTGAGTTGCTTGCCTTTTCAATGAGGGTAGGTGGGGAGGAAGGAAGGGAGAAAATGTGTAACCCAAAGTTTTAAAAAACACATGTTAAACAAAAAGAAAAAAAAGAAAAAAAAGAACCTTTGATCTCTGCATAAAAAAAAAATGTATGAAACCAAAGTTTGTAAATATTTGTGACTAGGAGCATGATGGTATCCTCAATGGTAATAGGAAGTTTGGGAAGAGGAGAGAGAGTTTTGGGGAAAGACATTGAGTTCTATTTGGAGAATATTTGGGCATGAGTTTCATCCTACTTATATATCAATATCTATGTAGCAACCTATATCTATGCATATAAAGATATAGATAAAGATATCTAAGAATCATCTGTGTCGAAATAAAAATTGAACTCATGGGAAATGATGAGATCATTAAGTGAGATAATATATAGAGAAAAGAGGGCTCAGGGAAGAGTCAAATCAATCAAGAATTGTTTATCAACCATGTTTCATGACACAAGCACTGTGGAAACACACAAAACTGAAAAAGTCCCTGCCCTCAAGTTGCTACATGTCACCTTCTCATTAAAGACAAGGACCCTTCATTTTTCTCTTTGTATTCTCAGCATCACCTAGCACAAGCACAATGCTTGACACCCAGTAGAGCTCAATAAACACTTATTGAATTGAATTGTCAAAAATGTGATCTTGGCTTTGAGGAAACTAATATTAAGCACAGGGAATTAATTTGCCAAACAGAAATCAGGGTTTTCTTTCTTTCTTATCTTTGAAAGGCATCCAGTGCTTTGTTTGAACCTATGAAAAGTCACTGTAGGCATGCATATTTAATGCCCATGCTTAAATCTGAATAATGGTCCCCATTTTTATGTTGATTGGTTCCATTTGCATTCACTGTGCATTCCAAACTCTTGAAAAATAAGCATAAAGAGCTTGTGACTGTGTTATCTAAATCATTAGATATGTAACTACCTAAGGAGACACTGAACAAACTAGTCAGAAGGCCAAACGTGGTCTTTAAACATTAACAGTAATTACAGGGTTCTCTCATGATATGTGAATCCAACTAATGAATTTCAGACTTCCAGAGTTAACAAACCAGCACTGACTTCAATCAATGCTAATGGAGAGTTTGAGGATGTGAATTCTGTTTTGTTCTATCTTCACTCTCTGTCAGATTGATCTAGCTCAGACTTAGGCAATACTAGGTTAAACACAGTTTGTTTTCTCCTCCATTTAAATATGAAATTCTTGGGGAAAGGGACCATCTTGCTTTTCTTTCTTTTTTTTTTTTTTTCAGTGAGGCAGTTGGGGTTAAGTGACTTGCCCAAGGTCACACAGCTAGTACATGTCAAGTGTTTGGTCTGCCGCCAGATTTGAACTCAGGTCCTCCTGACTTCAGGGCCGGTGCTCTATCCATTGTGCCACCTAGCTGCCCCCCATCTTGCTTTTCTATTTGTATATCCATCTCCTGGCAGTCTTTGTATGTAATATATTCTATACTTTGTATAGTAAATGCTTTTGCATTCCATCACAGTTCACATAGTTGGGGGAACACAGTGTTATAGGATTTTATATTCAGGGATAAAATGGACCTTGGCTCAACTTTAACTTAAAATGTTCATTGTTATTTAACTTTTTTTAACTCTTGTATCATGTAGTTTAGAATTGCCATTGGAGTCTTCCGTCATTGAGAAACAGGTCGATTTCCTGGTCTATGCATAACTTTTACAAGTTTTTTGTGTCATTCTTTCAAGGCTATAGGTTATCAGAGCTTGGAACTATATTCATTACTAGATACTTTAGATGTGAAAGTCTTCACTATAACTATTTTTTATCTATTCTTGATCATAAGTCTTTGTTGGATTGGTTTTATCTTGGATTTATCTATTAGCCTTCCTTTCTAGTTGAAGTTTAGGTCTTAAAAAAAATTCAGAATCAATTCCATATGTTTAGGACTGAAATTAAAATTGAACTTTCATGGTGATAAAATAGTCATGGCTCTTTATTAATAAAGACATCTGACCATCAATGTATGCGTTATTATACACCCCCAATGAAGTACAACATCTGCATCTTATCTCTTTGTCTGATAGTGTTTCTGATTCTACGATATATCTCAACACTTTGCAATAGTTTAACACGTACATTTCTTGAAATTCCCTATTTTCTTTGTGTTAGCCTTATCTAACCCAGTATTGTAAACTCCTTGAATGCAGAGCCCACTTGGGGATAATACTTTCTGTACTACCTACCTCCAGGTTTGTTGTATTACAGAAAACTGTTTATTTTTTATGATTTAAGTGCAATAGACACTGCTAATGACTTAACCAGTCCTATGTATGCATAGGGCTACAGATTTTGGCCTAAAAGGGACCTTAGAGAACTTCTAATCCAAACCACACATTTTACATTTAAGGAAACTGAGTCACTCTTACTAAAGGAGGGAGTTTCTATACCAGGATTCTCCTGATAGCAATAAAATCATCAGAGACTTAAGGTTTACAAAATGCTTTCCTCACAACACCCTTGTAGCGGAAACATTATCATCCCCATTGTACATATGAGAAAATCAAACCTTAGAGAAATTAAGAGGATCACATAGTTAGGAAGAGCCAAAGCTGGGAGTAGAAGCTAGGACTTTGGGTTGTAGAGAACAAGCAAACGAATACACTGTAAGTGACACAATGGATTATTCCAATTATTCTGAAAAGCAATTTGGAATTATTCAATGAAATTGCTAACATGGACTTGCCCTTTGACTTAGGGTTTCCGCTGTTAGGTATATGCTCCAAGGAGGGTCAGTGGTAAAAAGAAAGGCCCCATTAATATCAAAATATCTATAACAATATTTTTTATAGTAGTGAAGAATGGAAACAATTATAGGTTCCCAATGATTAGCAAATAGCTAAACCAGTTGTGGTAAAATAATTTAATAATTAATAATTTAATAATAGGCCTATGCTTCAAGAATCAGAGAAGTATGGGAAGACTTAAATGAACTGATTCAAGATGAAATAAACAGAACTAGGAAAACACTTCACACAGTGACTATGACCATGTGAATGGAAAGCACATCAGCAAAACAATTGAAATCAAATGCTGCAGAATTATAATGACCTAACTTGGCACCAAAGGGGAGATTTGAGAAGATTTGATTCATGCTTTCTTGGCAAAGGTGGTGCAATGTGTGTCAGGGGTGTGTGTGTGTGGGGAGGGGGGAGTAGGAAACTGTAGACAATGTTAAACTTTATTGATATATTGATTAGTTTTGTTGAACTGCTTCTTTTTTCCTCTCTCTCTCTTTTTTTGTATTTTTTGTATAACCCTTTAAGAAGTGAAGGGGGAAAGGTGCATTAAGAAATATAGGTGATATAAAAACAAAAGATATCAATAAAAGTTTATTTTAAAAAAAGAAAAAAGAAATTGGCCCCCTGACTCCAAGTCCTTCACTCTTTCCAGTATACCATTTCAGTAACTAAAACCTAAACCATTTTTGATAGGACATAAAATCTGATCCTGAAATTCTATTCTAAAAAGAGCACTTCTGTAGAGAGGTAGGGTGCAGTTTATTTACAGCATGTGAAAAGTCTTTAAAACAGGCGACCTTTCAATGTGATCCTGTAATTTGAAATTTTCTCTAAGTAGAGAGTCCTGCTTTCTTTATGACTTCATAGATGAGTAAATTCAGAATAGGTGTGTTTTTAATCATGGAATTCTCCCCCTAAGACAGAGCAGTGGTCTATAGACTGTGGCAAATCATGGTGTTATTTCAGAGCAATTGGCTTCTTGTTGAAAAACCAAGGGTGCATTCATGCCATCATATAAACATTAATGACAATAAAGATCGTTTAACAAGCTTTCCCATCAACTGTGTACAATTGAGAACAGTTTTTTTTTTTTTTCATTTTAACTGATTTTTAGTTATCTGCTTTTCTGGGTGCTAGTAAATTTCTCCTTTTTCTTGCTAATCTCTTCTCTAGAGCCCATTGATTTGTGTGTTAATAAGGATGGTTTTCAATATGTTTTTGTCTTTGTTATTTTAGGGAAACATTCAGTGGTATTTAATTTACGCTATCTCTGCCTGTGCTGGATACCTAAATAGAACTAAAATGAACAACTATTGTCTAAGGCTAGAAATAAGACTGAATGAAATGACTGAATGCATCCTAACTGATTTTCCTCATAATGGAATTGGATCAGCTTATGCTGATATTTTTATCATCCGTTTAAAAAATAAAGTATAATAGAAATTATTATTCAATATTTCTATTTTTTTTTTTGTTCCATGACTGACTGGTTGGGATCAGAGGATGACAAGATCATAGGTATAGAGTTGAAAGGCACTTCAGAGGTCACTGAATCCAAATCATAATAGACAGAGGCAGACATTAACTCTAAGATGTCAGGGTTATAGATCTTGAACTGGAAGGAAAATCAAAAACCATCCAGTCCAATCCCATCATTATACAGATGGGGAGACTGAGGCCCAAATTTGCTAAGTAACTTGTCCAAAGTCACACAGGTGGAAAATGTGAAAAGTGAGATTTGAACCGTGATCTTCAGATTGCAGACTTCAGACTTTAGATGTGACAAAATTCATTTGGATATTGTCAGAAGAAAAAGCAATGTGGCTTTGGTTGAAAAATGATAAAGGGAGACTGCCCAAGGCATGGACCAGAGGTTTTTCCCAAATGTATTCACGTTGTCCAAGTATCTGGTATGGTTGCAGTAGCATTTCCACCTGGGCTTGCTGTTAAAAAACAAAACAAGTTTTTGTAAAAACAAAAAACTTTACATTTCTATAGTCCTTTAAATTTTGCAAAACACTTTGCATGTGACCTCACCATAACCATAAGAGATAAGTTATCCAGCTATTAATGATTACTAACATTGCTGGGGCATCATTGAGCAAACTGGTCTGTATCAGTGGCCACCATAGGGAGTAGGGGGCAGTGGCCAGGAGAGGTTGACTATGTGGCATGGCACAATGGAGCACGCACTGGGTGTGTCCTTACTGTCCGTGCTCTCCTGGCTTTCTTCCCATTGGGAACAGTTTCAGGGGAATTGTGAGTTTTGTTTCCCTGTTATGCTGGGAGAGTTTCTGGCTTGTTGCTCAGTGCCCTGAAGTCAGTCTGTACCTGGGGTAGGGGGAAGTGGAGGCCTATCATGCCAGCCCCTGACTAGAGCCAGCAATGCTATATTCACTGTCCTCCTTGGACACTCTCTGAGTCATTTCTTACCTTAAGCGTCCATCTGTGCGAGGATTTACAGAGCTCTTGTGGAGATTCAGGTTTATCTATCCATCTGTCTCAACTTTTTAACTGAAGGACCTTTCTTCCAAAGTTTATGTGTAAATATATGTGGCGCAGGTTGGGGGGAGGGGAGCATGGTGAGGGACATCTTAGTGCACAACACAGTTCACTGGTGAAAAAAACAAGGTAGGGGCAAGTGTACGACAGTGGAAAAACAACAGACTCCCTGCCCCCAGGGTTGATACAAGATAGGATGTGATTCGGGGCATATGAGGGATCTAAGCTGATGGTTGCAAGACATTTGAGGAGAACTAGAGATTCCTTTAGCCGGGGGCAGGGAGGCAGCAAGATCAAGGAAGCTGGAAGAGGGACTTCAATAGCTGAGCCTGGGCCTGAGCAAGAGGGGATTTGCCTCTCATCTTGCTAAACTCTTCTGGACATGTGCACAGCTCCGCCTGTCACAGGCAAGGGGAATTATTCTCTCAGGGCCTAGTGGCCTGTGACTCAGGAGACTGGCTGGGCTAGGGATGTTCATGACAAGTTGCAGGTGGATGCTGGGGATTTATGATGTCTTGGTGAGTGGATGTGCTCTTCATTAGTCTTTAAAGAAATGGTGGGATCCATCCTCACCAAGGACTTCACCAAAGACTTTATGTCTGCATATTTCTGACATAGAATGGAAGCTTCTGAGGGCAGAAGCTGTTTTGTTTTTCTACTTGTAGCCCCAGAATCTTTCACAGAGTTTGGCACTTACTAGGCTCCTAATTGATGCTCATGGAATCAAACTGAATTGAATTGAGAGCTACCATGTTGCCCAACCTTCCACCAGAATAGTGGACCCCTTTCCATACTCTCTAACTTGGTTTGGCTCTACCTAAACTCTGGCTTCCTATATATCTGATTAGATTATAAACTTCAACCTCTCCACCATCTCTTTGTCTTCTACACCCTCCCCAAAACGATTAAGAGAAGTGGTACCCACCAAACCTGTCAAGAGCCAGCCTTCCCTCACCTCAACATCTGGACTTGTTCCTCTGGGATGCGTGTCTCTGAAAGGAAAATGAAGAGAGGGAAGCCTTGGCCCATCTCTGGACAGGATGGTTTCCTACAGAGAGGATGAAAGTCAGCCCTGTTCCCTGGTGTTCTGTCATTCCTTAGAGGAAAAGAGAGGGTCTTAAGAAGACTTGGCCATTTGCCAGCTAACATATCTCAAAGTAGTCAGGAGAGACCAGAGAAAAGGGAAGCAGGAGCCACTGGATAAAATATCAACTTTAGTCAGATTTTCCGAGTCTTGTCAACTCATCCGAGAGGTCAGGAGTGGGGAACCTGTGGCCTGAATGACACATCTGGCCCTCTAGGTCCTCAAGGGTGGCCCTTTGGCTGAATCCAAACTGGAGCCTTGAGGTCGCAGATTCTCCATCCCTGTAGGTGAAGTAGTATCTAGAGTAATGTAGCAGCAAGAATCTAGTGCAAATCCTGCTTCAGACACTTACCAGCTGCATGACCCTGACTGAGTCACTTAACCTCAGTTGGCTTCAATTTCCTAAACAAGTAAAAGCGAATAATAATAGCATCTACCTTCCAGGGTTGTTATGAGAATAAATGAGGTAATGCATGTAATGTGCCCTTACCCAACCTTAAAGCAGCATGTTAATGTTCGCCATTGCTGCTGCTGCTATGACTAATACTACCGTCACCGCTAGTACTACTGCTACTTGTGTGGGTGTGGTTTGTCCTTTGTTCTCGAAGAGGACCATGGCATCAGGGAGATGATAACATGACTTGCAATTGACTTTGATTTGAGTGAGGGAGGGCTGGGTAAGGTCAACAGCCTCACTTTCTCCTCCAGAGCCATCTGGGTCCAGTGGCCAGATATAGATCAGGAGGATTAGAGACAGCCCAGGATGCGATGGGAGACCTTGGCCCTTTTAAGCTAAGGTCTTTCCAGGTTCTCACTTTGAGTGAGGCAACACCCATTCAGTGAATAGGGCTCTTTAAGAAGTGAGTTAAGGGATGGCCCCTTTAATAAATTTAAAAAAAAATGGAACTCAGGGATGCTAGCCAAAAGAGAAACAGTGCTACTGCTCATGATGAGGATGATGACAATGATGGTGATAAAATGAAGGCATTGGCCTGAATGGTCTCTGAGGTGCCCTTTGAGCTCTGAATTTATGACCTCGGGTCAAACCAAATAATCGTCATTCCCTTCCCCATGAAATCTCTTCATTGGGCTTTTCCCCTAGGGAAAGTGTCTGGATTTGAATTTGAAACAATTGTCCTCAAGTGCATGGCTTCTTGGACCTTGAGGTGGTGCAGTGGATGGAGAGCCAGGCCTAGAGTCAGGAAGATCTGAACTCAAATCTGGCCTCAGACACTGACTAGCTGTGTGATCCTGAGCAAGTCACTAAACCCTATTGGCTTCATTTTCCTCATCAGTAAAATGAACTGGAGAAAGAAATGATGAATTACCCCAGTATCTTTGCCAAGAAAACCCCAAACGGGGTCACGAAGAATCAGACACAACTGAAAAACGCCTTAACAAAAATAACAGCATGACTTCTAGAGCATTCTTGCCAACGTCCCAATCTTTTCTAGTAAGATAAGTGAACCCAGGCATAGACAGCTAGATTTAGAGTCAGAAATCTGGGTACTTTTCCCAGCTCGGCTTCTTCTTAGCAATGTAGCCAAGTTATCTCCCTGCCTTGGGCCTCTGTAAATGAGGGAGCCAAGACTGGGAGATCTTAGGATTCTCTCCCCTTTGTCAATCTACAATGCTGCCAACATTAAGACTGGGGGGAATGGCCTGGGGGCAAACAACATACCCTGCTTGAATAGTTGGTTCCCTAGTTATAACCATAGCCGCAGCTGATAAGGGATGAACTCCATTGCCTGGCATTTATTTTGGCTAAGGAGTATAAGGTAATTGGTTGCTGCTGTTGTCATCCTTCCTTTAGGGGTAGAAATATTGTTGCTGGTGGCGAGATTTCTTCTGCTAGATTCCCCGCCATCAACACTGACTTTGTTTATAGCTTGCATAGGAAAGACCAAGAGTGGTTTGCCACCAGCACACTTCGTTCTCCCTGAGCTTTCTGATCCTTTGTGTCTGCACCCCCCATCCCTTTTGCTGGATGTGCAGAAAATAATATGTATTCCATGTGAACCTTGTGACATCTTACTTGATTTTCATCTGGGCTGACCTGAAGCTCAGCAGTCATATCAAATCAAAGAATTATGAAAGGAAGGCAGCTTGGAGCATGGGATAGAGCACTGGGTTAGGACTTTGGAGGTCTAGGTACAAGTGTTGATTCTGTACTAAAGCCCAGAGAGGATAAATGACTGAGACTAATTGAGTAACCTTAGACAATTCACTAAGCCTTTCTGACTCCCATGCCTCTCATGTAAAATGGAGGGAATATTTGTAGTGCTGATGTCATGAGTCTCTTGCAAGGCTCACAGGAGATAATGCACACTAAGGGCTTTGTAAACTAAAGCTATTTAATTTGATATTTAACTGGCATCTACTATTACTAGTAGTAGAAGCAGTGGATGGTGTAGTGGATAGAGCAGAGCACAAAAAACCTGAGTTCAAATCCAGCCTTAGATACTTATTTTCTGTGTGGTCCTAGGCAAGTCACTTAACCTCTGTTTGCCTGAGTTTCCTCATGTGTAAAATAAGGATAATTATAGCACCTATCTTCCAGGGTCATTGTGAGGATCAGATGAGATAATATGTAGAAAGTGCTTAGAACAGTACCTGGAACAGTAAGCAATATATAAATGTTAACTATTAACATTTTCTGAGCCTCAGTTACCTCATCAGTAAAATGGGGAGAATATTAATAGACTTCTTTCTTTATAGGACTGAGTTATTATTTATAAAATGTTAGAGCTGGAATATATGTATGTATATATGTGTATATGTATATATATGTGTGTGTGTGTATGTATATAGAAATATGTATTCCAATTTATATACATGTATTGTGTATATGTGTATACATATGTATATATATATATTTGTGTGTATATCTATATATTTTCTAATTTATGTGTGTATTGTTAATTCCACCAAAGGACTCCACCAAACTTCCTGAGGGCAGGAACTGTCTCATCTCTATCTTTGTAACCTTAGCACTTAGCAGAATCCAACACACTTATAAAAGGCATTTTAAAGAAGGACTTGATTGAATGATCATCTAGGCCTGGGATTCTTAGCCATTTTGTGTCTCATGGACCCCTTTGGACCAGAGGTGAAGCCTCTGGACAAGTTCAGGAACCCCAGCTTAAGAACGCCTGATCTGGTGCAATTTCTTCTTTTTATAGTTGATGAAAATGAGTTAAATGACTTGACCAAGGTTTTACAAAAAGGAAACATCAGAGCCAGGACTAAAAAGATTTCCAGTGTTCTTTCTATGAAATCGTATTTACAAATCAATGTAGATTACTTGTCAAAGTATGTATTCTATAATCTCCAGTGAATGATGCTTTAAAAAAAAAAGATTCAAAAGTATGTTGATTCTTGCGCCATTTCCTTAAAAAATAAAAATTGTGCGATTTCCTTAAACTTTTCCTAAGGGGGGAAAAGGGAGTAATCTTTGTTTTAAAGTAAAGTTAATAAATTGCTTTTTCTCCCTAATGTCCTATTTGAATTTTATTTTGTATGTATCTTTAGCCCAAGATATCAAATGTTAAATTGAAATCCAGTTAGGTTTTTTGGTTAATTTAAAAAAAAAAAAAAAGTCTGGCAGCTGAAATTCATCCCTGAGAATGCTGACACCGTCTTATTTAAAATAGCGGTGCCTGTAAGGGCAGGAGAAGCTATTTAAGACAAACCTCAAGAAGGCTGGTAAAATGATAGCTAGAGTTCTGTTATGTCAGCCAATTCCTCAGCATGGCCTAGCATCATGATGCCAGAGTGGTTATCCTTCACTGAGACGTAAAATTCATTTCTTGATCCTCTTGGTCATTAAGGGGCCTATGGGACTGTAGGCAAGAGCAGGCCTGTCTCTTCTCTACTGTGTTGGCCAAAGGTTAGTTGGGATGATGCTTTTTTTACCTCTTAGAAATCCTCACTTGGTTTAGTTTCAGAAACATAAAATTATAATTTCTTAACTGGAGGCGGAGGGGTGGGTGAGATAGTGATCTTTTGTGGGGGTGGTTGTTGAATAAATGCTTTTATATGCACCAGAGAACCAGAATATACTCTGTTCTTACCCGCTGCATTTGTATTACAGACCAATGAAAGGAACTACAGAATTCAAAGAGTTTTTTATGTTTTAAACGTTTTCAAGTCAACTCTCCGATTAGGCGGACCGGGCCACTTGTGGGCAGGCTGATTGGGCAGCATTTGGAAGAGGCCCAGCACATGTCTCTATACCTACTAAGAAGCAATGTTTCTTAGTTCTTAATTCTTCTGGTTATGGGTTTAGGTTATGAAATGAAAATTAGCCTGATGTAATTGAAAGAAAATTGAATCTACAGTTAGGGGATTTGAGGTCCCCTGTTGGTTCTGTTGCAGATACTAGCAAATTATGTAACTCTTCTGAAACTCAATTTCCTCGTCTGTAAAATGAAGGGATTAGACCCGACGGTCTCAAAGTTCCCTTCTAACTCTAAAACCATCAAATATGACTTCCTTTCTAGAAAGTTTTATTGATGTATTCTAATATGCAATAATATTTCATTACATTAATATGCCACAATGTATTTAGCTGTTCCCTAATCAATAGGTATCTTCTTTCTAATATTTTGCTTTCTCAAGTTCTGCTGTGCATATTTTGGCATATTTAGGACTTTTCTTTCTGCCTGTAACATTCTTTGGGGCATGTGCCCAGTAGCAGGATCAGTGGCTTAAAAAGAAATGCAAATCTACATAATTTCCAGGTGTTTTCTCATACCCACTTAATTGACAAGGAAAATAAAGCTGGAAGTTGTGTTGGACATTGTTCTAATACACGGTTGATAGAATCAAGAACCGGCACAACCATTCAGGATAACAATTCAGAATTGAATGAAAAAAATTACTTGTGAGTCTTGTTTTGTTTTTTTTTTTGGACTCAGACTAAAAGTAGTTGAAAACATCATGATTGGTGCCATTCCCTATTGATTAGAATCAAATACAACTCTCCACAATATTTTGTCAACCAGGAGTTACAGTTTAATTTTCTTAATGGTGCTAAAGTTTATGAGAGTAGTATTTCCCACACCAGCTTATTTCAAATTAAAATGAATAAAAACATTGGAGCTGCCATCTTGAGAATGTGTATGCTGTGAAAATGTGTTTACTTGTCCCACAGACACTGTTTACTGGGTCCATATGTTGACATCATGCAGAAAATGGAAGCAATTTTTAGAATAAATGGTTCTATCACATAACACAATTGTGGCAACAACAGCAATTTTGAAATGACAAGATAATAGCTTAATTTTATCATAATATGCAGAATGGAGGATTTCAAAATTGTATTTCAGAATTTTCTTGCTGATGGAGATAGTTATCAACACAAATATCCCATGTGATATTTACTTACTTGTGTATTGTTTCAGAAAACTATTGTCGGTAGGAGGCAGCTCTGATACTGTATTAAAGAGCATCCCTTACCATTATGGAGATTTGCCAAAATAGCCCTATGTTTAGGCAGAGTCTTCAAATCTTATCAATTTTGACTTAATTTCTTAATATTTCCCTTGCATGGAATTTGTTTTTATAGGTAATTTTTCCCTTAAGAACTGGAAGTGTGTGTGTGTGTGTGTGTGTGTGTGTGTGTGTGTGTGCGAACACATTGAATACTGGAAAGTAAGCTTGGTACCCAGCTGTGGATTCTGTTTTGGGTTCTACCTCTGACCTACCATATGCAATTAAACAAGTCACATCACCACTGTCTGGGTCTTGACTGGCTTATTTTATGAAGTGGAATAATAATGCCTGTTATCAGGCATTAATTATAAAACACTTTGAACTCCTTGGATGAAACATTTAATATGAATTTACTCAGCCTTGTAAATAAGTTTAAAAAATTAATTGACCTGCACAAATTTGTCCCCATCCCTTCCTTTCCTCTCATATGAAAGTGACACTGAGAGTAAAATCAAATCAAATTAGGATTCCTTTCACCTTCTCCATTACTGTATATTCTTTCTGGCCTTGTTTGAAGAGGAAAAGAACTATTTCAAGGTGGATGGTCACTGTATAATCCGCTAAAATGAAAGGAAATGTGGAAGACCAGAAGACACTGCAGTATAAACCCTAATTTCAAAGGGCATAGACATTCACAACATTAGATCTGGAAGATATCTAAGGGATTATCTAGAATCTAGGATTTTTAGCTCCTAACCCCTCATTTTATACTTGAGGAAACTGAGACTCAGCAAGTTAAAATGACTTCAGTGTCAAAATCATAGAACAAAAACAACCTCCGAAGTTCTTGAGTAGGATCTCTACATTTTATTCTGTACTCTCCCTGCCTGCTGCAAGCCAAGATTAAATCTAGACATTCCTACCCGCGAGTGGAAGAGAATATCAATAAAAACTCAAACACTGAAAAACATTCCTGGGATGCTGATGAATCTGGGGCTAGCATGTGTCTGATTCTATGCCTAATCTCTCTTTTGTTATTTGTGAATGGTTTCAATAATTTAATATTGGTTTGAGATGTCAAACCAATTGGTTTATGATGTGACTTGTTTAATTGCATATGGCAGGTCAGAGGTAGAACCCAAAACAGAATCCACAGCTAGGTACCAAGCTTACTTTCCAGTATGCAGTGTGTACACACACACACACATACACACACACACGTACACACACAGAAACGCACACACACACATCCTAAGGGAAACATTATCTATGAAAACAAAATCCATGAAAGGGAAACATTGAGTAATTAGGTCAATGTTTTCAAGATTTGAAGACTCTGTCTTGATATTGGGCTATTTTACCTAATTCCCATGATGGTAAGAGATTGTTTTTTAATAATCAACAAAGTTGTCTTCCTGAAGGATGTTTTTCTGTTTTATCCCAGGATAGAGTTGAAACATTTGAACGTTAGGAAAAAAAAAAAACAACCTACCAGTTCTTGGTTCAGTTTCAGCTGGGAAGGTGTCTAGTGTCCCAGGGAAGTGTGCTCAGTTCTGTGCTCTTTAATATATTTATCAATGCTATACTGATGGAATCAAAGTTTTACTAACATCTGTGTATGTATATAATTTGTATGTATACACACGTATTTAAAGGTACATATATTTATATATGTATGTACACAGACATATATACAGACACATACATATATATGTGCATATCTGCATCTGTGTGTGTGTGTATCACTGACTTAGATAAATGAATAGTTACAAAGCTCTAAATATTTATGTTGGTATCTGAGGTAAGCAGCTGGATGAGAAATAAAGAGATGGCTTATCTGGGTACCCTCCTTAAATGGAGGTCTACAAAGGAGCTTTCCACTCCTCCACCCTCCATTCAGAAGGATCCCAGGAGCAGAGGGGACTGATGAGATGTGAGGACCAATGCTAAAGTGATCTGGCAGGATGAAAAGGTTCCTGGGGACATGATGAAGTCTAAAGGAAGGCAGCAAATTGGGAAATGAAGAGAACACTGTTAACAACTTTAAGAGTCCCTCACTTTTTCACTACCCTTTACCCTCAGGGGAAAAAAAAAATAGGAGAGGAATGTCAGTGAAAGAGTCAGGAACAAGCGAGCTAGAATCCTGCTTCAGAAGCTTACCAGTTTTGTAACCCTGAGTAAGTCAGATAATGTATCCCAACCTCAGTTTCCTCATCTGTAAAATGGAAATAGGCACCCACATCACAGGATGGTTGTGAGGATCAAGTAAGATATTAAACGTAAAGTATTTTGCAAACCCAGAAGCACTGTATAAATTTAGTTATATTACTAATGGTAACACAAAAAATCCCAAAGGTTACAAATTAATCTAGTCCAAGGACAAAAGTTAGACTTTGGGGTTACAAGCATAAAAGTAAGAGTGTCACATAACCAGAAATGGACTAAAATCAGAGATGGAATAGGAAGGCTAAACCTGAGGTTGAATAATGGGGGTATCCATGGCAACACTGGAAAGAAGGATAAGGATTTAAATAAGGACTAGAGAAATTTCATGAGGAGGACCATTGCTGACCGAAAGGGTAACATGAACCAGGAACAGTGCTCTATCACTATCATAGGAAAGAAAGTCAATGAATGGATGGAGCGAGGTCTAAATTGTTTTGGGAACTGGAGTGTGGGCAGTTTTTGTTGGAAGAAAGACCTTATTTAATGATGAAGATAAATAGAAGTAGACAAAGTATTAAAGCATGTTGGGGAACTATGTTTATGAACGAGAGAAGAATGTAGTAGGTGGGTTCTCGAAATCTCCTAGCAAGCCTGCATTGCAAAGCTTACAATGACTAATTTTGAGTCAATGCCATCTTTCTGTTTTGAAAAACTCCTAATTTAAGCACAGTACAGACTGGGGGAGTTAAATATACAGGATGAAGCCCTTTAAATGGTCCTGTGGTCTCATTTCTGTTTTATGAAATGGTTATGCTGTTTCAAAAAGCCATTGTAAAAATTATCCAAGTTAAGGGAATACAGACTTCTTAAGAAAAAACATATTTGTTTGTTTTATACCTTTATTACTGGCTTTATTCTTGGCCATAGAAATTCTTTCTAATATGTTGTGTTTCTGTCATAGTCATCTGGGAATTGAAGTAGAAAAGACATCATCAACGCATCACCCTCATCATTTGTTAATATAGACCTATGACTTACCTGGGAATAAATAAATACACACATATCACATATACACACACTCTCTCTCTCTCTCCATATATATGTGTGTGTGTGTGTGTGTATATATGTATGTTATACACACACACACACACACACACACACATATAAATATGTATGTATGTATTGCCAACAGAGAAATTAATCAACACTGGAAATCATTCATTCTAACTCCTAATTTTATAAGTGAAGAAACTGAAGTTCAGAGATATGCCCAAGGTCACGCAAGTTCTAAGTTAAAGAGCCAGTATTTGAAAACAAATCCTCCAACTCCAAATTGCAGAATTCTTCCCACTGTAGCAGACTTGCTTTTTTATCGGTATGCAAAGGGCAGTTACAAGCTTGGGAAAAGTGGGGACCTGGAGTCTCAGGCTCCAAGGGGGCATTGCTATTGTTTGTTGTGGTTCAGTCATTCAGTCATTTCTGACTTTTCGTGACCGTCTGGACCATACTGTCCATGGGGTTTTCTTGGCAAAGATACTAGAGTGATTTGCCATTTCCTTCTCCAGTGGATTAAGGCAAGCAGAGGTTAAGTGACTCGCCCAGGGTCACACAGCTATTAAGTGTCTGAGGCTAGATTTGAACTCAGATAGATGAGTCTTCATGACCGTAGGTGCCGAGCTCTACTCACTGAGGAGTGGCAGTTTTTTGCTAGATACTTCACTCTGCTATTTCTGGGGCCAGGAATTCTGCATTAGCTAAAAAAGCCTTAGATCCATCTCTCCACATACTGCTATGCTACAAAGATAAGTTCTTTGTTTCCTGTTTCCAAGGTGCTTAATTACTGAATACATTTTGAAAACTACTTTGTGGCAAAATTCTGCCTTATTTATGGTTTCTCCTGCTTCCGATTTGGATTTGTAGGCACTTTGTTGCTAAGACTCGACTGCCAGGTTCTCAGATACAAATCACATTGAGGATGAGGGGTGAGATTTTTCCACTGAAAATCAATTCCTAGGTTTATTTTTTTCTTTTTAATTATCTCTAGCAACTATCTTTAACAAATTGAACTGCATTCTTTTGGTACCTTTCATCAATTCATTCATTCAGCAATCATTGTACAAAACTAGTGCCCCACACTACACTAGGTCAAGGGGATAAAAAGACAAAAATCAGAACATTTCCTGCCCTCAAGAAGCTTACAATCAGTTAGGCAAAACTTGTATACAGATAAGTCAAGGCAAAATATATACAGAATAAATACAAAATAATTTGAAGAGAGTAAACTCTAATGACTAGGGAATTAGGAAGTTAGGAAGGAGTTGATGTGCCCTATTCCCTCTCTATTCTGTTTTTCTGCCTTCTCTTTTCACAGATGTGGGTTTTTGTAGGAAAGCATGCCCTGAATTTCTGGTATGTGGAAGGGATTCTTTGTAGCTACAATTTTTATTATTCAATGAAAAGTGCCCTGATCTTGGAATCAGGAGTATATAAGATAAATTAATAATGAATAGTATTTTGTTGTCCTCTATTACCCCCCCCCCCCCAGAATTTCCAGACAACTGTTGTCTTCCTTTCCATTCTGCTAATCAGAGAAATTAGAGCTGGAATAGGACCTTAAAGATCACCCCATCCCCTTATTTTACACATGAGGCAACCGAGGCATGGAAAAGGGAAAGTGATTTGCACTGCAATAATTGTTAAGTGTGAAAGCCCCAATGTGAACCTGGGTCCTTTGATTGTAAATCCAATAAGCTTTCTCCTACTATGACATTCTGCTCACTGGTACCCTACTACACTGTTAGGAAAATTTATTTTATACTTGAGATGTGCTGCTCCTATAGTGTGGAATAAATCAGTCTTTTTCTATAGGCTTTGCTCCCTGATGGCAGAACATTCATTTTGGTCTTCAAATCCCCATCTCCTGGTACAGTGCCTAGCATTCAATAAGTGCTTAATAAATGCTTATTGCTTGATAATGTTCTATGAATGGCTTCTTGCCCCTGTTAATTGTTCTTTTAAATATGGGGAAACTCTTCCTTAGAACCTTTTAGTCTCAGCAAAGGGGGAAAATAGTTTTGGCCCATCTAAAAATATACTGTGGGAGAAAACAGTCAGCCTGGGAAATCTGCTGCTATCCTGATGGGTAAGAGATCATAAAATAATATTCAGAACTGACATTTACAAAGTGAGTTCCCATTTGCAGAGTGTTTTACATATTGTCAACAAGCAATCACAACTTCCCAAAACTTACATGAAAACTAGGTTTATTATGAGAAAAAAGAACATGCATGTGGAACCCAAAGAGTTCTCAATTCATGCAGAAATTTGCATATTTATGACAGCAAGACAAAAGAAGGAGGAGATACCAGAATTTCCATCTAAAAGGTCATGGCTTGGGAAAAAATAGGGGAAAGATGCAGTAAAGGTGAGAAAAAGATAAAACTCCACCCAAAGGGGAGCAGCAAGGTAATAGTAAAAGCAACATTCTTTTTCCTTGAGAACTGCTAGACCAGAAGTTCCCAAATTTATATGTCCTACTGCCCCCTTTTAAAAAAAAAATACTGAGCACCCCCCTTGGAAATCTACTTTCCACAATCCTTTAATGATTAAAAAAAAAAGTGTCATTTCAAAAAAATGTAATTTCTTAAAAAAATTAGTGTATCTTAAATTTAATAATTTATTGTACATTTGTGGTTTTTTCCTGCATTGAAATTTTGATATCGCAATATTATGTCATGTAATCTTATATTATCATTTTGTAAACGAGTCACACACACAGGTTCCACAATTATTCTTATTTCCTCTTTACAGACGGGAAAATTGGAAACTCTTAGATGTTAGTGACATGTTTATGGTTATTTGAACAGTAAATATCTGAAGTAGAATTTGAATTCAGATCTTTCTGAGTCCAAATCCACCATTCTATCCATTACATCATTAAGGCAGTTAGATGGAGCAGTGGGTAGAGCCTGAAATTAGGAAGACCTGAGTTCAGTTCTAGCCTCATACACTTACTAGCTGTGTGACCCTGGGCAAGTCACTTAACCCCTGTTTACCTTAGTTTCCTCATCTGTAAAATGGGGATAATAAGAGTACCTTCCTCTCAAGATTGTTGTGAGGATCAAATGAGATATTATGTGTAGAGCACAATGACTGTCTTTGTAAATGCTAACATTGTTTATTGTTATTATGATGATACCTTACTACCTCTTGAAATGTTATTTAAATATGAATGGGAGATACAGAGACATGATGCTGGTTCCTGACTGTACATTCCTAACAGATGAACAGTGGGATTGGCCAGGTTGTGAGCTGCCAAACTCTTTTTGCTTTTGAGTTTCTGTTTTCAATGATCAATGGATCAGACATAGGGAAGGGTAATTGTCCCAACAATTGTGTCTTTGCAAAGGGTCAGCATGTTTGTAGATTCTAGACCTTCCATAGTGGTTTTCTGAGTGGATCTGAAATGAAGGAATCCAGGTCGCTGTGTACTCGGTGCAGGCTGGTAATGGGATAACACTGGTTCTAGAGGCAGGACCTTGGTTAAGATTCTGCCTCTTCTATTTGTTACCTGCAAAACCTTGATCTAGTCCCTTCAGCACTTTAGGTCCCAGTTTACTCACCTGCACAGTAGAGGGCTTGGCCTGGGTAGCTTCTAGGGTCCCTTTCAGCTCTACTTCTGTGACCGACACAGAAGGCCTGAACGAGTCTGTCACCTCCATGGAGACATGGAGACGTGCAGCTCATCCATCACATCAGAAGTTTTTCGCAGTTCCCTGCCTCCTGCCAGAGTGAGTTGGACACAACAGATCCCATAGAGGTCACTGCCAGGATTTTTCCATCCCACTCTCCTTGGAAGCAGAATTTTGACTGCTTCAGCAGGTGATATTCTACATACCAACATACACACAGTTGATAACAGTGCGGCTTATAATAGAACTCAGGGTAGGAAACTGAGGCAGTGACTAGCTACACCAATATGGCCCTGTCATTTCAGTGCAGACAGGAATGATCCAGAGACCTAATTATTTCCCAGTGATGTTTTTTCATTATTAAATTTTACTTTTAATTTAGGGAATAAAACAAGACGTAGTACAATAAAAAAAATGATCACACATGAAATTGTAAATCTGCTGTGCCCAGGGGCAGCTAGGTGGCGCAGTGGATAGAGTACCTACCTTGGAGTCAGGAGGACCTGAGTTCAAATCAGACGTTAGACACTTGACACTTCCTAGCTGTGAGACCCTGGGCAAGTCACTTAACCGCATTTGCCTCACCAAAAAGCAAAAAAAAAAAAAAAATCTGCTATGCACAACTGGCTACTGCTTTCACATATACAACAAAACTATCATGTAAATTTCTTTTTTCCTTCCCTTTCTTCTCCCTCCCAGCTCTAGAGATCGCTACCATTAGACACAAATAAGGGTATGTACGTATGTATGTGTGTGTGTATACATACATACGTATATATATAAAATGATTCTATACATACTTCTATTTATCAATTGTTTCTCTGGATTCAGATAGCGTCTTTCTTTATATGTCCTTTATAGTTAATTTTGGTATTTATCATAGCCAAAATAACTTATTCATTCAAAGTCATTCTTAAAACAATATTGCTGTTACTTTATACAATGTTCTCCTCACATATTCTCTATAGACATGTAAACTTAACATTCAATAAATTTCACTAGCCTTGTAACTCTCCTTCGTAAGGTAGTTCAAGCACCTTACTTTTCAAGCCTGGGTTCTGTGCCTGGCTACTATAGATAGCTAAGTGAATGAAAAGAGCTTCATTATAGGAGGTGAATAGAGATCAGGGCAGCCCAGTTTGTGCCCCCAAGTTACATAATAACAAACACGGCCTGGGAAAGTCTAGAAGCTCCATAGTTACTGGTTAGACTAAGGGAAATCACAACCTTTAATGTATTAAGATAGAAACTGATCATAGGGACCTAGAGAATGGGATTTAAAGCTTGTTATCTTAGGGCAGCTAGATCTCAGAGTGGATGAAGTGCTGCAGTCAGGAAGACTCATCTTCCTGAGTTCAAATCCAGCCTCAGACAATTACTAGCTGTGTGACCCTGGAGAAGTCACTTAACCCTTCTGGCCTCAGTTTCCTCATCTGTAAAATGAGCTGGAGAAGGAAATGACAAACCACTCCAGTATCTCTGCCAAGAAAACCCCAAATGGGGTCAAAAAGAGTTGGGCACAACTGAAAATGATTGAACAACAAAGCAAAATCTTAGAGATCATCTAATTGAATTCCGAATTTTTGGGTCTTTATGAGTTTCCTCTTGAATACAAGGCCTCAAGTAATAAAGACTAAATATATATTTGTCAGATGAACGATTGCTATTTCTGTTATAACTCTTTTTTTTTTTGGAGGGAGTGAGGTTAAGTGACTTGCCCAGGGTCACACAGCTAGTAAGTGTCAAGTGTCTGAGGTCAAATTTGAACTCAGGTCCTCCTGACTCCAAGGCCAAAGTTCTATCCACTGCACCATCTAGCTGCCCCTCTGTCATAATTCTTACAGCAACTTGCTCATCCATTTTGTATTGTGATTATTTAATGAGAAGACATTCTTTTCATTTGAAGAGTCCGTGGTTTAAATCTTTGTGATCTCAAATATCAATGTATGTTTGAAAAGAGGATTTGATGGAAGTCTATAAATTTCTCCAGGCCCTACCTTGTGCCATCTGTAAGTGGTTTCCTGAATTAGAGGCTCAGACTTTAAAAGAGCAATTCAAGAAAGTATACCTAACCAAGTCAACTCCAATTTCATAGTGATAGGATGGACTCCATCTGCTTAGCCCCAGAAGGCCGAACTGGAAAAAAATTGGGGAAAATTGCAACAAGGCAAATTTATACTTGATGGAAGGAAGATTTTCCTAACAAATACAATAATCCAAAAGTGGAATGGGCATTATTGGGTTGAAGCAGGGTCCCTCTTACCATGTCTTCAAGCAAAGCCTGAATGACCACTCTTAGGTCATGTCCTAGAAGGGATTCAGGTATAGGATGGACTAGGTAACTACTGAGATCCTTTCTAACTCAGTGTCATATAGGCTCTAGTCTTGTCATTTTCCAGATAAGGAAACTGAGGCTCAGACAAGTTGTGACTTGCCCAGGGTCCTACATCTGGAAAATGTCACAGTGAGACTTGAATTCCAATCTTGCCAGCTACTGTTGTTTGCACAATTCCGCCTGTCCATCATGCCTCTCTTTCATGATGTAAAAGCATGGAGCAGAATTATAGAAATAGATATTTCAAAGATCTAACTTTTTTTTTTAAATTTGGAAATTGTTTTTCTTGAGAGCAAATTTTAAAAATATACTTTTTGAAGTCTTAAAAAGTTCCAAAAGTATTTCCTTCCCTAGTTTCCTTCAGGACTTAGCTCAAGTGTTATATTTTATGTGAAATCTTTTCTGATCATTCCTTATTCCTTCCCTAACTAGATCTCTGTAGTTTTTTATTTTCCACATAGCTTTTATCTACACAGTTGTCTCCCCCTGTACAACATAGAATCCTTGAAGACAAGAGCTCACTTCTGTCTTTGTTTTCATAGTGCCTAACTCAGTGCCCAGTACATAATAGTTACTTAAGAAATATTTGTGGATTGATTGAAGATGGCATTGGAGAAATAACCACCACTAAAGTTAAAACTGATTTGGGAGAGGCATGAAGGGATGAATAGTTACCATTAGTTACATGAACATTTCTAATTTCTGTTTTCAGAAAAAGGATTTTAACTGCTCCTGGAAAACAAAGTGCCCAGAAGGCAACCTCAGTTCTGTGCAGATGCAAGGAGATGGAGATTTCTTCATCAACCACCTCGGAACTCCCAGCCTGCAGGTTGTCTACGAGGACCTCAAAGCATTAGAGGTGATTGTTGCTGAGCATTCAGAACAAGACATTCTAAGCAGCGTGCAGAATGTAATTTTATCCCTCCTCCTCTTTCCTCTTACCAAATAGGTCACTGTAGAGGCTTATTCACTTAGTGAATTATTCTAGGCATCCAGAGGCTGGGTACAGTATTTGAAAACATCAGCTCTTTTCAGTGGTATTGTATTCAATTTAAAAAGATTTATCCTGTCACTCACATTATCGTAGAGCCCATCACAACAAGAAATTTGCAGAAGTTGGATTAACATCAAAACGTAATTGTGATCTTCAGCATTCACAGAAACAGATGACATGTGCACTAGATTCTCCTCACTGAGCCCCAGAGAAAATGTCTTTTGCGTGTTGTATATTAATGTAACTCTTGTGGATTAGCTACACAAAGTTTGTAAATTGCCTACCACTTCAAAAGATAGCTCTTTGCAATGACCACATTCTTTCTACGAATTCATGATGCACCTTAATAAATCTATAAGTTATAGCAGAGCATGCTGTGAGAAGGCTTATCCCTCACCATTATAATGGGCTCCCAAGCTTATTGCCTTTGTCGGAATGGAGGGGATGAGAAAGGATCTTAAGACTGAATCTGAGGTAAGTGTTTATACAGCTATACTCATCTGCGTCCTTTCTCTCATGCGTACAGAATTCAACTATGCGTTTTTGGTGGGTTATTAGAAGATCACTGAATTTTTTTTTACCATCCCGTAATTATTAGCCTAACTTGGTCTGCATAATTTCTCCATTAAATTACATTTTTCCAAAGCCAATCATGGTCTTCTGATTGACTTTGGATTTTATATAAGCTTTATCAGATGGCCCAGTAGATAGATTGTTAGACTTGTAGTCATGAAGAACTGAGTTTGAATCCTACTTCTGACAGTGGCAAGCAACTTAACTGTTTTCAGCCTCAGTTTCCTTGTCTGTAAAATAGGTATAAAAGCATCCCCCTCAAAATTGTTGTGAGTGTCAAATGATATAAGCACATGTGAAATGCTTTGCCAACCTTAAAGCATGCTATAAAATGTTAGCTATCGTTCTTACTCTCATTTCTGATAAATTGCATATTGGTGGTGATTCCTTATTTTTAGTTGACTTTCACTGCTCCTACCTTCTAGTCCTCCTGTAAAGCAAAAACTTATGCTTAAATGAGGTGAGGAGAAAGACCATTTCTGCAATAGGGGATGATATCTAATGCAAAGGAAGTGATTGGAAATGAAGAATCAAAAACCCGGGAAAACTTACATAAACTCATGCCAAGTGAAAGGAGTAGAGCCAGGACAACGTCGTACACAGTAACAGCAATATTTTAATGATGATCAACTGTAAAAGATTTAGCTGCTCTGATCAAGACAATAATCTAAAACAATTCCAATTTGCGTATCAGTTCATACAACTTTTACCCAGGCTTCTCTAGAACCAAATCTTCATCATTTTTTAGAGTACAAAAGCAGTACTTCATTACATTCATATAGTATAATTTGTTCAGCCATCCCCAAGTGATGGGCACCCCCTTGGTTTCCAATTCTTTGCCCCCCCCACACACAAAGAGCTGCTATAATATTTTGTACTTAAGGAACTGTTTCTTCTTTCTTTAATCTCTTTGGGAATATAGGCCTAATTAAGGGAATATAGGCCTAATTAAGTCAAAAGGGATGAAAAGTTTAGTAACTTTTGAATCATAGTTCTAACTTGCTTTCTATAATGTCTGGAATAATTCACAGCTCTGCCAATAATACATTAAAAAGTCCATTTCCCCCCAACCCAACAATTATCATTTTCCTTTTTTGTTATCTTTGTTAATCTGATGAGTGTGAGATGGAACTTCAGAGTGTTATTAATTTGAATTTCTCTAATTATTAATGTTTTGGAGCATTTTTTTTTCATGTGACTATTGGCAGCTTGACTTTCTGCTCTAGAAAATTTCCCATTTATATCTTTTTATTATAAATCAGTTAAGAAATGGCTCTCTTATAATTTTGAATCAAGAACTTTATTATATATGTTTGGAAATCTATTTGCCCCTCCCTCCCATTATCTATTTTCTTTCTAATTTTAGTATAGTGATCTTGTTTGTGAAAGATCTTTTTAATTTTATATCATCAAAATTATCTCCTTTGTCTTATGTGACCTCTCTATCCTTCCTTTAGCCTTAAAGTCTTACCTGATCATAAATGTGAAAGGTGATTTTTTTTTCCTCCTTCCTCCTTTACTCTATTTATGATGTTACTGTTAATGTTTGATTATATATCTAGTTGGATCTTATTTTGTTATTTGGTGTAAGAGATTAGTTTAGAAGTAATTTTTGCTAAACTGCTTTCCACTTTTCCCAGTATTTTTTAAAATTGATTACTGAATTTTACCTCAATAGTTGATATCTTTGAGTTTATCAAACATTAAGCAACGGTGCTTCTTTGTTTCTATGTATTATATATGTAGTCTGTTTCACAAATTTACCTTTTTATTAACCAGCACTAAATGGTTTTGATGATTACTGTTTTGTAGTATGCATTGAGAATTGATATTGCCAAGACGCCTTCCTTACCATTTAAAAAAAATCATTTTCCATGAGATTCATGAACTTTTGTTCCACCAGATGAATTTCATTATTTTTTGCTCTATGAAGTAGTGCTTTGGTAGCTTCATTGGTATAGCAATGAATAAATAAGTTCATTGTAAGTATTGTTACTTTTATTATATTGATTTGGGCTATCCATGTACAATGAATATTTATGCAATTTCTTAAGTCAGTTTTTATTTCTATAAAGAGTATACTTATACTTGGCTACTTTTTATATGTGCTTTACCAGGTAGATTCTCAAGCATTTTATGCATTCTGATGGTCTTTATTTTTTCTTTTTTAATATATTTTTTCTCTGGGTTCTATATTTTGTCAGCAATATACAGAAATGCTAATTGTTTATGTGGATTTTTTATATCTTATAACTTTGTTGAAGTTATTGTTTCAATTAATTTTTGGTTTATCTCCTAGGGTTCTCTAAGTAAACCATCATATAACCTAATAAAAAAGTTTATTCCCATTATGTATAATGCTGGCTTTTGACTTTAAATAGATGCCATATGCTGTATTTAGGAAAGATCTATTTATTTTCATGTTTTTAATAGAAGCAAATGTTTTATCTTATCAAAAGATTTTTCTGCAACTATTCATATAGTCATGATTTTTGTTATTCTTCTGTTTTGATGGTTTTTCTTCATATTGAGTTAATTCTGCTTTCTGGGTATGCATCCAACCTGATCATAGCATGTAATCATTATAGTATGTAGCCATAGTCTCCTTGCGAATACTTGACATTTTTCATTCATATTTATTAGGGATGTTGATGTATAATTTTATTTCGCCATTTTGACTCCTCCTAGTTTAAGTATCAATACTGTATTTATAAACCTAAATAGAATCTCCTTTTGTTCTGTTTTTTTTTTTCTCTAAAAGCTTGGGTAATAATTAAGTTAATCATTATCTTTTTATGTTCCTTTATGATCCTTAATGATATTAGAATTCTAAGGAGACACCTGTATCATGTGACCTGATTATTTAGCTTTTTATATATCTTATTTTTTGAAGTTTCTACTTATCTTTCTCTCTTCACAAGGATTGCTTAGAAGTCCTCCATTTCATGAAAGTCCTTCTTAGAAGTCCTGGGCTGAGAAACAAATGAGTCACTGTGACTTTTCCTTGGATTTTTGCAATCAGGCTCAGTATGGTGGATTTTCTAAATCGTTGTTGGATTAGTTATAGGAAAACTGGCTTGTATTGCCTCTTCCTACTCTATCATCCTGAGTAGTAATGATCTCCTGAGTAGTAATGTTTAAGAATATATAAAAGGGAAGAGGAGACAAAGATTTCAATTTGTTTTCTCTGTTGAACAGGGATGATAATATTGATAGCACTCACCTCTTAGGATGGTTGTGAAGGCCAAAAAAACATTACTTAGGCAAAACACTTTGCAAATGTCAGCTACTACTCTATGAATTCTACAAGAAGTCCTTCCATGTGAATTCCTCCTTACAGCACGCTGAGTCCAATCTTTTACCTTGTGTCTGCTTCTTCCTTGGGGGAATCTGTAAAAGAAGGAATTTGTCTCACAAAGCAAGAAGGACGAGGAAGCTAATCAAGCTTTATTTGCCAAACCTCTCAAAAGAAGAATATTACTATTTCAGTATGTGGCCAGCAAATCTACTTAACCTTTGCTTTGTGTCTCAACCTTTAAGGGAAATTATCAGTGATTATAAAACATTGAACAGCTTGTTCCATGAAGTCTGAATTACTTATGTAAAACCATTTATCAAAGTAGATTAGAAAATTATGATCTCTTCCTCTCCTCCTGAAACACCCCCACCTCCGTCTTATACTGCCTAGATTTTTTTAAAGAAAGAAACAAAATTAAGTAATTTATACACGTGAAATGACTGGGGACATCTTGCCTCCAATGCCCTGCTGTGCTCTACATGTAAGCTCTCTGATGCAAGTTAAAGTGTTTCAAATATAGAGCAAATGCAATCCTACCAGCTCCAGAAATGATTTTTCTATACTGCCATACTATTAGATCGAAAAGTTATTTTGATTCAAATCACAACATTTCAGGAGATTTAATATCAATCTGCAGTATGTTCTATTATCTACAGATCTGCTACCAACTTTCTCCAATCATTTTTTTTTCAGCTACATATAAATTGAATAAGAGAAGAAGTCTGGATGCCTTCTCGTAGCTTTTCTTGGCATCTGCACTGCTAATTCTCCAATAATTAAATTTCACAAATGCAAAGCAATCTATGGATCTGCCAAATGTTAAAATGATTCCTCCTCTTAAGATATTGCCCTGTTAATTGAAACATCTCTGGTTTCGAGCTGTATTTAAATAAGAAGGTTTTCAATTTGTAAACACTGTTGCACCTGTTAGGAGAAGCATTCTGTTTCCGATTAAATACAATGCAGAAGATGGCTGTTAAAGAAATGAAAAAACAGATGCTCTCTGATTAAGAATGCAATATTTATGACAGGCTGGTGGTCCAATGTACATTTCTTCTGTCAGTTAACATCTGTTGCACGTAGTGGTTCTTCCAGATCAGAATATTCACTATCTGTAGGGCATGTCAGAGAAGCTGCATCCCTCAGTACATCAAGGTATAGTCATCCTTTCAGCTACCAACCTTTATCATTGAGTTGGAGTCTTCTTACCTTATACTTTTTTACTCTTTATATTTCTCATAAAGATGGAATGTGTCATATTTGCATGATACTAAGATATTGAGTGTTCAAGTTATTGTAGGGGGGGCGGTTTATAAGTGATTCTATACTGGAGAGAATCGGAAATTTATATTTTCATTCATTTTTTTTTAAAGTAATTGTCATTTTTTACACCGTCTCTTTTTTCAACATATCCTTGATGCCCTCTCTGTCTGTCCCTGGGCTCTCTTCTCCTAGCACCTTCTCTTACAAGAAAGAATGATCAAGTAAACCCAACTCACCTAGCTACTATGTCTGACAGTGTATGCTACATTCAGCACCTGTAGTCTATCTCTCTCCCACCTTTTCCAAGAGGAAGAAGTTTTGTCATCCATCTTGTGGAACCAACCATATTTAACCTTCACCTCCTTTTTAGTGTTTTCTTTTAAATTATCATTGCCATTATGCGTTTTGTTGTTTTTCTATGCATATTGGTTCACGCAGATCTTCTACTTTTTCTCTTAATCCCTCATATTTTCCTCACTTGTTACTGAACAATAATATTTAATTGCCTTCATATGGTGTATTTTGTTCATAAATTCCCTAATCAATGAGTACCTACTGTGCTCATTTTTTGGGGAGAGAAGGCTTTCACAAAAGTTCTAATATGAACATGTTGTTATATGAAGGACCTTTCATTGGTCTCCTTTGATCCAATAGTGAAATCACCAGGTCAAAGGGCATCTTGAACTTTTATACTTTAGAACTTTTCAAAACTTTTTACCCATAATTCCCAAGTGTTTTTTAGAACTTTTGTGTCAATCCACAGCTTTAACAGTTTCCAATTGTTTCTGTCTTTCGACAGTCTCTCCAGTATTGACTATTTACATTTTTACCATCTTTTCCAATTTGATGAGTGTGAAGTGGAACTTTAGTTGTTTTAATTAGCATTTCTCTTATTAGTGACTTGGAATATTTTTCCCATATGGTTGTAGATAATTGAGATTTCTTATTTTAAAAACAATTTGTCCATATCCTTTCCCTGCTTATCTGATGGGAGTGAACTGGGAATTTAATGACAAAAAGCCAAGGAAATTGAGTTTTCCTTTTTTATATTCATCTTCTCGAGCTGCATTGTCAAGTGTTAACTGGAATCCTTAAGGTCATGTATTGTATCTTAGTGTGTTTTCCCCCCTCTTAATTCTAACCCCCAGGTGACTGTTTGATGTGTGAAGTAAAACCTGCCAAATTGTATATGCAGAAAGAATGGAGTTTTTTTTTCAAAGTAATTCATAGATTATATGTATCATTTCTATCATCTTCTTCCCCTCCTACTTCCTATTGGTAAGTTGTTTTCCTGAGTAGATGAGCAGCTAAATTTTACTTCATTTAGGAATCGTTCTTTGTTAAATCTCATTTTGAATGTCTCAGTGCCAGATAGTCATTACTGTATGTCACTAGGTACAGGGTGCTCAAAGATCACTTTAAATCTCTTGACTGAAGGAAATAAGCAGTTATATTTAACTATCACCCTAGGACCAGCCTAAGTTCCATTGAGCTTACATGTCTTGCCTTGCTCAATCTACAGTACAATTTGTAAGCTACCAATAGCCCTACTGGGGTTAAAACTAACTCTTAGCTCAGTCACTTGAGAAGCTTCACTCTCACAGATGAAAATGTGTCAATAGGAGAAAAGATGAGAAAGGATATTCTAGTGTCCTCAGGAGCTTGCCTTTTTCATGTTAACTTGATTACCACAAGAGCATTTCGTAAAGGATAGACACTGTGCTGGCACTGTGTGCAACCAGCACCGATTAGCAGTGCTGTTGCCCATACGCAGTTCTGGGTCACCGTTTTACAGGGCAAAGAGAAACATGTGGTCAGTCACAAGAGAACAAGGGCCCTGATTGCAGATCCAGGGCCAAGAAGAGCATTAGCACTTGTGGCTACAGGGCACTAGAGGCCCTACCTGGGTAAAGATTGAAGCACTGACAAAGATATATAATGAAATAGAAGACTTTCAAGCATTCTTGGTGAAAAGGCCAGAGCTGAATAGAAAATTTGGTGTTAAAACACAAGACTCAGAAGACATATAAAAAGGTATAAACGTGAAAGAGAAATTATAATGGACTCAATAAGGTTAAATTGTTTACATTCCTATTTGGGAAGATGATACATGTAACTCCTAAGAACTTTACCATTACTAAGGCAGCCAGAAGGAGTCAAAGGAGAATTTGTATAGTTAGAGGGCGTGGATGTGAGTTGATTATGTTAGGATGATCTCAAAAAAAAAAAACAACAAACAAAGGGGTGAGAAAGAATGATGTGCTGGGAGAAGGGGAAAAGAGGAGGAAGAATGGAGAAAATTATCTCACATAAGAGAGGCAATGCAAGGAAAAACTTTTACAGTGCAGAGGGGTGGCAGGCTCAATCTCGTCACAGCTGGTTCAAAGAGGCAAATACACACATAAATACACATTCAGTTGAGTATAGAACTCTATCTTACCAATAGGAAGTAGGAGGGGAAGAAGATGATAGAAATGATAGGGGATGATAAAAGGAAGGGCAGATTAAGAGAGGCAGTGGTCAGAAGCAAAACAAACTCTTGAGTAGGGAAAGGATAAAAAAAGAGAAAAGGACAAGCAGAAGAAAATGGAACAGAAGGAAATATGCAGTAATCATAAATGTAAATGGGGGTGAAATCACCCATAAAACGGAATCAGATAGCAAAATGGATTAAAAACTAGAATCAAAGAATTTGTTTCTAAGAGATACACTCAAAATAGAAAGACACAGAAACAGAGTTAAAATAAGGGTCTAGAGAAGAATTTGTTATGCTTCAGAAGAAGTAAAAAAGTCTCAGACAAAGTAAGTATAGAAATATGTTTCACATACTTTAACATGTATAATTGATACCACATTGCTTGCCTTCTGAGTGGGCAGGGGAGATGTAGGAGGGAAGGAGAGAATTTGGAACTCAGATTTTTAAAAAAAATGTTAAAATAAGTGAATAATAATTTTTTTTAAATATAAAAATTTATCACAGAACAGATGAGGAAGAGATGGAGAATAATCCAGGGCTGAGGATTAGCAAGAAGTGAGCAGAGAATGGGTAAGGAGAAAATGAGATATTACAGTTCAGAAAAATGTAGACAGTAAGTGGCAAACTAGGATCAAGATTGGAGAGGAAAGGAAGGGGAGTCAGAGTAGTGAAAATGGCCTGAGAAAAGACAGAGTGGTAGAGGGATTAAAGGTTTTTGTGATGTTGAAGAATAGCTTTAGGAGGAGTAAAGCATAGGGAGAGATGGAATTTTAAGAAATTATGATCAAGTAGAGGAATGTCAAAATTGTTAATTAGGGAAATGGAACACTAATGGGTTATGATGAGATCTACACTATGACATTCCTGTAAATGGTTCAGGTGGAGTGAAGGAATGAGTCATGGGATTTATGGAGGCTGAAGAATTGGGAGGACTGAGAGCTGGTGGGATTATCAGTGGGTGTTGGAGACTCCTAATATACAAGCAGGAGTCCGGAGTAAAGAAAGATGGTGAGCAGGTACTGAACTCCTTGAGAAAATAGTGAAAGTGATTTGGGAACTACTATATAACATTCAGGGACAGCTAGGTGTCTCAGTGGATAAGGCACCAAGCCTGAAGTCAGAAAGACTCACCTTCCTGAATTCGAATCTAGCTTTAGACCCTTACTAGCTTTGTGACCTTGGGCAAATCACTTCACCATGTTTGCCTTAGTTCTTCATTGGTAAATTGAGTTGGAGAAGGACATGCAAACTGCTCCAAGTAGCTTTGCCAGGAAAACCCCAAATGAGGTCATGAAAAGTCAGATGTGACTGAAAAATGACTGAACAGCATACAAGATCCACCAGAGTCTAGATTAGGTGGGTTTTATTAATGCTATAAACTTTTTAAATGGAGGAAAGATGCCTGAATGGGAGTTAGCTATTGCTGCTTCTCATCCTTAGTGGCTGGATTGGGGTGGAAAAGAGAAATGTGTGCTGACTTTGAAACTGGGATTGGTCTTTTGCTGGGTGGCCTTTGGCAATTTGAGTTCCTATAATGGTATCGAAAAATCTTCTATCATGTGAAATGTCATCCATGGAGTGAATACTATTCCAGTTGTTATCTGCTGGCTGGAACCTGAGGAGGAAAAATAAATCATACAAGATATTAGAAGAAAATCAAAGAATGAAACCTAAGAGTCAGATCAATGCTTCAAAAGATCTTACTTTAAATTGGTTACTACTTGGAAGGGACTTCACAGAGGAAAGGCCCCTGTGTCTAACATCTTTGATTACAATTTGTATTATCAAAATGTTTGCCCTGGCAAGTCCAATATAAGTTCTATTCACATGCAGCATATTTGTAGGCTCTCTGTACTCAGAATCCTTGGAACCGAGTTATGCTGGAACCATACTGTTTGTGAAACATCTTCTAATGAGGTCTACTGGGTTTTCGGTAGTAATCACCCTTGGATAGGAACTAAGAAATACTCCCAGTATAAAAAAAAAGTTCATAGTGTCCTAGATATAGATAGGATGAGTTCCCAGGGCATTTGATTTAGTTGTTCACTTATTGACATATACTATACTGAGACAGCATATAAAAATGCTTAGTAGAAATAATCCATGTCTCTATGACACTTTATGTTTTACACAAAAGTTTTTCAAAAGAATCTGAGTTTAAGCATGTGTTTTAACCTCATTTCACGGATGAGGAGCCTAAAGGCCAGAGAGATTGGAACTTGCTGATGATCACACAAACTATTAAGTATTGGGATTGGGATTTGAATCCACATCTCCTGGATCCAAGTCTCATACACTCTTTCTACTGTACCACTATGTTATCTTATCCTTGTGTTTTATCAGCCTTGCTCTACCCAAACTACAACGCTCAGTTGTTTTATTTCTCAAACTTATGTGCCATAAGTTAATGTGGTTTGATGGATATTTTGACTTCTATGCATGTATGTATGTATGTATGTATCAATATACCTGTCTATCTATCCATTTAGACACACACACACTGTGTGTGTACTAGGATATTTTCAAATACCATTAAAATGTTAGAAATATGAGAAATAAAATAAATGGATCAGACCTTGGAAAAGGAATGCCATTTAGAATTATAGATGTGTCTTGCCACCTTCCAAATTTTCCTATAGATATGTAAAACAAATTTTACTGGAATAGACATCTCTTTACTGAACATTACTTAAAACATTCTTTTGAGAAGCAAAGGGAGTATATGAGAAAAATTCTAAAATAGTGATTAAATTTAATCAAATGTGGGGAAATAAAAACAAGTCAAGAATGATAACACTGTTGATGGTATGAGTCTTTTTCTCAAGATACAGTGGAAGTGAGTGCTGGAGTAGGAACTGGAGTCTAGGTTTTCATTCTGGCTATGCTAATTAATTAGCTGTGACCTTGGGCAAGGCCATAACCTACCTGGGCCTCATTTTCCTTATCTTTAAAATGATGAGATTGACTTTGATAACCTTTAAGCTCTCTTCCAGCCTGAAGAGTCTGTCCTCTGGTTGTAGGATACAGTGATTCTTTTTGTCCTTCTCTTATTCTCTGCAATATGACATCCATGTTACTTCACTTAATTTTCTTACTCTGTGGACTAACAGACTGAATTTGATACCAAGAGAGCCTATGCTGGTCATTCTTCCTCTTATTATCTGGCTGTTGCATTCCTCCCAGAAGCCCTAGATTTGGAACCAGAGGACCTAAATTGAAATCCTGACTCTGCCACTTATACCTTGTGTAACCTTTGACAAGTCCTTCCATCTCATAAGGTTTCAGTTACCTTGGCTGTAAAGGAGAAAACTGGAATAAATGATTTCAGAGGTCACTTCGTGCTCTACTGATGATCCCATGAATTCATGGAGATGCAAAGAGGGGACTACATTATTTCTGCACCCCCATTTTTCTCCCTCTGATGGCTGCTTAGTTTCATTTTCTCCAATTCCTTTAATGATTCAGTGTTTTATTGCCCTAATTCTTATGCATTTTGATATAAATAATGAAATTATTAAGATCAGTTGCATTATCCATATGTTGAATACAATATACCCTAAAATGAAACACTAATTCTGACTCTTATGCAGCTGGGCCTGGGATGCATGTGGGCCATGATTGTCTTTCATTGCCCACTGCATGAATATCAGAAGCTTTTGGTTTACATGCAAAACGTAATTTGTTCCACATCTGTTTTACAGATTCAACAAGCTCAAACACACACAAACACAAACACACACACATTCAGAGCAGCTAGTGGTTTTATCAACAAGTATCTTTTTAGGTACCTCAAATAAATCATAACAATGAGCTTACAGCCTCATCAGTGCTAAAGAACATATTTGAAACCAAGGCCACTTGCTTCCTGCTTTCTCATGAAAATGTTCCATTTTCATCTTGTTATCTCCAGAAGCTATAGCTGTCCTCACCTTTACTTAAGGATGTTTGTGTAAGTGTAATTTCTATGGAACAGAAGAAATTCTGTGGAAAGAGGGGGAAAAAAACATTCATCGAGGTTTGATTTTCTTCTATCCTTTGTCAATAGTTTTAGCCTTGAAATGATTCAGGCCTACTTTTCCTTCTCTTCTTATAAAATGAGAACATTTTGAATCTCAAGAATGAATTCTTCCCTTGTTATTGATAAGTAAACAATACTCAGAGCCCAACACAAGGAGATTTTCGTATATTTATTTTTTGTAAGCAGTGTTTTACATTACAGCTAGGTTTTGGTTAGTACAAATAACGAATTCTGCAAGTTGGCTTTAATAAATGCTTGTTGATTGCTTCTTAATTGAGTGAACAGGGTAATGTTACCATAATGTACTGTGACCTTTCAATTTTTAAATAAATATACCAGAACTCATACAACAGAAACTAAACTCTTGCATCCACAATGTCATTTTAGAGGATAAACATTCCAATACTGTCATGATTGTTCAAAATATTTTCATAGAATTATATTGTTGGAAGGGACTTTAGTAGCAGTCTTAGAGGAAGGTAGCTAGGTGGCACAGTGGTTAAAGCACTAATTCTGCAATTAGGAAGGCCTGAGTTCAAATTTGACCTCAAACACTTGCTAATGGTGTGATCCTGGGCCAATCAATTAACCTCTGTTTGCCTCCACTACCTCATCTGTAAAATGCAAATAATAATAGCACCTATTTGTAAAGTGCTTATCACAGTATCTGGCAAATAGTAGGTGCTATATAAAAGGTTATTCCCTTTTCTTTTTCTCATCTACTCAAGCCCATTCGTGAGCAAAAATACAATCTAGGATCATGGAAAAAAACACACATACTCACACACACACACACACACACACACAACACAACTAGATGAGCTGTAAGGCTTGTGAAGTTCATTGGCTGATCTTAGGTCAATAGAGAGTTGGAATATAAGGAGTAATCCAACAAAGTTGGGTTAGTAACAATAAAACCACAATGACTTTCATCCTTTACCAGCTTTTATCTGTCTATGTTCCTACCCTGTGACTCTGCCATACAAGCTTTTTTGCTGTAGGGCATATCAGTATAGTCGGGGATAGTTGGCTGTAGCACTATATACTTGTTCATTTAATTTTGTTCTGAATAGATATATAATAAATGACAAATGTAACTAGGTTTTAGAGATGACAGACTCATGTATAACTTAGGTTATTCTTCAGAGATTTCTTGTGTATGTTCTAATTGACAACCATACTGATCACCATTCAGTTCAATTTGCTACTGGCACATTTCCCTGTTAATTCTTATCCAAGGTTCTAAGGCAATCAATGATTATATTCTACTATTTCCTCATAAATTAATAGGAACCCACAATCTCTATCAATACCTGTTAGGTCTAAGCTTCCACTTCAGTCTGTAAAATAAATTGGAAACAATTTTTTCCTAATCATTCCCTCGATTCTTATTGTCTTAAATATGCTTTGATATCATTGGTTATCTAACTTATTAAGAATTTAACAAACAATACAAAGAAATATTCTAATATTTCAACGGTGTACCATCAACTTGGTGTACCATCAACTGCTACTGAAGTCTTATCTTTTCTCGAAATAGTCCCACAGTTCAAATTTCTCAGAAAAAGTGTTAAAAAATCTCTTAAGTAGTCTCTCCACAGCATAAGAGCTAAACTCAGTATGTTTTTTTTTTCTTTCAGGAAATATTTCTTAAGACTTTTCCTTAAGAGTTATTCATTTAGTCTCTCAAGAATGAGATTCTCTTAGTCCTTTCTGCCATCAAAGGCTCTCTCAGTGGAAGGACAGTTATTTCTTCTACATGATAGTTAAATAGTCATTCTCTCCATGATTCTATTACATCTTAAGTTATCCATAATCTCTGTGGACAGGTCTATTGGAGTTGGTATTACATATTTATTATTGTTCTCAATAATTATTAGCAATGCTGCTACACATTAATGACATTCTTTGGGGAGGGGAATATGTATTTCCATGTCATGTTCTACATGGGATTATGTCACACAGAAGTTTTATAATGAGTCCAGAAGTTTTCAGCATCTTCACTTTGAAAAGAGGACAGGTCTTGCT
Source organism: Vombatus ursinus (assembly GCF_900497805.2). Lineage (NCBI taxonomy): Eukaryota > Metazoa > Chordata > Mammalia > Diprotodontia > Vombatidae > Vombatus > Vombatus ursinus. The sequence goes on along the minus strand of NW_020954588.1, from coordinate 24,463,017 downwards.
GGAAAATGATGGTGGACAAAAAGAAAGGATGAAGGAGAGAATTAAGAGAGACATCTGGCTCTATGGGCAGACTGATTATAGAAGCAACAGCCTCCCTCAGCTGCACCTGACTCATCTGGTTCCATGACACCCAACCAAGGCAGTGCCTTCTAGATATGAAGGCTCCGTCATTCTCCCAGCAGATCAGTTGATGGCATACCTTTGTCGTTCCTTAGGATTCAATGTCCATGTTATAAGCATGGAGAAGTGACAAGAATAGATTCAGAGCCTCCAACCCCCAGCAGGTTTGTGCCAGTGTTTGTTTAGTGCTTGCTTCTGATTTAACTCTTCTTTAATTTATTTTGCTTTCTTATTTAAATGAAAGTTCTTCAAGTCTGTGCTAGTGCGACCCAAGTTGGAAAACCTTCCAGTACAGACCTAGAAATCTATTGTCTGTTTGTCTAACAAGGACTATACTACCTAAATTCAGAGAGGGGAAGATACTCAATGATTTTTTTTTTTTTTGGCGAGGGTGGGGGATGTAAGGTGAGGAGCCACAACCACTCATCAAACTGTCTTCTAAGATGTGTTGTTTGTGATATTCATCAGTGGACCTATCCATGCTGATGAAATCACTGGAATTTGAATTATGGCTGGCAGATTGTGGATATTAGAGAGAGAGATCTGGGCTTTGACTCAGGAAGAGCTAAGTTCACATTCCCATCTCTGATGTTTACTTGTTCTCTGACACTGGATAAATCATTTCTTCACTGTAGGTACCAGGAAGCTTCCTAAGACTTTATCTTAAAAAAAAAGTTTTAGATAAGTCACAACTGAATCTAATGACTCTACACTAGGAACTGTCCATGCTAATGAAATCAGACATCATTCCAACATTTGAATGTAGAAACTATTTTTTTTAAGTCGGGAGGAGGTAAAAGTCTGGTGATAATGATCTAGTTATTAATTACCTTACCTATTTTGGGATGAGAAGTGTTTGGATGTGTGTGTGTGTTTGTGTGTGTGTGTGTGTGTGTGTGTTTGTGTGGCTTCTTGGATTCATAGATCTGAGTGGGGATAAAACTACACAGATGTTAACTTTAGAACCCATCTGGCCACTTGTAGACACAACTAAATTGTAACTTTGCCACAGATTTAATTATCGCACGCGGGGTGGAATGCATATGGGAAGCTGTGCCCGCATTTACTAGGGTTTAAATCTTTCAGCAAGTAGGTGCCACAGATCTGCTGAAGGACTGGCTTCCCTAAAATATGAAGCATTCGAATTTCTGAAGCTGAAAAAAAAAAAGCAAAATGTGTGAGAACCAGGTTGACACGTGTCAGTGGCTGCCTTTTGAAATGGTGCATTGTTTCAGTTTCTGGAGACAGAATATATAGATGTTCTTCAGCAAGGTCATAGCAATTCCTAAAAAATAAGATTGGAAGATAATGGAATTAAGTATTGCAGGCATAGTCTGATGGCAGCTGAGGAATTGTGTACATAAATTACAAGTCTAGCAATCCAGAGGCCATCCTTCATAAATGTAACACACACACACACACACACACATCCCAAAGCTTAAAACTACCTCAAGATTTTGGGACTGGAACATCTTATATATTTTGATTTTAGTCTTAGAGGATTTTCTTAGATAAGTGGTAGAAGTATAATTTTCTTTTTTTTAATCATCTCTTTTAAAAAAGAGGCTTTTAAGTCATCTGATATTGAATCATTATGCTACAATCAACATTTAAGACAACTGGCTAGGCCTCACCTATTTAACATTTTCAAAAAGTCCACCACCCCTACTCCAGCAAAGTACACGTTTTCTTTCACAACCACCCACAATATATTTTTTTTTCTTAAATTAGGATCCAAGTATTATTTCTGACCAAAATTCTTCTCTTTATTTTTCCTTTTGTCCTGTTTATAATTTTTTGTAGTATGTTGTTTGCATGTATCAAGCTGGTTAGCAGGCAGACAGCTGTCAATCTTTTACCATTCTCTACCATTATTTGGGGGAGAGACATTCCTTCTTTTGGGGTGTGACTTCCTCTCCAGTAATTTTCTCAGCCCCTCCCTGTCAGCAATGGTTTTCCTTTCAAATAGACTTGGAAAATGGATGATGTCCATTTCAATACCAGCTCAGTCACCCCTATAAATATATTTGATCTCCTGGGAAGTTTAATAATGAATCAATCACTGTTTCAATTCCAGGACCCCAGCCTAAAATTTTGCTCTGGAAATGTATAGCAACTTTAAATCTATTTCTTTTCTCTCCCAGACATACCCAATTTACCTCCTCAGTGTTGCACTCAAGTGGTAGTTAAGTATGTGGTCAGTTAATAGTCATCGCATTTACTTGTTTAAGAGATTAAATATTTAAACCAAAAATGACAATATATTTTTTTAATTTTATATCTGCAATTATTTTATTTTTTAAAGTTTAATAGTATTTTATTTTACCCCCAGTTACATGTCAAGAAATTTTTTAGCATTCGTTTTTACAAGATTTTAAGTTCCAAATTTTTCTCCTTCCCTCCCCTCTTCTGGAAATGGTAGGAGGTTTGATATAGTTTATACGTGTGTTATTATGCAAAAATATTTCCATATTAGTCACAGTTGTGAAAGAAGAAACAGATCAAAAGGGGGAAAAAAACATGAGAAAGAATAAAGTAAGAGAAAAAAATATGCTTCAATTTGCATTCAGAGTCCATCAGTCCTTTATCTGGATATGGATAGCATCTTCCTTCATGATTCCTTTGTACATGTCCTTGGATCATTGTGTTGCTGAGAAGAGTTGAGTCATTCATAGTTGATCATCACACAATGTTGGTGATACTGTATACAATGTTTTCCTGGTTCTGCTAATTTCACTTTGCATTGGTTTGTACAAGTCTTTCCAGGTTTTTCTGAAATTAGCCTGTTCATCATTTCTTATTGCATAATAGTGTGTCATTACGTTAATATACCGTAGCTTGTTCATTCACCAATTGACAGACTGTCCCTCAATTTCCAATTATTTTTTAGGCAATTGGGGTTAAGTGACTTGCCCAGGTTCACACAGTTGGTAAGTGTCAAGTGTTTGGTCTGATGACAGATTTGAACTCAGATCCTCCTGACTTCAAGTCCGGTGCTATATCCACTGTGCCACCTAGCTGCCCCTCCAATGTTTTGCCACTACAAAAAGGGCTGCTATAAATATTTTTGTACATGTAGGCCATTTTCCCTTTTTTATGATCTCTTTGGGGTACAGACCTATTAGTGTTATTGCTGGATCAAAGGGTATGTACAGTTTGGTTGCCCTTTGGGCATAGTGCCAAATTGCTCTCCAGAATAGTTGGATCAGTTCACAACTCCACCAACAGTGCATCAATCAGACAATGTTTTAAGAAACAAAGAGAAGCCTTCTGGACTCCTTGGGGAAATACCAGATTGAGAAATATGGACTCACTCTCTTGGGAAGGAAAAGGAAACAGGAGGGGAAAAAGATGAATAATTCCCTGGGTTCATTCTGAAATCTAAACCAGGATTAGAAATGCAGGATCCACTCGAATGTGGCTTGCAGCAATTGACACTGACATTTTCTCCTCAATGGGAGAACCAGCACAACCCTCCCCCACCGCTCTTGTGGTTTATCCCATTCCCATAAGCTTCCGGGATATGAAGAATTAACTTATGAGTCAAAGTCAGCCCCATCTTCCACCAGTCCCAAGATCAGAACAAAATTCTCCAGAGGTCAAAGAAAAGGAGGAAGAAGACAAGAGATTTCTCTCAAATCAGCATGCATCAGTTTTTTAGAATCTTTGTCTCCTTTGTGATATCTGTAGTAAGCATGGACGAGGAGACATAAGGAATGCCTTGAGCTGTTTCCTTCCCTGTAAGAAAAAAGAACATGTCCTTAAAAAAATCAGAAAACCAAATGATCAAATCAGTGATAGAATGATAGAAGTGACAGGATCCTATTGCTAGATCCGGAATTCTATAAGGAAAGATTGGAATGCTATTATGAATATTACTGATAGTCTTTGTGATCAACCATCAGGGATAGGGCACATCATTGTTTGTATTCACTTAAGCCAAAGGAATATGATCAGAATACAGGCACTATGTACTCTGCAGAAGATAATTCTATAAACACCTTACATTTTCCAGTAAAGTCAGCTTGATAATAAAGAAATCTGAACTTTCCTTAACTAATCAGCAAATATCTATTCAGTACCCACTATGTACCAGGCCCTGTGCTAGGCTCCTGTGCCCCTGAGGGACATGTATTCCAGGGAGAAGAAAATATCCATATAGGTCCTTGCAAAATAAATGCAAAGGATTTTTTTTGAGCAATCAAGAAAGACTTCATCTAGAAAACAGCAATTCAAATGAGCTTTGAGAGATGACATGGAGTGCCATCTAGGACAAATGTTAATCGAAGCTCTTTGTTATCCATCAGTTTTTATTAAGCTTCTGTTGTAGGCAGGCTGCTATATTTGGCACCTGACTTCAATAGGCATACAATCCAGTTTAGGAGATAGGACCAATTACAAATATTTTTTGAGTGAAAGATAGTTTAATAGAATAGAATAGGAAGTGGACTTGAAACCGTAAGTCCTAGATTTAAATCCTACCTTATGCTACTTACTCTCTGTGTAAACTTGATCAAATCATTTAACCTCAGTGGTTCTTAATTTTCTTCTCTGTAAATTGAGGAGATTGTATTCAATGGTCTCAAAGGTCCTCCTGGCTCTGCAAGGTTATGGAAGATCCATGTAATTAACAAGCATTAGAGAAGTGATGATTAAGGTTATTTCAATTTTCCCCAACTTTTAAACAAATATCTTTGAACTTTCTTTTTATTATAACTCCTTTGAAATGGGCAACATGGAATTATTTTGGATGATGGTGCCTTCCAACACAGATCTGAAATACTGTGTCCACATCATCTCCCATACAGTTATCAACTTATAAAGGTCAAGAACTTTGCCATTTTCTTTTGTATCACAAATCCCTAGTACCAGCTATCTTATCCTACATAGAGGAGTGCTCAATAACTATTGAAAGAATTAATGAATGAAAGGGGAGAAAGCCCTTTGAGTATATAAAAAATCATCCTGCTAATAATTCATTTTATAGCCCTGTGTAAGGACAGAGCCTTATGATTTCAAATGATAGACAAAATAAATGTCATTGCCCTATCAGTGGGCCACCAGTTACAGTTATATTATCATAGTAAGTATTGTTATGGATATTTTAGAACTTAGGGTACTTTTCTTTATGTCTTTAACTTCCTTGGAGATATGTACCCACTAATCCAAGCATCACATTTTATAGAGGAGGAAGCTCAGATTTGAAAGAGACATTCCTGTTCTCAGTCATCTATTCCAAATACCTGAAAAGATTTTCTCTGCAATATCCTCAGACTTTGCCTGGAGACATGACCCATAGAGACAAAAAGTCCACTATTTACCAGAGCAGCTCATTCCAGTTTTGGACAACTCTAATTGTTAGAGCTTCATCTTCATCCCACCGTCTTGGTCAAAGATAATCAGACTAATATGTTTACAGATGACAGTCCTTCAAACTCTCAAAGCCAGAAAGTGTCACACCCTCCCTTTCTCCCATCCCTAAAAGTATTCTTTTATGCCCTAGTTCCTTCAACCAGGCTATGTCAAATGACCTAGACTCGAGATTTTTCACTATTCTATTTGTCTTTCTTAGGATGATATCCAGCTTATCAATATTTTTCCTAAACTATGACTCAGCCATGTACCTAAATGTGGTATTGCCAGGGCAAAGTGCAAAGTATCTTGTATATGTAGAAAGCAACATTGATTAAGATTTGAACCAATGACCTCTAATACCAAATTCATTCGCTTCATCAGTCTTGTGAGTAAGAAAGGGCGCTTTGGCTTTTATCTTTTTTTGTATATTTTATAGAGAAGGAAATTTAAGTCATAATTGACTAAGATGTTGCCCAAAGATCATATCTAATAAATGTGAAAGTTAGGATTCTAACTCAGGTCTGCCTAAAGTTAAAAGTCTTTCTAGTGTTCCATTCTGATTCTCCTTGTGGGATTGATATGTCCCTCAATAGAATCCAGAATGAAGGGTGGATAGGTCATTGATGTTGAGAAGTATCTTTTATTTAAGATTGTGTAGAGAACTTCCTTCTCAAAAGATTTTATTTCAAAATGGTTAATTGTTCCTCTCTTCTACAAAGTTTTAGTACTTTAAATGGAAAGCTAATGATCCAGTGCATATCTATTTATGTGAATTACCTCATTCCTTCCTGTTGCCAGATGCATCAGCAATCTGTACAAGATCAAAATCTTATCATAGTAAATGTATCTGTCTCAGACCATTGCTGAGGTTCTCTGAGGTTCCCAAGAAAGAACAGAGTAACTGAAGCTGACTAAAAGGTCGTTAAGTGGTGAACGCTTAGGGTGAAACAGAATCTGGACAGGGAAATGAATGCTCTGGGAAATTAGTGGTAAGTATGTCAAACATCTCCAGCATTGTCCCTATGTCTTTGGGAGTGTTCCAAGGCTATTCTATCATATGGGACATTTTTATTCTATTACCTCTCTTTCCCCAGGTGTCCCCTTCCCTCAACATTTTTTTTTGTTTGCTTTTAAAAAGTTTCTAACAGATAGATTCAGAAAACTTGATATCTAATTTGGGTCTAGTTCTTTTAAAAAGAAGTTGAGCAGTTTGGGTCAGGAAGTTCTCTATAAATGCTCAAATTTCCACCAGTGAGATAGTGCCCATTTTGTTTATGTTCCAGTTTGCTGGGTTCATTGGTCTGCTTGATTATCTAATCACATTACTATACAATATTGCAAAGTAGAACTCGGCAGTAGTTTTTCATGATTGGTCATCATAGAAAATAGAATCTTGATTTGCCATGGTTCCAGATGGTGATTTGCTTGTAATTGTTTAGATTTAATCATATTCATTATAAACTAAATGAAGCTAAATCGTATGGTCTTTTAGAGAGATTTTTGTGCTATTTGCAGCCATTGGTAGCTGTGAAAAGAACGTCTTGATCCATTGTGAAGATCAAAAAAGACAATTAACATTGTGACATTTTTGGAAGTTTACCATTCTTTCACCTTAGGGAGAATCCAATTCTTAAAGTGATGGTTCACCACTTTTGAATGTTATCTGTTTGCTATTCATCTCTTCAGCGATAGAGAGGAGATGTTTTCTTTCGTTCCATGAAGACTACACTGCAGTAACGTGGCAGGTATATGGAGATGGTGGTTCACATTGTCAGTTTGTTTGGAGAAAATAATTTAGTACACATTATTATAAAATCTGTCCAAAGGATTTTTTTATTATTATTTATTGGCAACTATAAATTGTATACAGAATATTTTATGTGAGCTGTCTAGGACCTGACTCCATGTGACTTACAGAACATTTATTTTTACCACCAAAGTCATAAAAATTGTTTTCTGTATCTTCAGTCAAACTTAACTACAGGCAAGAAGAGGTGTAAAAATTACCTGTCACATTATTCACAGACTAGGACAAGATACTGTAATACCATGGCCCACTAAGCTAATTTGGAAGAAAAAAAATGGGAAGGGATTTCTTAAAAGATGGCATTTCTATGTAATATATGGAGAAGGGTTTAGAATTTTGACAGCTTGAGATTGTCTCCTCTTTAGAGAGAATGCATAATGATTTTTATTTCTCTTGAAATATGCATAACTTTTTGAAGGTAACTTTCAACTTTGATTGGAGCTCTCCAGAGTTCTTCCATCTCTGTAAAAGCACATGGGACAAGATGGCGGATCTAAGCCAGAGAGTGTTCATGCTTCATCCAGTTGCAACTTTCCCCTCCTACTTTGACCCTTTCAGTTTTCCAAGGGAAAAAATAAAGTTACACCATGAATATAGGCTTATGGAATCACAGATTGGGAGCTAGAAGGGCCCTTAGAGGTCATGTCGTTTAATGTCCTTATGTTACAGATGAGAAAACTGAAATAATAAAAATATCTGCAAGTTAGCAGATTCACATGCCTGGCAATACGATGTCTGGGGACAGAAGCTGGATTTGGAATCAAATTTGAATTCCATTTCTCTACTTATTACCTGTGTGATTGTGGACAGTTAATCAGCAGGCATTCATTAAGTGCTTACTATTTGCAAAACATTGATATTTTATACAAAGAAAGGCAACAGCCAATTCCTGCCCTTAAGGAGCTCACATTCTAATATGGGAGACAACATGCAAACAATTATGTACATATAAGATACACACAGGATAGATGGGAGGTAATCTCAGAGGGAGAACACTGGCAGTGAGAAAAACAGGGAAAGGCCTCTTATAAGTCCCTTCCCCACTCCAGGCTTCAATAAAACAAGAGTTTGTACTAGATTATCATGAAACTTTCTGACTCTTTTTGATAAATCAGTCATTCAAAAATGATTTTTTAAACACCTACCATCTACCAAACATGGTGGTAGGAGTGAGCACAAAGTGAAAATAAAATATGGCATCCTATAGAGACAATATGTACAACTTGTGCACATGATTCTATGTAAAACAAATGTTTACAATGATCAACAAGCAATAAGAATGTGTTTATCAACTTCTGTGTTCTGGACAGATACAAATCCCACTTTTTACATGATGCTTTCTCCCATCTCCAACCATCTTCCCACTACTAATAACTTGGCTCACTCTGAGGTTACCTTCCATTTTTCCATCTCTATCTTGTACGTGCGTATTTATTTGTATGTTGTCTAATCTTTTAGAATGTGATTTCCTTATTTTTACCTTTCTTTATATACCAACCAGAGCATGGCACTCATCAAGCACTAAATAAATGTTTGTTGACTAAGAATAAAGACTAAAATAAGACAGTTTCTCTTCTTTAAAAAAAAAAAAACATTTACTTTTGAAATAAAATTTTGATTTTCAAATTTTCTCCCTCCCTCCTTCCCCTTTCCCCTCCCTGAGATGGTAAACATTTTGATATAGGTTATACGTGTGCAATCATATAAAACCTATTTCTGTATCAGTCACGTTGTGAAAGAAGAAACAGTTTGCAAAACAATTACAGTTTGCGAAAGGAAAAAAGATAAAAAAGTGAAAATAGTATGCTTCAATCTGCATCCAGACTCCATCAGTTCTTTCTGTAGATTTAAATAATATTTTGTATCATGAGTCTTTTGGAATTGTCTTGGATCATTGTATTGCTGAGATGAGTGAAGGCCATCATAGTTGATCATCTCACAATATTGACCTCTTTTCTTAAGGAACTGGCACTCTATTGGGAGAGACAATATGTGTGTGTATGTATACATATATGCACACATATGTGTGTGTATATATATATATGTATGTATTTTCCAAATATTTACAAAGTAGATACCAGGTAACCTAAGGAAGGAGGGTACTAGCATCTGGAGAGACCAGGATAGGCCTCCTGTAGAAAATGACCTTTGAACTGAACCTTGAAGGAAGCTAGGGATTCAGATGAGATAGAGATGCCAAGGGTATCCGTCCTAGGCATACAAGATAAAGAGCCTCTGGGAGGAATGGAGTGGCTATTACTTATTATCTAATTTTGCCAGTCAGTTGGGATTTGTTTTCCAGTAACCTTGCTGGCTCACTTACATATCTCTATCAGCTTTGCTACATTGCTTGCATGCTATATACAGGAATGAGAAGATGCTTTGGGTCATGTAAAAATATGAACCCTGACCCTCAGTATTTCTCACATCTCCCTCTCTTTAGACAGCAAGTTACATACACCAGTTGAATATACTTCTAAGTTCTCTGTGCCTTTTTATGGTTCTTCTTTCTTTCCTCTGTGGTTCAAGTTACTAAATCCTTTACAATGCACTTGAGAATTGCTCTCTATAGCAGGAGTCAGTAATGCATTAACAAATTACTCTCCATGAATTGTTTTCTCAAATATTTCCCTGGACACTAATTTCACTGGATTCCAGAGTGAGAGCACACTGACATTGTTAAGGTTAATGACTCAAATGTTTTACAAGACAAAACGTATTTGAGGCTAAATTGATTGTTTGATTTGTTTTATTCAACAACATGAATAACTTGGAGAGCACGGTTACTTATCACCATGGAGGGACATCTTCTTTATTGCATTAATGGCCTGCCATTGATAGCAGCCATATTTCCTTTGTGCCTGAGCAGCTGCCCAGCATTGTTTAGAAGATGGTGAATTAAAATAGCCCTGCCTATGAATTTATATCTGCTTAAGGGTACTTCCCCACAAACTCCACATTGCTTCATTACAAATGCTCGAGAGTATATCCATGACCTTGCGACAGAAATAGTTCAGGCAGAAACTGAAATTGCTCACATAAAGACCTCCAAAGTGATAACAATTTCCCGAGGGTTGGCTAGTCATTTTTCATTTCCTTTCTTTAAATAAACAATTTTACAGAATCACTAAATTTGAGAGTTAGAAGGGATCTCAGCATCTACCTTTTCCAACCCGTACACGAAAAGAATCCTAAATACGACATATCAGGCAAGTAGTCCTTCTTTCTCTACTTGCAGACTTCTAAGGCTGGGGAAGAGAGGAAAGTCCCTTACCTCCCCAGGTAGTTCATTTTACTTTGGAACAACTCTAATTGTTAAAAAGTTTTTCCTGACATCTAGCCCAAACTGGTCTCTTTTTCACTTGCTCACATGCAGATTTGCACATGTGCATAGTACTGTGGCCACGGTTGACCTATGGTGAATCTTGACTTTGGATTGGCCAGTGCCTCCCCATTTTCTGTACTGGATTCTTTGCTACCAGATCCTAAACCCTTGCATGCTTTAGGCAAGTCATTTCAACTCTGGGAGACTTTTCTCATTTGTAAAATGAGAGAGAGGAATTAAATCATCTTCGAAGTTCCTTTTTACTTCTGAAGTATATGATCCTTCTCATCCTGTGTGATTATATGTCTTTCTGGACATTTCTGGAAATTCCATGCCATTCTGAAAGCAGAGGCTTTCACCTAATGCGCAGTACCCAGTTCAGCTCCTTTTTTGGACTTTAATGGACTGAACTGGAAGAACCAAACCATCATTTGTAAGATTATAGAGGCAGTAGGTCAAGTGGCCTAGATTCCTTCTCAGGGCCTCATTTTCTGCATCCATAAATCTATAAGGCAATAGTATTGCATTAGAAGGTTTTTTTAGTGTTTAAATTTCCTTCAACTTCTATGGGGATATGGGTTCTGAGTTCTAATCAGTGGGCTGACAGGCTTTCAAAGCACAGTGGAGTTCCCATTAGATGAGAATGCAGTGCTTTTCTTTTCCTGGACAGCAGGAGTGTAAAGTAGTTGAAAGAACTCCAAGCTGAACGTGACAAAACAAGAAAATGAGAAATGTTGGGGATGAAAGGGAAATTAGAACACTAATGCATTGTTGGTGGAGTTGTGAACTGGTCCAACCATTCTGGAGAGCGATTTGGAACTATGTCCAAAGGGCTGCAAAACTGTGCATAGCCTTTGATTCATCAATACCACTTCTAGGTCTGTATCCCAAAGAGATCATAAAAAAGGGGAAAGGACCTACATGTATAAAAATATTTAGAGCAGCTCTTTTTGTGTTGGCAAAAAAATTGGAAATTGAGGGGATGTCCATCAGTTGGGTTGTGGCATATGAATGTAATGGAATATTATTGCTCCATAAGAAATGATGAGCAGGCAGATTTCAGAAACACTTGGAAAAACTTGTATAGATTAATGCTGAGTGAAGTGAGCAGAAACAGGAGAACACTGTACACAGTAACAGCAACATTGTGTGATGACCAGCTTTGATAGACTTAGGTCTTCTCTGCAATGCAATGATCTAAGACAATTCCAAAAGATTCATGATGGCAAATGCTGTCCACATACAGAGAAGGAACTATGGAGTCTGAATGCAAATTAGAGCATAATATTTTCTCTTTCTTTTTTTGTTTATTTTTTCTTTCTTGTGGTTTTTCCCTTTGGTTCTGATTCTTTTTTTTTTTTTTTTGGCTAGGCAATGGGGTTAAGTGACTTGCCCAGGGTCACACAGTTAGTAAGTGTCAAGTATCTGAGACCGGATTTGAACTCAGGTCCTCCTGACTGCAAGGCCAGTGCTCTATCCACTGCACCACCTAGCTGCCCCCAGTTCTGATTCTTCTTTACAACATGACTAATGTAGAAATATGTTGAATATGATTATATATATATAGCCTTTATGAAATTTCATGCTGTCTTGGGGAGGGGGGAAGGGAAGGAGGGGTAAAAATTTAGAACTCAAAATCTTATAAAAGTGTATGTTGAGGGGGCAGCTAGATGGCACAGTGGATAGAGCACTGGCCCTGGAGTCAGGAGGACCTGAGTTCAAATCTGGCCTCAGACACAACACTTACTAGCTGTGTGACCCTGGGCAAGTCACTTAACCCCAATTGCCTTGCCAAAAAAAAGGGAATGTTAAAAATTAAAAATGAATAAATAAATATTTTTTTAAAAAAGAACTCTAAGCTGACATGGGTGAGAATGTAACAACTGATAGCATGAATGATCCAAGTCCTAATTAGAATAATATATCTAGTTATTGACCTTTCTTAGACAAACTAAAAACACAAATTTTCCATGTTAAATTCGTGTACCAAAATTTGTTTAGCCGTTCAAAGTATAATGAGTATCTACTTTATTTACAATTCTTTGCTATCCCAAAAAAGTGCTGCTATCAATATTTTGGTGTGTATGTGACCTCTCTTCTTATCAATAGCTTCCTTGAGGAACAAGCCCAGTAGTGGAATCTACAGGTTAAAATGGTATGGCCATTTTGGTCACTTTATTTGCATAATTCTAAATTGCTTTCCAAAATGGTTATTCCAATTCATAGCTCCACCTGTAATTCATCATTGTGCCTATCTTCCTACAGTCCCTCCAACAACATTTTTGTCATCTTGACCAAATTACAGGGTATAGATAGAACCCTAGGGTTATTTTTATTTATATATTTTTTTATTATTAGTGATTTTGACCATTCTTTCACATAATTGTCAATACTTTGCAATTCTTCTTTTGAGAATTGTTTGTCCATAACCTTTGCACAGTTATTTGCTGCAGAATGACTATTGGTTATATATTTGTTAATTGTTTAATATCTCAGATAGCAAGTCCTTATCCAAGAAATTTTATACAAAGATTTTTTCCCCCATTTGACTACTCCTTTATGATTCTAGGTGCATTAATTTTGTTTGTACAGAAGCTTTTCAGTTTCATGTAATCGAATTGATCTTTTATAATTGCTTCTATTTCTTGTTTGATTAAGCCTACATGTCCTACCCATAGCTGTGAAATGCATATGGTCTATCTCCTGATATTTTTAATAGTATGATCTTTAAAATTAAGGTCATTTATCCATTTAGTATATATTTTAGAATATGGTATAAGGTATTTGTTCTAAATCTATTTTCTGCCAGATTGCTTTCTAATTTTTCTAGCAGTTTTTATCAAATAGATAATGTGACTTAAAAATGTGTTGAAATATTATGTATTGCTCAATATTATTTAGAAAAAAACTAACTCCACTGAAATCCTACTCCATTGTGGTATGGGTGTGACTATAAGGCCTTGAAGGTTGTATTACAAAAGTATAAGCCCTGGCATTGACAGACTCCACCCAGCTGTAGAGCCACTCTTCAAGAGGGCATCTGTGTATGTCATCTGTGTAGGAACCTAGGTTAAATTCTTGGGGCCTCACCATTATTATGTTGGACAAAGTGATGAATTGCTTTGGCCAAAGCACCTTATCATATCACCTACTGAAGTATTAGCCAGATTGTACAAGGAGATCCCTCCCCAGTGAAGTTACAAGTGTTGTTAAACATCAACATAAGTAATGACTATACAGTAAATGCTGGTCTCAGTTTGGGGATTTAAAAAAAAATGGAGAATGTTCCTAGAGCATTCTGATTCTTTGTGCTCAAGTAGAATTCTGGCATGAGAATGGACTAGCTGGAATGAATGTTGGTTTGCTTATATTGATCACGTATGTTCACATTGAGAAATTAACCATCTAGTTATCTCTGCCAGACTCAGAATAGCCAGAGTCACCCTGACGCCCTGTAGGAGATAGTTATTTGCTTATAGTTTTTAGAAAGAGTCAGGGAGCAAAGAAAGGAAACTCAATTTCCAGGGAAACAACCATGAAAACATAAATCTTAGATGGGATGCTAAACCTGAAATTCTTCTACTTTCACAAAGTGCATCTTAAATTAGATGCCCTGATCCTTACACTGAAGGCTGGGAGGAGGAGAAGGGAACAGATATTTATTAGAATCTACTAAGTGCCAGGCACCTATTAAGTACTTTATAACAATTCTGGGAGGTGGGTGTTATTATCATCCACATATAACAGTTGAGGAAACAGGGGCAGGCAGAGGTCAGATGATTTTCCTGGAGTCACACAGTTAGCAAATTTCTGGGGCTAGATTTGATCTTAGCTCTTTCTCTAGATCCAGTGTTCTCTCTCCTGTGTCACCTAGGTGCTTATACCTTGAAATACAAAGAACCATTCATCATAACTTCTATGCAGCTAGGTGACGCAGCAGACGAGAGCCATGCCTGAAGTCAGAAAGCCCTGAGATCGAATCTGGCCTCTTATGCTTACTACCTCTGTCACCCTAAGCAAGTCACATAACTTCTATCTGCCTCAATGTCCTTATTTGTAGAATGGGGAGAATGATAGCAATGGCCTCCTATGGTTATTTTGAGGACAAAATGAGAATATTTATAAATTGCTTCGCAAACTTTAAAAGCATCATGTAAATTCTAACTATAATTATTCTTATTAGTTGTCATATTTACACATAAAATATATGTATATACAATACATGTACACGTACCAAACATATATGTATGTGAAATATATATATAAGTTTAAAATATGTACATGCATATAAAATAAATTTAAAACAATTTGGTAGGAGATGAGGAAGTATTAGGAACTAAGAGAATCAGGAAAGGCTTCATGTATAAGGTGGTGCTTGAACTAAATCTTGGGGGAAACTAGTGATACCAAGTAGTGGGGGGTAAAGAGAAATTGTATTACAAAGGTAGCAACCTTCACAAAGACACAGGGTCAGGAGAATCTGTTTCAGTCACAGTCAGGGGCCACTGGCCACCACTTCTGCCTTGGCTGTGGGATTTTTTTTTTTTCATCTTCTATTAAAAGTCAGTACACATTAAAAAACAAACTCAAACCCTCCACTGCGTGTTAATGTGCCAGCTCACGCTTCCCTGGACCTTTTCATTAATTCCCACTAAATATAACTGAGCAGGAAATGTAGCAAAGCTGACCTTACTCCTGAAACTATAGAAATAGGAAGTAGCTTCTAAGATATTTTTTCCCTCAGGTTGTAAAGTGCTTCATGATACGAAGCCAAATCCATTAGGATAAAAACTTGCTCTTCAGTCTAAGATTGATTAATGATAAAAAGAAAAAACAACCCTATATTTCTGTCATGGAAAAATGAAGCATTGAAGGAAAGCAAATGAAGGTGAGATTTCTGTTCACCTCCCCAGTAATGGGACAGGAAATAATCACCCATGTTGACATTGATTATGTCACTGTTGATTCTAAAAACTGCTAGGATTTTCAACTGAAGGGTTTGGGAATGTTATGGTTACTATTCCTCACTATTTCTAACAATATCTTATTCTTTACTTATACTTGAAGTACCTTAGGAGAGAGCAGAATCTTTTGGTTTTTTGAAGAGTGCATTTCATCCTTGAATATCATCTTCTTAATCCTTGTTTTAATGTTGATTTTACCCATTTACTCATTTTTAGTATTTAGCATCATAGAACTTTAGAGATAGAAAACGCCTTAGGATCCAATGTAATCCTCTCATTTTGTGGATGAGAAAGCTAAGGCCAGTGAGGTGAAAGTGAAAGTCTTTTCTGTGGGATATCAGATGTGAATATAGGTGTATGCAAAATAGATGCCAACTAGCTGCACAGTGATTGGGTGAGGGCAGCAGTGGGGGGTGGGACTGGTGTGACTACCTCCTGGGGGGAATAGAAAAGGCTTTGTAGAGAAAGTGTTGCTTGAGCCAAGAGAGAAAAGAATGTATGGCAGGTGTGGGGAATGGGGGTGAGGAGGGGTGGGGGGGCAGGAGGGAGCATTAATATTTCTCTGGTCCTTTAAATCTTCCTTTATTTTGAACATTCTGTCTATAGATCTAGGTTTATTTTGGTAGATGTACTTTCAAATGTTTTACATATTCCTTATTTATTCAGATGGGCTTTCTTTCTGCTATCTCTCCCTGATGGATTTTGTTAGTAATATGCATCAATGCTGATAATTTTTGTGGGTTTATTTTGTATCCTGCTGCTTTTCTGAAATTGTTAACAGTTAAAATTAATTTCTGGTTGAATCTCTAGGGTGGTCTATAACATTATATAATTTTCATATTGCAATAATTTTATTTTCTCTTTGCCTATGTTTCTTCCTTCAAGTACTGTTTCTTGTCCTATTTATTGCAACTAGCATGTCTAGGATTATGTTATTAAATATTAGTGACAACAAAACTCCTTGTCCTGCTCCTAATCTTACTCGAAAAATCTCTAGTAGTTATTCATTACAAATAATGTTATTCTTAGCTTTCAATAGATTCCATTTACCATATTAAGGAAAGGTTCATTTATTTCTTTACTTTTTAGTGTTTTTTTAACATTATCAACAGATTTTCTTTCTGTATCTTAATGTAATCATGTGGTTTTTGTTATTTTTATTGTTAATATCACTTATTATTTTAGAGAACTCCTAATATTGAACTAACCCTGCATCCTTGCTATGAATCTAACCTAATCATAATGAATAATCTTATTAATTTGTTGTAGTAGCTACTTTGGTAATGTTTTATTGAATGTTTTGGTACCAATTTTCATTAGACACATTGCTATAAGTTTTACTTCTTTGCTTGATTTCTCTCTTAAATGCAATCCATGGCCTATCCCCTGAATTCTGGATTCAATTCTTTGTCCACATACAGTGTCTGTCTAATTTTTTTATTCTCTTCTCTCTCACACACACCTCCACCCACCAAGAAGGAGCATCAGTGGCAGTTACACCCAAAGGTTTTTATTGGTTTCTTAATACTGTCCAAACCAGCACAATAGCATTTATGTCTTTCTCCTGCTGTGGGCCAATGTTAGCAGAGGATCCTAATTCGCAAGGTGGAATTTGAGAGATCAATCAATCAATATACACTTATTAAGCATTTACTACATGCCAGGAATTATATGATAAATATTGGGGGTGCAATGAAAGGTAAATTAGTATCTGCCCTAGTGGAGTGTAATTGTATCCAGGAAGGACATCGCCAAGTAGCCTGCTTTATGAGCCATAGTAGAATATCCTGTCAATGGAATATTCTGGTCAGATTGAATTTGAATCCATTGTTCTATATGTAGTGATGCCTGAAATACCTAGAGGTCAAACTTCTGGCATCCTCAACCCTCAGAACAGAGTCACAAGCCAAGTAGCAAGCACAAAATAAAGCAAAACTATGAATTGTAGAAAAATTCTCTAAAAACCCATGAATATTATAGCTTTTATATTTTACTCCATCTTCAGACAGTGCCTGTTGATTCTTATTTTACATACAATTATAGCAAATCTGATCTTCTCATTTCCCAGTATACAACAGATTAGAAATACCAAATTAATAATTCAACATTGCCTATTATATCATGCATTATTTGCTCATCTCAATATGTGCCTGGGAATAGATTAGCTTCATTGGACAGATGTGATTGAGTGTGTGTGTGTGTGTGTGTGTGTGTGTGTATGTGTATGTGTATGTGTGTGTATGTGTTTGGTGGCATGATGTGACCTTGGAAATTTTGTATTAGGATTAGTCCCTGTCTAGTTGTTTTCCTGGGGTCAGGCCCAGGGACCAAGTAACAGGTCATTGGTCTGGGACACAGATAAAATGCCAGTCCTGAATTTCATACTATTATCAAATTCTTGAGGCATTTGAGCCTAAAGTTTGGAATTTCAGGTAATAAAGATCTGTGTTATTTTATTTAGTATATTAGCTTTCTTTATATTTATTGTTGTTCATTAACCATTTTTAGTCATGTCTGAGTCTTCGTGAATCCTTTTGGGGTTTTCTTGGCAAAGATACTGGAATGGTTTGCCATTTCCTTTTCCAGATCATTTTACAGGTGAGGAAACTGAGGTAAACATGGTTAAGTGACTTTCCCAGTGTTACACAGCGAGTAAGCATCTGAAGCTAGATTTAAACTCAGAAAGATGAATCTTCCTGACTCTAGGCCTGGCATTCTATCCCCTGAACCACCTACCTGCCCTTCTTTCTTTATATCTTAATGAATTAAATTTTTCACTCTGTGTGTGTGTGTGTGTGTGTATCTGTCTGTCTGTCTGTCTATATATATATATATATATATATATGTGTGTGTGTGTGTGTGTGTGTATATATATGTATATATATATTTATGTATATGTATATGTATGTGTGTGTGTCCCCACATGAGAAAGAAGGGGTATAACTTTTAAGGGGTACATAATAACAAAATGTCCCATCCTGTTTGTTTCCTGGCTTATGCTTTATAGCTTATTTCTTTTTTGTAACCCCTGAAAAATGACATCTCTTTCTTTACTGGTATCCTCTTTACATGTAGTTATACCATGCATTTCCACAAATAACCTGCTTCATATGCCAGGATATTTTTCTTCCATTTTCACAATCCTTGATCCTGTCTTTAGGGAAAACATATGCAGCATGGATTTTTCACTTCACTGATTATTATCCTCATGAGGCCAGGGAGTTTTAGTCTCTCCTCACTCCTGACTTGAACTGGAAAGCTAAACAGAAGGCAGCTTAGGACTTGAACCAATTTGCTTCAAATCCGGTGTTGCTGATATCCAAGGGCTCCTCTTCATTGTTCCTTGAAGGGTTTCCTAAGTGTAATTTTTTGACACTGATCAGAATTTAATGATTAGCAATAAGTATTGCAGAGAACTTAAGAATACTGACCTCAAGCTTTAAGGTAATGGCATCACTTAAGGTGTTTAAAGCAATTAGAAGAACTTCATACTACAAAAGATCTATGATCGAATGTACAGCACAGTGTAATAGAATGCAGATTTGCTCTGGATTCAGAAAATCAAGTGTCATATCCTACCTGTGTGACTTTGAGCAAATCATTTGGTCTTCCAGGGTCTTAATTTCCTCATCTGTGCAATGGTGGAGTTCAACTAGATGACCAGAAACCCCCTCCAGCCATCAGTCTATGATGCTATAATCCATCTCATGCATGGTACAACTCTCCTTGCAGCAGTGCAAATCACAATCCATCTATGTCTCCTCTTCCCATGCCTTCCTCTTCCTAACTGTTATCTATGCTTTCTTACAAAACCCTCAAAAAGACTCACCATATTTGTGAAGGCTTCCTTCCTCTTTGTCTTCTAATATTGCGTGGGAACAAGAATAGCACTCGGGCTGTCAATATGTTTGCCCTTGCTCTCGCTGCCAGGCATGAGCCAGGCATGTCCTTTCGGATCATATGGTCAGGGATCAAAATTTCCTTGATATAGTATCTTTTCTACCCCTCTTCATGTCCGAGTTACCACTGGCAAAATGTGGAAGCCTACTTATACTCAACATATGTGTCTTCATGTTCACCTGAACAATGTGTCCTCTTGGCCTTCTCCATCCCGTTAACATGGTTAACAACTGACTACTGCTTCCTGTTTGACTTCAGATACATAAACAATAATGAAAGGCAAAGGTACATAGAAATTGTAAATTTCTATTATTTGGAGTTAAAACCTGTACGAACTTTCACAAGACAGTTAACAAAATTGTTCTGCTAGCTTCTCTGACACCATATGAACTTTTCTTCAGTGCATTTTTTTCAGATTCTGTCACATTTATTTCTATTTATCCATTTTATCTATTTGTTTATTTTATTAATATATTCCAATATAAACTGAAGGAAAAAAATTACATAAAGTCAATTTATCAGTAAAATACTTGTTGGGTGCCTACTATGTACAAATAAATTACTGTGCTAATAATTAGGAATAGAAAGAGGGAAAATAGATAAATAAGTAAAAATAGATAAAAATAAATATATAAATAAAAATAGATTGAATAATATTGGAAGTTTTTCATCCCCCTAATTTGTTTATGATGTCACTTTTTGTGTGTAACTCATGTATGTATTTGGAACTTATCATGGAATACAATGTGAGATCTTAATCCATAGCCAGTATCTGCCAGTCTGCTTTCCCATTTTCTCTGTAGTTTTTGTCAGGTGGTGAATTCTTATCCCAGTATCTGGGGTCTTTGCATTTATCAAATACTAGTTTGCTTCTATGTGTTTTATACCTAATCCATTCCACTGATTGACCTCTCTATTTCTTATGGTAACTGTGATAATTTCTGCTTTGTATTACAGTTTAAATTCTGGTACTGCTAGGATCCTTTCTTTACTTTTTTTTTTGCATTATTTCCCTTCAAATTCATGACCTTTTATGCCTCCATATGAATTTCATTATTTTTCTACCTCTATATAATAATCCTTTGGTAATTTCATTAGTATGGTACTGAAGTAAGTAAATTTACTTACTATTGTACTATTTATTATATTGGTCTGTCCTACTCAGGAAGAATTAATATTTCTCTAGTTATTTAATTCTGTCTTTATTTCTGTGATGAGTGCTTTGTAGTTATATTCATAAAGTTCCTGTGTTTAATCTTGACAGATAGACTATCAAGTATTTTTTATATATTCTGTAGCAAATTTTCATTTTACCTCTTCCTACTGTTTGTTGTTTGTTTGTTTTTGGTACTATACAGAAATGCTGATGGTTTATGTTAGTTATATTGCTATTATTTTACTTGCTACAACTTTACTGAAGTTTTTTTTTTAATTAATTTTAGTTGATTCTAGGGTACTCTATATTCTCATATCATTCGCAGAAAGTAATAATTTTGATTCTTACTTATGCTTATTCTCTCAATTTCTCTTTCTTATCTTTTATCATTGCTTGCATTTCTGGAACTATGTCAAATAACAGTGGTAATAATGGATATATTTGCATCACTCGATCTTCTTAGAAAGATCTCTATTTCATCTGTATTGCACATAATGTTGCTTTTCTACTTAACGTATTAAAGAAAATCTGTTTATTCCTGCAGTTAGTTTGTTCTCTCTCTCTGTCCCCAGGATGGGGTATTGTGTCCTGGCCAAAGTTTTTTCACTATCTATTATGTTATTTTTGTTGCCGTTAATATTAACATGGTCCATTTTTTGAGAGTTTTCCTAATATCAAACCTATTCTGTGCTCCTGGTTTGAATCCAACTTGATGATAATGTATAATCTTTGAGCTATTTTGTTGCAATTGATAAATTTTGCATCGCTGTTCATGAGAGATGTTGGTCTTAAGTTTTCTTTCTCTGTTTTGACTCTTTCTTTTTTAGATGTCAAAACCCTATAGGACATATTTCACTATTTTTCCCAAACAGTATACAAAATATAGGAATTAATTATTCTTTGAATGTTTGATAGATTTTTTGCTATCGATCCATCTGTTCTTGTTTTTTTTTTTTGTTTTGTTTTGTTTTTGTTTTTAATTTGAGAGTTCATTTAAGGCTTGTTCAATTTATTTCTATGACATTGGGTCACGTTCAACACATTGCTCTCTCAATCAGCTCCATTTTTTCCCTAAATTTCCTTCTCTCCCTGTCTACTGGTTCCTTCCCTGCTGCCTTGAAATAGACCCAATATCTTATCATGCTTAAAAACCCTTCACTGAATCCAAAGGAAAAGGTGAATAGAATGAATTCTGAGAGACATGGAAAGTTGTACTTGTACAGTTGCAGAATGAAGCAAGGAGAACCAAGAAATCAGTAATACCCAACATTTACTTAACATTTTAAGGGTTGGAAAGCTCTTCACAAAACTCTCATTTGACCCTTCCAACAACCAAATGACGTAATTACTATTATTTTACTATTACTATTACTACTATTACCATTTTCAAATAAAGAAGCTCAGGCTGAGGTTAGTTAAGTGACTTGACTGGGCTCCCATAGCTAGTAAGTTTCTTGGGCAGGATTTGAATCCAGATTTTCCAGGTCCTCTAAGTCTAGCACACCATTTAGTAGCAGGGCTTCTTAAACTTTTTCTACTCGTGTCCCCTTTTCATGTTTGAGCAGTAGTTGGCATCACAGGGCTTGAAGGCATGCACAGTACAAAGCGGGCATGCTTTGTATTCAGAACCAAGGCTGTAGTGAAGCTGCAGGATGCAGCTCACCTCAGATTCATTTCGTGTTTTTGGTTGTGCATTCAGAAACCCTTTACTGTTGCCACATATTTCACAGCCCCATATGGGTTCACAACCCACAATTTAAGAAGCATTATACCAGACCACCTAGGTATTTCAATAAGATCCAGGATGACTGAAATATTGTAAAGGAAAAGAACATGAAAAATGAAGCCCATTGAAAAGTAATTTTAATAACAGTTCTGGAGAAGAGATGAGAAAATATACCTCAGTCCTTTTTGGGAGAAGATTATGGAGTGGAGGAAATGTGGAGAGTATGACTATGGGATATCCAATATACTGTCATGCCTGGCCTTTGTTTCTGTTGTTTTTGCTTAACTGTTTTTCTTGTGAAGGCAGACTCATTGGATGGGTGATTGAGATATATGCAGTAATGACTGATATAAAAGCAAAAACCCAGAAAAAATGAAAAGTGCTATAGGAAAAAAAAATAGAACCTTGCAATCTGGTAGATAATTTTGTGGAAGGGAAGCCTGGATAAAATTGCATGAAAATTGAAAGGATTTTAAAATTTAGCTTCTTAAACCTCTTTCATCATTGTCTAGGCCTCATTTACCTTTGTCCAACCCATTAATTCTGAGCTTAGTCATACAGCTGGGTCATGCACCATTTCCTCCATTTGGTCACAAATGGACACAGTTTCTATTCAAAGGATTTGATCTTGAAGTTTTGCCCCAAATTTTTAAAAGCAAATGTCTTCCCTCCTGTCAACCATTTCCTAATTTATACTTTCCATCTGCATTTCTAATTATGATACAGAAAAATCTGTGATGAACAAAGAGATTTTTGTACTCAGGAAGAACAAATTTTAGGCATATGGCTAAAAGAAGGATTTGTTTCCTCACTATTATGTGAACAAAAAAAGTGAGTCGTGGAGAACTTGTATTGATTCTTTAAGACACTGAAAAAAAGGCATTTGAAAATAGATTCTAGCAATTTGTGAAGGATTATCTACAAATTACATAGACCATTTAATAAAAGGTTGAGGGTCACATAGGGATTCATATTGTTTAATCTTCAAATGTATGTACAAATCTTGTAACTTATTCTTAGGATTTTTACAGTAAGGAACTTTAAATGAGTGTAAACCCTTCTGTATTTTTGTGTTTGTGTGTATGTGCTTACTAAACTCTAAAATGGCTTTATTATTTTTAGCTCAATGATGGAGACTCTAAGATGAGAAATCCCACTTTATTTTGATAAGTTGATTGAATTGAATGCATGTGTCAGGATCATACAATATCTAGTCATTTGGAACAAGTTTTAAGTTCCCAGTTCAATACCTCTATGAGTGTCAGAAGCTGGCATTTTAGACATTTTTCCCTTTTAAAACACCTGGAAGAGATTGAACACAGTGAATTAGTCACTCGTATTTCCCCATAGAGATGTATTGTTCAAGGTAAAGTTTGATATCAGTTCATCTTCATACAGGGTTAGGTAGCTACCCACACAGTAGCTGGCTTAGGAATAAACAGAAGGTTTTATTCCTTAACACTCATAAATTCAATAACCTTTCAAAAGCACTAAATGTAAGAGCTAAAAATCAGATGTGTTGAATCAGGAAATGAAGGATTGCAGTTTTTAACATCTCTCTCTCTCTGTGAAGTGCACTTCCAGTGAGATTGTGAGCCAGAACAATTTTCTTTAAGGAAAATGTGAGTATGGGCATTGTACCTACAAGAACATCATTTTCACTTTCAAAAATGATCTTCCCGTTCCTTGGAATTAGTCACACTTATTTGACGGTCGTAGTTTCCAAAGCCCAATAAACAGGCACAGATTGATTCTCATGAATCTGTCCTAGGCTGCATGCATAAATTTCCGGGTCTGCATACGTGCAGATATATGCAGGCATGCCTTGTTGTACACTTTGTGAATTTGTCTGTCGCTCTGGGAAATTTTTCTCCTCAACTTGTCTTGGCAGATTTAAAAAGGTTTCTCTGATGAAAATATGAATTGAAATGTATCTTTGTCTATACGTTCTTACTCCAAAGAGAGCAGTAGCTAGATTAAAGAAAGATTGGCTATCCTTTGCACAATTCTAATCAATATCTCAGGTCCTTTCACAGTGCCTCACACACAGTAGGCACTCAATAGATTTCTAGACTTCTGAATGAATGAATAATATTTTATTTCTCTATATTGCAATTTTCATTTGGGAATGGTCACTACAGTGATATTTCAATCAATAAATTTTCTGGGAAAGAAAGTTCTTTTTAGAGTCATTCTGTTAAACTGAAAAGAGAGCTGAACTCAAAGTCAGAGCCTCAGAATTCAAAATCCACCATTTACCACATGTGTGATTTGGTCAAGTCATGTATGGGACCTCCCTGGATTTGAATTCTCTCATCTATAAAATGAGGGAATTAAACTAGATGATCTCTGATTCCTTTAGAGCTCAAAAATATATGATTTGAAATTAGGCCATATAAAAATATTCCTAAATCATTCAAAGTGATATTTTTGGGCATGACAGGACTCAGTTTAAAAAATTCCTGCCCAGCAGAGCATAACTTCACCCTGCCAACCTCTTTTATGTATGTGTGTTTTACCTTATCATTATTTACACAATTTTCCTATCTCCTCACCAGACTGTAAGTTCCATGTGGACAAAGGCCATGTCTTATCTAAACTCCATCTCTTTCCCAGCCTAGCACACTGCTCTGAACACATTAGACACAATAAATGTTTAGTGAATGATGTAGAAAGGAAGTAAATGATAGCCCTTAACAAAATTCTCAATCTGTTCCTTCTCTAGCTTACAGTGGTAGCCTTATTCCAGTTTTAGACTCCTATTTGTCTCTTTGCCTGTGATTCTCTGACCTTATTGGAAGGTGAAAAGGATTTTGGTATTAGTCATTCCAAGTGTTTCCATGTTCCCAGCCCATTCTTTCTCTATCTCTATGACCTTTTCTCTTTGTCTGTACATTGTTGGCATGTTATCTGCCCCCCATTAGATTGTGAATTTCTTGAGGATTATAACTATATTTGCCTTTCTTTGTATCCTCAATGCTTAGCACAGTACCTGGCACATAGTAGATACTTAATAAAAGCTTGTTGATTTGTCTCCATTTGACTTGTCCCATTTTAGGAATTCAGTGACTTTCTCTCATCCCTTCCCTCCATCAAAAAAAAATGACCTAGAAATCATTGGTTTGTGCTAATTAATTCATTCTGAAAGCCTTCAATAAACCAATCAATAAGCAAGCATTTGGCACTGAACTAGACCCTAGGGATGGAAAGACAGAAATGAAACATTCCCTGCCCTTATAAGGAGTGTGATGGGGTGAAGCCAAGATGGCAGAGGGAAAGCAGTGAGTTGCTTGAGCTCTCTCCCAACCCCCTCCAAATACTTGTAAAAAAAAGGGGGGCTCTAAACAAATTCTAAAGCAGCAGAACCCACAAAAAGACAGAGTGAAACAAATTTCCAGCCCAAGACAACCTGGATGGTTGATCATAAAGATATATCATGCTGGGCAGGGAGAGGAGCGCAGTTTGGCATGGGTGCATAGGCCGCAGCGAACCTGGAGCAGGCCTCAGAGGACTGAATCACGGGTACCTGTGGCAGTTTCCAGACTTCTCAACCCATGAACACCAAAGACAACTTGGAAGTCAGTGGGAAAAGTCTGTGACTGCGGTGAGAGAGAAGCTGGGTCTCAGCCACAAGTTCTGAGTGTGGGCCGGGGCAGTGGCTGCCTCCTGAGCTTCTGGCCCACAGACTGAGGGTGAATCTAGTGGCTGATCAGAGGGGGATTGCAGGGATTTCTTTGCCAGTGCTGAGACAGGAATATCTTGCTTTGCCTGTGCTTAGATTTGGGTCACAGTTCTGAGGGGCAGTTCTGGGGTGAGGAGGAGTGCTGGTGTGGTGGAGCTTGTTGTGGTGGTGGAGAGGAAACACCTAGCCCCTTATTATAGCACCTTGGAAGAACTGAAAATTTTCAGGTCCCTAAAAGTATCTCTGAAAACAGCTGTACAAACCCCCGAAGCTTGGGACAGTACATTCTCCACACTGGAAGCAGACTCTTACCTTAACAAAGAGTTTAAAACTCAAGTAATTGGCTGAGATCATGAGTAAACAGTGAAAAAAGAGTCAGACTATATTATCTTACTTTGGTGACAAAGAAAATCAAAACATACAACCAGAAGAAGACAACGAAGTCAAAGCTCCTACATCCAAAGTCTCCAAGAAAAATATGAATCAGTCCCAGGCCTTGGAAGAGCTCAAAAGGGATTTTGAGAAGCAAGTAAGAGAAGTAGAGGAAAAACTGGGAAGAGAAATGAGAGTGATGCAAGAAAATCATGAAAAACAAGTCCACAGCTTTTTAAAGGAGACCCCAAAAAATACTGAAGAAAATAACACCTTAAAAATAGCCTACCCCAAATGACAAAAGAGGTCCAAAAAGCCAATGAGGAGAAGAATGCCCTAAAAAGCAAAATTGGCCAAATGGAAAAAGAAGACCAAAACATTACTGAAGAAAATACTTCCTTAAAAATTAGAATAGAGCAATTGGAAGCAAGTGACTTTATGAGAAGTCAAGACACTGTAAAACAAATCCAAAAGAATGAAATATTAGAAAACAATGTGAAATATCTCATTGGGAAAACAACTGACCTGGAAAATAGATCCAGGAGAGAGAATTGAAAAATTATTGGACTATCTGAAAGCCATGCTCAAAAAAAGAGCCTGGACTTCATCTTTCAAGATATTATCAAGGAAGACTGCCCTGACATTTTAGAACCAGAGGGCAAAATAGAAATGGAAAGAATCCACTGATCTCCTCCTGAAAGAGATCCCCAAAGGAAAACTCCTAGGAATATTATAGCCAAATTCCAGAGTTCCCAGTTCAAGGAGAAAATATTACAAGCAGCCAGAAAGAAACAATTCAAGTATTGTGGAAACACAATCAGGATGACACAAGATTTAGCAGCTTATACATTAAGGGACTGCAGGACATGGAATATAATATTCTGGAGGGCAAAGGAGATGGGATTACAGCCAAGAATCACCTACCTAGCAAAACTGGGTCAGGGAAGAAAATGGTCATTCAGTGACATAGAGGATTTTCAAGCATTCTTGATGAAAAGACCAGAACTGAATAGAAAATTTGACTTTCAAATACAAGACTCAAGTGGAACATGAAGAGGTAAACAGGAAAGAGAAATCATAAGAGACTTATTAAGGTTGAATTGTTTACATTCCTGCATGGAAAGATGATATTTGTAACTCATGAGACCTTTGTCAGTATTAGGGTAGTTGGAGGGAAAAAATTATATGTTTGTATGTATGTATGTATAGATAGATAGATAGATAGAGGGCACAGAGTGAGTTGAAGAAGAGGGGGTCATATCTGGAGAATCAAATTAAGAGGTGAGAGAGGATTATACTAGGAGAAGGGGAAAGGGAGAGGTAGAACGGGGTAAATTATCTCACAAAAAATAAACATAAAAGAAAAGGCTCTTACGGTGGAGGGGAAATGGGGGAAGGTGAGAGGAAATGAGTGAATCTTTTTCTCATAAGAGAGCAGGGCAGATTGGGAAAGGGGGTAATCAGAAGCAAATACTTCTGAGGAGGGACAGGGTCAAAAGAAAGAGTAGAATAAATGGGGGGCAGGATAGGATTGAGGGAAATAGAGTTAGTTTTTCACAGCATGTCTACTACAGAAGTGTTTTGCATAACTGCACATGTATAACCTATACTGAGTTGCTTGCCTTTTCAATGAGGGTGGGGAGGGAGGAAGTGAGAAAATTTGGAACCCAAAGTTTTAAAAACACATGTTTAAAAAAATAAAAGGTTTTCACATGCAACTGGGAAATAAGAAATACAGGAAATGGGGTACAGAAATCTATGCTGCCCTACAGGAAAATAGAAGGGGAAGGGGATAAGAGAAGAGGGGGAGAGATAGAAGGGAAGGCAGATTAGGGGAAGGGGTATTCAGAATGCATGCCATCTTGGGGTTAGGGGAGGTGCGAGATGAGGTGAAAATTTGGAACTCAAAATCTTGTGGAAGTAAATATTGAAAACTAAAAATAAATAAATTTATTAATAAAAAATAAAATTAAAAAATAAGGGGTGTGGGGCAGAGAAAGCATGTACAAGGTAATTCTGAGGGCAGACACTAAAGTTGGAGGGATCGGGAAAGAACTCACATCTGGTGTGTGAGCTAAGACTTCAGGGAATCTAGAGATTCCAGAGCTGGAAGTTGGGGTGGGGGGCATTTCCTTACCAGGCACTGGCAATTTGGTCCTGAATTAAAGAATGCCTAATGTAAAAGAAACCCCAAACCTCAACATCAGCTGAAGGAAATTGGCATGGGAATTCCTTTGAGAGTGGGGAGAATTAAAATCAAGTGTCAAAGAAACCATAAGGAAGGGCTTAAAGGTAAGGCAGAATTACTCCAATGTATTGAGTTGGGGCACCTAGGTAGCATAGTAGATAGAGTGCAGGGCCTGGATTCAAGAAGACTCCTCTTCCTGAGTTCAAATCTGGATTCAAACACTTACTAGCTGTATGACCGAGGGCAAGTCACTTAACCCTGTTTGCCTCAGTTTCCTCATCTGTAAAATGAGCTGGAGAAGGAAATGGCAAATCACTCCAGTGTCTCCACCAAGAAAACCCCAAATGGGGTCATGAAGCTTCAGACATGAATGAACAAAAATTGAGTTATGAGGTAATCAGGAAGAGAATGATCCAAGATTTTTTCCCCATTTCCATGACCTTTCTCTACTCTTTGTCCCTTCTAGGGAGAAGAGCCCAAATCAAGGGTTAACCTGACTTTTTACCCTATTTCCAGGAGTTTAGGGGCACAAAAGAGTCTTCATCTCATGACCACAAACTCTTTTTTTTTTTTTTAATTCCAAGCCAGAGTCCCTTCTTTTACACGTTCTCTGTCTCACTATGTCCCTGTGCTGCCATACAAATTTGGGCATTCTTGTCTTCAGTCCCTCTCTCCTAACCTTAATATCTTCTTTCTTAAGACTTCAGGATAAATATTTCATTTTTTTTGGTAAATCTAATGATACGTATTTAGGATTCAGTGATATTTTCTTACTATTTCTTTTCTTTCTGATATCCTGGAACATAGCCCTAAAGTCATAAACCTAGGAAACAAACCACACTTGATTGCAAGCTTTCAGTGTCTGAGCAGACTGTCTAGGATCAGGTGATGGTGACTGGAAAGGGGATAGGTATCAATACAGAAAGGCAAGCTTTTTCATTGAAACCCTAATCCTTGGGAGGAAGCTATGTGCTTCTTTCATTGTTATTCCAAGTCATGGCATTATTAAGGAGCAGCATAAAGGGGAGGGAGAAGGCAAGGAATGGAAGAAGGACTTTCTGCTGCCATTCTGGGAAAAAAGTAATTCTTTCTCTCTCTGACAATCTGTCTCTGTTTCTATCTTCGTCTCTTCTTTCTCTGTCTCTCCTCTCTTCTCTCTCTCTCTCTCTCTCTCTCTCTCTCTCATTACAAGCCTATAGACACTAACCTTTTCATAGAGACTCTTTTTTCATGTCAAAAAGTTTCACAACCGCCCACTTCATGACAAAAAGCTTCTGTGAATTCAGCAACACTTTAAATCATATAAATTTAAATATTAATCATCATAATAGCATCTCTGTTCATTTGAAAAATAATTATCAATCAATCAACGGGCACTTATACCTCCTATTTACTAGACTAGGCACTAATGGTACAAAGAAAAAAGAGCCCCTGTTCTCAAGGAGCTTACAATCCTGTGCAGGAGAAAGCATGTACTTTTCAATGCCTTGTAAAACTGTGTGTTAAAGAGATGCAAAGACCAGGTGGAATCAGCACCCCAAGCTGTCAGTGCTGTCCATGGTAATGATCCCTGCTCACCACCTGTTTGCCTAGAAAGAAGGCAGTGTTCTGCTGTCACGGCTGTGCACAGCTCACATTAGAGTGATGCAGAGGGGGAAACCTCAGGAAAAGAAATGAGGAAGAGTCTCCCATCTTTTCTGTGAGGTGCACAACTAAGTGTTGGACATCCAAACTATGGACACAGCAGATAGAAGGTAAACTTTGCAAGGAGGCCACTGGAAGAGATGGAAACTAGTTAAGGCCCCCAGCAGAAGCTGACAGATATGCACAAGATCTAGAAAAGCAACTGGATCTGTGATTTCATTATTATAGGTAACTCCCAGGTGAGGAAAGTCCTACCAACCTATGCAGCCTGCAGTCTCATAGAGTTGCCCAGAGAATTAAGAGATTAAAAGACCAGCCAGGGTCATGTAGCTGATATGTATCAAAGGCAGGACTTGAACCCAGGTCCTCCTGGTTTCAAGGCTGGCTTTCTACCCATTCTACTACATTTCTTCTCATATATGAATGAGACCTATGTTTTACTCAAGGCCATGGCAAGTAATTATGCTTCTTGATATGTTGCTGTGCTGTGTATCTTCCTGAAGCTAAATCTAAAATCACAGTTTTAGAGTCACAGAAGACTTTAGATGATCTAAATCTTGATCTAAATCATGATCTAAATCTTTCCTTTTTTTTAAGTGAGGATACTGAGGCCCAGGCAAGTTAATTGAATTTCCTAAGCTCACACAGTAGCAGAGACTGGATATGAAGCCAGGCTCCTTTACATATAATTGAAAAAATAAAAATCTCAGCAAGCCTGTCTCATTTGGGATCTGAACCTACCATTCTAGGCTCCCAGTTGTCCTCTCAGATCATTGAGCTCATACAGGTAATTTTTACTACTTCTCTCAGTTTGCCTAAACTGAAAACGGATGAAATTGAAGAATGTTTTGTAAATACCAGAGCATTCAAGCCCCAGTCAGCAGGCAGAGTCTAGACCTCTTAATTACATGGGCTAGCACTTTAAAAAAAAAAATTAGTGCTATAAGGTGTGCAAAGTGATTTACAAATATCATTCCTTGATCCTTCCAACAACCCTGCTATAATTTTCCCTTTTTTATGGTTAAGTAAACTGAGGCAGATTGAGATTAAGTGACTTGTCTGGCATCATGCAGCTATTAAGTATCTGAGGCTAGATTAGAACTCAGGTCTTCCTGACTCCAGGCCTGGTGCTCTAACAAATTCACCCACTTAGTTGTATACCTCATAGAAAAGATAGAAGACTATTCTTCATTTCTTTTCTTGGAGTCATCTCTTCTGTACCACTCTCATGTGAGCAGGGCACAGCCGTGACAGCAGAACACTGCTTTCTTTCTCTGCAAACACGTGGTGAGCAGGGATCATTACCATGGACAGCACTGACAGCTTAGGGTGGTGATTCCACCTGGTCTTTGCATCTCTTAACACACAGTTTAATAAGGCATTGAGCTGTTAGTGTTTTTTGGTTTTTTTTTTTTTTTTTTGGAAATCTTTCTTGCAGAAAGAAAAGAGAAAATCACAAAGAGTCTCCTGAAGGGCTTTGAACCAGGCATCTCTTAGCAGTGAGCTTTATTAGAACCAAAACAGTTTTCTCCACCATTCTGAAAGCTGTCTCTCTGCGTCAGTTTTAGGAGGAACCACATGTAGGTCTTCCTTTATGCGTTAGCAAAAACATAATCTCTAGAACCATTTTTGTTATCTGGATGGTACTTGAAAGAGTGTTGGATTTGGGGTCAGGGGACCTGTGCTGCAGAAGAGAAGTGGAGGCTGGGAGTGATGATAAGGGCCTTCAAGATTTTGCACTTATTCTGTTTGGTTCCAGGGTGCAGAACTAGAAAGGATGAGAGAGCAAGGTGAAGGGGTGGGGATGGGGTGTGCTATACATGGAAACAGAAGACTTTCAGAGAGTCAGATTTCAGCTTAATGTTAGAGAAAACTTCCTAACAGTCACAGCTGCAGTGCAGTGGGCTGCCTCAGGAGGTAGTGGGCTGCTTTTCATAAAAGGGAAGTCTGAATGAAAATTGGCTGTACCTTATAAATCAAAGAGTTGGTACTGCAAGGGACCTTGGGGACATTGTAATTGAACCTCATTTTGCATAGGACAAAATAAGATCCAGAGAGGGCCTTAGTGACTTTCCAAAAGTCACACAGGAAGTAAGTGGCCAAGCTAGGATTCAAACCCAGGTGATCTGACCCCTAGTAGCATTCTTTCTTTAGCCTGCAAGCTCTAGATTTTGGCTATGACATTCTTGGGAGGTTTTAATTTATTTATTTTTTATTTTTTAAAGAGGTGATAGATTCTTGCTATTTTCATTTTGTCCTCCAGTTCTAATAGGCCTGAAAATTTTTTATTCATGATTTCCTTAAATATTGTATCTATTTGCTTGTGCTCTTTGCGGGACAGGGGAGAGAGCAATGAGGGAAGGGGAGAGAGGGAGGGAGAAAAATTTGCAACTCAAAATCTTTCAAAAGTGAATGTTTAAAACTATCCTTACATGTAATTGGAAAAAATAAAATACTGTTTGCAAAAAAAAAAAAAAGAAATTAAATGAAATTACAATGCAGCCTAAATAAATAAATATTGTATATGGGCACCTTTTTTGGCTATAGCTTTAAAGTAATCCAATGAATCTTGATTTTTTTCTCTTCTTGAACTGGTTTGCAGGTTAGTTTTTTGTTTGTTGGTTTTTTATATGAAACACATTATTTTTCCACTGTTTTTGTCCAAACTTTTAATTTTGGATTTGGAGTTTGGAAAACCTGAATTCAAATCCTGCTTCAGACTTTTCTGGTCATGGGTTTCTAGGCAAGTCATTGAATGTATGTACTTGTGATAATGCTCGAAAATTACTCTATGACTTAAGAGTAGCCTGGAGAACTAAGAGATGTCACCACTCATGGTGACACAGCTAGTGAATACAGTATCTCATTTAAGATAGTTTTATCATTGTGTTTTTGTTTGATACTTGTTGATGATGATGATGTGGTGTGTGTCTCTGTCTGCGTGTATGACTTCCCAGAGACACCTTCCTTCTACCAGTTGACCTGTTGCCTTGGAACACAGTAAAATTAAGCCAGACAAACCAACCTATTGACCAAGTCTGACAATGTACACATCATCTTTCACCTATAGTCCACCATCTTTGTGTTTGTGTCTTGGTCATCCATGGCTTCATAATATTTCTTTAACATCACTGTCTTTTTTGTGTGTTTCTTTATTAATTTGTCCAGTCTTACTTGCTGATGTGGCATTTAAAAAGTTCGAGACATAATTTCTGGGCAATTAATTATTTTATTAATAATACCAGCATTTTAATAAAAAGAGATCAAAGGCACTCTTGACTGCAAAAAAAAAAAGAAGAAGGAGGAGGGGTATTCCTGAGGATGACAATCAATTCTGATTGGTTAACAATTAATGAAAGGTGAGCTTCAAAAAGAGAAGTGAGCTCACTCCAGTGAGGGGCCACAGTGACTGAAATCATGTCACTCTTGGACAGAGACTATCCAATATCCAGATCACTCCTAGCCTTGGTCAATCTATTCAAAGAATTTATTCCCACCCAAACCTGAGTAGAAGGTTGGGTGGATGGGATCTGACGAAGACTGAAAAGAGTTAATTTAATCTCATTATCAATAATGTCCTTCAAGTGACTGAACTTTAAAATGAGGACTCTAGAAGAAGGGGGGAACTCTGGATCTCACCAAATCATTGGTTATTAATTATTATTTCTCTCACTGAATTAGGACTTGATTAGTTGTAATAAATTATGCATTCTGAAATAAACGAAAATGCAGATACTCAAATTCATATTTTCAGTGGGCCAGATATAACTGATTTAGGATAAAAGAATGAACAATTTTCGTTTTTGAAGAAATGTAATCAGCTGTGGAAAATATTTAGCTCAATCACTATCTTTCTCCCAAATCACATGAAAAAGCAATACATTTATGTCCAGGTAATCCAGTTTTGTTCACAAAAGATGGAATGTCAACAGTACTTTATACTTCCAGCAAACCAAACTAATCTGTAGGAAACTAGAATCCATAACAAGTAGACTGGGCTAGAAATCAGGGGTCAGGATTTTAGCCATTTAATATTTCAAACCAGAGTATGTGTTTTTCTGGAGTGAATGCTGAGGCCTTGCTTGGTCCTGATCTATATCATGTAGGGTCTATTGCTGCTTTCTTTGGGTATTGGGTACTATATTATTCCAACAACTCATGACAGCAAGCTGCATACTGTCAAAACTGTCTCATTTAGACCTCAGTCTGATCAAACCACACCCAATTTGAAGCTCTGTGTCAAAACAGTAGGCGTACCCTTCAGCAGAGTTCCAGTAGACAGCTAATGGCCCCAGCCTCTCTTAGCTAGAAGGCTCTGCAGACTCATCCCTCATTCCCTCAATAATTCCCTGATGATTCTGTTGTGGGTTCTAGCCCTGCAATCTTGCTTCAAGGTTTAAGCAATAGAGTTGTAGGCTTAAAGGTGGTATGTAATTGTTGCCCTAATATCCAGCCACAGTCTCCAGCCCCTGTCCTGGATAGAAGACTAAGATCTCAGGCTGGAATCACAGCAAAATAGCATCAGGCTCACCCCCTGTTCCATGCTCCCTACCCCGCACGTAGTTACAGGCCCCAGCCCTGTCCTACTAGAGGCTCTTCATAGACCTCCTTGGTTGAACTACTTCCTCAGTGCTTATAGGCCCCTGCTTGTCTCTCCTTGCTGACCTGGACTGGAAACAGAACCCACTGTGGTTTCTTCTCAGAGTTCCAAATCACCACTACATTTTGTGAACTTGCTTGATCCTTGTTGGAATACTGATGGGAGAGAACTGGATTCTACCACTTTCCCCTACACCATTTTTTCTGGTCTGCAACCCAGGCATTTCATAATGAAGATTCCTTTTCAAGAGGTTGAGTTAGACATCTGTTGATGTCCCTTCCAACTCTGATATATTCTGATTTTGTAGGACACATAGTTTAATACAGGTGAGTGTTATAAGGATTAATGACATGTCATATAAATGTGGAATTGGAAATCAGGATAGGACCTTGGATAGAATCTATCCCAACCTCTTGTCATGGAAGCAATGAACAAGTGCTTGGACAGACTTTGGGAAATAGTGGAGAATAGAAGGATCCAGCGTGCTCTGGTCCATGATGTCACAAAAAGTCAGTCATGACTGAACGACTAAACAATATCTTTATCTCCTCATTTATCGAAGAAGGAAACTGAACCCCAGAAACATTAAATGGCTAAAATCCTGACCCCTGATTTCTAGCCCAGTCTACTCACTGCCAATTCTAGTTTCCTACAGATTAGCTTGGTTTTCTAGAACTAAGAAGTATTGTCAATATCCTATTTTTTTTTTGTAAACAAAACCAGATTACCTGGACATAAATGTATTGCTTTTTCATGTGGTTCAGGAGAAAGACAGTTACTGAACTAAATATTTTCCACAGCTGATTACCTTTCTTCAAAAACAAAAATTGTTCACTCTTTTATCCTAAATCAGTTATATCTGGTCCACTGAAAATATGAATTTGAGCATCTGCATTTGTGTTTATTTCAGAATGTATAATTTATTACAACTAATCAATCCATCTGCAAAATGAGTCATGTGGCCAGGGCTTGATTTAAAATAAATTGAAGGGGGTAAATCCATTAGAGAGACAGTGTGTGTGTGTGTGTGTGTGTGTGTGTGTGTGTGTGTGAGACAGATACAGTACACACATATCCTCTTGCATGCACACCCTCTGCCTGCAGTACAGACAAAAGAAGGGTTTTTGTTTTGTTTTCCTTTTTACCTCCCTTCCCAATGTATCTTGTTCCTTCATGCTAAAACAGGCTTTGGCAGCCTCCTTGAATGCAGATGAGACAATCCTTTAGCATTATTATAACAAGGACTGAGGGCCATAAAGCTGGGGCAAACTCAATCCCCTTCTCTGCTGACACACATTTTCTCCAGAGGATTCTTTGTACCTTCTGCTCTCTTTTCTGCTACTATCACCATGCAAAGGGGCTACAGAGAACTAAGAGGGATTATTTGTTTTTATTTATACCATGGGTTACCATGGTGATAATGGACTACAATATCATTCACCCTTGTTGGTCCAATCTTCCTTTTGATGGAAAATATTCTACTTCTAGACCATTGGCTAGGATGACAATAATGCTAGCTGGCATATAGTGCTTTTTTTCTTTTTTTAATAGCTCAAACCTGTGATTTCATCCATGGAGGAAACTCTTGGAATGCAAACAAGTGTCACAGGGAATAGAGAGGTCATATGACAAGATCTGTGTTTAAGGAAAATCACTTTGACAGCAATGTGTTGGATGGACTGAAATGGGGACAGACTTGAGGCAGGGAGCTCAATTATTAGACTATTGTCATAATCCAAGTGAGAGGTGATAAGAGCCTGAGCTCTCCTGTTGAGAGAGGGAGACTCATGGAATAGATGTTATGAAGGTAGGAACATAAGATTCAGCAAGTAATTGGATATATGGGGTGAGGGAAAGTGAGAAGTAGAAGATAATACCAAGATTACAAGCCTGGGAAACTGGAAGCATGGTGGTATGGGGCCTTTGACAGTCATAGAAATTTGGGGATAGGAGAAGATTTAAGGAGGAAAAGTAATGACTTCAGTTCTGCGTAGGTTGAGTTTGAGATTTCTCCAAGACATCCAGTTTGAAATGCCCAAGAGACGATGGAGAACTGAAAGTCCGGGAAGAGAACGTGGCTAATTATATAGGTCTAAGAGCCATATGCATAGAAATAGTTGTTAAACTCATGGGAGCCAATGAGGTATCAGGAGTGTAGAGGAGGAAGAAGGACAAGGGTAAAACTTTATGGAACACCCATATTGAAGGGGCATGATATAACTGCTGAACCACCAAAAGAGACTGAGAAGTTGTCAGACTTAAGGAAATAGAGAAAGGAGAGAATGTCCAGTCAATCGTGATTCTACCTTCGTATATCTCTCACCACCATCGTCTTCTCTCCATTCACACAACCGCCACACTAGGTTCTTATTCCCTCTTACCTGAAATATTGTGGTAGCCTCCTAATTCACTTCCTTGCCTCCATTTTATTCCGTCTGAAGTTCATCTTCCAAACAAATGGGAAATAGATACTGCTAAAATACCAGTCTATCTGTGTCACTCCTCTGCTCAAAAAGTTTCCATACCTTTCTACTGACTCTAGAATAAAATAATAAGCTATTTTATTTGGCAAATAAGGCCCTTCAAACTCTGGCCCTAGATTGCCTCTCCAGACTTATTGTACATTACTCTACTTCATGAGCTCCGTGTCCCAGCTAACTGCTGTTCTCCATACTCAAAGTCCCATCTCCTGTTAAACCCACCCATTGAAACTTTTCTTTTTTTTTTTTAAGAAAGAATAAGGCTTAGAACCCCCAAGTATTTGAACAGTCACCTGAAACAGCAGCTCAGGCTCTCTAGCCCATTCCATGTCTATGGTCCCGATCTTTGTACAGGAAAGAAGAAAGCTTTTTTCCTCATCAGTTTTCCAGGCTGTGCTCATTGTAATTCATCATACTTCAACTTCTTTTGTGTGTGTGTGTGTTGTCATTTACATTACTGTAGGCATTGACACATTGCTTTCTCTCCTCCTTTCTTTGTGAATCAGGAAGTGAGGATTTATCTGCAGACAATACAGAATCTATTACAATAACCCCCCAGCCCTGATATTTACTAGCTGTGTGACTGTGGGTGAGTCAGTGATTTAATCTCCTTCTGGATGTTTCCCCAACTGTACAATGGGGATAATACCTGCCATTACTTCCCTCAGAGGGTTGTAAAGAAAATGTGTTGTAAATCTTCAAGTTCCATGGAAATGTAGGTTAATGCTGTGATTATTAAAGAAGAGTTCTGTAATAACTAAAGTTTCTTACTATACTGGGTTAGATATTGGTGACATTTCTTTTTTTGTACCTGGAACATCAAAAGCCTGTTACTGCAGATTACCATGGCTCACAGAAAGAGATTTACATTGGTGTTTACTCTAACTGGATTTTATTTGCAACTCTGGATAGTGATAGAAGACATTATTGCCAGAGAAGAGGAAAAATGCCTTTTTTATCCTTCACCCCCACTGCACCCCCAGCTTCCTTTTGATTATCTCCTTAGCACTTCTTAGAATACTTGTCTCCTTCGAGAAGTTCATTCTGTAATGCTAGCATCTGTACCAGGGAGAATTATGTTTTCTTAGTACTCATTTCATAGATGATAAAGTAAGCATTATTCAACACAGCCTATGCCCCAGGCAGTGTGCTAAAACTGAGATACAAAGTCAAAAGAAAAATAGCCTGCCCTCAAGGAATTTACAGTCTAATAAAGAGAGACAACCTATATTAAATACAAGATAGCCTGGGGAGTTCAGTAGTAGCTAAGGGTGGGATCAGGAAAGGTTTCATGTAGAAAGGTGTACCTGATCTGAGTCTTGAAGGAAGAAGATGTCCTTAAAGAGGCCATTTGAGGAGGCAGTACATACCAAATGTGGGGTGTGGTCAGTACAAAGACTTGGAAATGAGTGATGGAACAGCTTGTGTGAAAAAGAACAAGAAACTCAATTTGGCTAGGAGTAGGGATGGTGTTAGTCTTTGTGGTGAAAACCCTAGCACTCAGCACAATTCATGATACGTAAGTGTTTAAGAAATACTTATCAATTGATTGACTGATTGTAGAAGGGATGGACTGAATCTGAATATAATGATAACTGACATTTATATAGCACTTGATATATAGACTCTTATTTGAGCCTCACCACCACTCTGGAGCCAGGGACTATGAATATTGTATCCTCAGTTTAGACACGAGGAAACCTTAAGAGATTTGGAGAGGTTCACTGTCTTACACAAAGACACACAGCTACTAAGTATCAAATGTGAGATTTGAATTCAAGTTTCTCCCAACTCTGAGCTTAGGTATAGTAATTCAAGACAATTAGAATTCAGAGATATATGTCAAAGAGTTAATAAAAACAGAAATAATATTGAGCAGAAGAGACTGAAGGTATGATGACCTTAGGACAGACCATATACATATATACACACTTATATATGCATGTATATGCATAGATATACTGTATATGAACACGTTACATATATCATGTGATTATATTATATTGCATATTATACATTACATATATATTACATGTGTTTATATGTAACATTCTCTGTCATCTCTGTGTGTGTGTGTGTGTGTATAATGTTCTCTGTCATCTTGTTTAATTGCTGTTCTGTATAAAGACCCAAGAATTGAGTGCAACTCAATTGTATTGGACCCAGGATGTGGTTGAAACTAGAGGAAGGGTCAATATCTTACTAGAATAGTTGGGTCAGTCAACTAAGCATTGGACTGATCTGAGGAGCCTAAGCCTACTAGTTTGAGTTATGGAAGTTTAAGCATTTGAAGGTAAGGTTTATTTGATCACTTCAACCAAAAGGAGAAAATGATATTATCTTTAGTGCAAAGGTCTTGAAGTAGATTCCCCAGGAATGTGTAGGGGTGTGTCAGGGACTGGAACCAAAGAGCTGATCTAGGATGCACGTCTGAAGCCTGTAGACAAAAGAGTTAGGAAAGATCAGTGGCTGTAATTGCTTTGAAGTTAGAAGGCCTCAGCTGCCTTGTAAACTAGAGCATGTCAGACCTTATTCAGCTGCAGCCCTTCTGGTCAGTTCCTTTGGATTCAAAAGGTGCTTTGTGTGGTCTTCTCTGATCAGATTTACATTCAATAATATTCTCTGACATCAGCAGCTTTTTTCAGATAGTGAGGCTATCCAGAATCCAGAGACCACCCAAGAGCAGAGACATGGGAAGCAGAGCCCCATCCTCTTTGTTACTAAAGTAATCATTTAAGTGTTGGGCATTGGTAAAAGGTACCAATATACCCACAGGTACAACTTGACCTTCATTACTGTAAGGGCAGAAGCTGATTTTGCCTTAGAAGTTCTACACGGACCTGTGGGTAGTAAGTTTTGAGAATCACATCCAACAGGTCCAGTAGTATATTTAAGAGCCATTGACTTCATTGGGATTGTTTAGTGACAAGACAGCATGATGTGATTTTGACATTAAAATCCAGATGTAAGGCACTCATCAAGACAATGAAAATTTTAAAAAGGCAGAACAAGTTTTGTTTGGTCTAACCATCCATACAAGAAGTACCATTTGGAAGAAGAATGACTATTGTCTGGAAGGACTATTATAGGAAGTCATAGGGATAACCTGTAGAGTTTGCCTATTAATATGTATATCTTGAGCCAACAGTGAAAATGGGCAAAAAGTTGGGCACAGAAGTAAAAAGAGGGAAAAGAATGAACTAGATGAACTTCAGGAAATCTCTTAACCTTCTGTAATTACCCCAAATTTCCCCCTCAAACCAAAAGTCTGTCTTTTTTAAGAATGCATATTGTATTATTGCTGGTTTATGCCCATGGATAAGGCACTGAAGACTTGAAATAAAAATCTTGACAAATATGTAATATATTTAAAAGTAGAAAGTGCATCAGAAACAGCTCTAATCTTCAGTTTTGAAAATAGAAAGTATTTTTTTTCCTTTTGCAATTTGAACACTTCTTCAGTTGATTCATAAATCAATTGATTACTACCTGGAGACTTAAGGGATGAAAGAAGTTGGGTCCCAATTAAAAAGAAAAAGGAGGCAATTTGTTTTAAGATCGAAAGTTTAATGCTCAATCGAAGTTTAATCAGAAGTGAACCTTTGTTTGAAAAATAAAACATCAATGTCTTTATCATTTCCTGGTCATTCCAGGGTTCCAAAGGACAATTGAGATAACTGGTGATTTGGGAGTGAAAATAAAGGAAGGATGTAATTGGAATCCAAATGAAGATGTGTTTGACCCCTATATTCATTTGTTCAAATCAATACATGAAGAAACATATTCATTCTTCAGCTACTTGGAGAGTTCTTTGAAGTCAAACTTAGTTCTATCTATGGAAATAACTCTACAGAACAAAACAGAGTAAAAATAAAACCAGTTCAAGTGTGGCATAGTAGAAAGTGTACCAGATATAGAGTCAAAGGACCTGGGTTTGAATTCTGTCTCTGCCACTTACTAGTTGTATAACCTTAATCTTTACCTCTCTGTAAAATTATCTATAAAACTCAGTGACTTCTGAAGTCCCCTCCTGCTCTAAATCTGTGATTTAAATTCCAAGATCATGAGGTGGGCAAGGGGGTACACTATGATGATTCTTTGTTTTAATATGCTTTTATTCATTTGATAATGTTTTTGCTTGGTGAAATACTGTATGGATATGACTTGGTAAATCACTATAAAAAAAGAATGAATAAAAAAATTGGTCTGAATTCAAACAATGTCTGAAGGAAAACAATGTCTGATATTTAGTTTTTTTCCAGGAATCCTTCTCCATGCCTCTCAGTAAATCAACAATCATTTATTAAGCCCCTACTATATGCCAAGGTGACTAGGTGGATCAGTGGATAAAGAACCAGGTCTGGAGTTAGAACACCTGAGTTCACATCTGGCCTCAGACACTTACTAGCTATGTGACCCTTGGCAAGTCACTTAACCCTGTTTTCCTTAGTTTCCTCATTAATAAAGAAGGAGAAGGAAATGGTAAACCATTCCAGCATCTTTGCCAAGAAAATCTCATGGACGGTATGGTGCATGGATAGTTGGGCATAACTGAACAACAACAACTACATGCCAGGCACTGTCCTAGGTGCTAGGGATGAATGAAGCAACATTCTGTGGCATATAATTTAATTCAGTTTAACAAATCTTTATTAAGTATCTGTCATGTACCACACATTCTGTTAGGCATTGGGCATACACAGGCAAAATTAAAATTGCCCCTGTCTTCAAGCTGTTGTTGTTATTGTTCACCCTTCAATTTTGAAGACATCAGGGAGGTGATGTCTTGACTTGCCCGTGAATTGGTTTTAAATGAGATTGTCTGCAAGTAGTTTACATTCTTCTGAGAGATGATGTAAACAGTGGTCTAGTGAAATTGATTGATCTTATTGTCACTAGGGATGAGGGGGGAAAATGCTCTTTTGGTCATGGAACCCTGATCCTGTAAATGTGAAGTCATTTGTGTATTGTTACATGTTGTTTTTTGTTTTGTTTTGTTTTTGCACATGGGAAGAAGTTGCCAGGAGCAATTTGGAGAAGAAAGTTAAGTGATTAGAGGTTCCAGTTTTGTGTTCTATGGCCTACTATACAACCTCTGTCATAGGCTGTGCCTTTGAGATAGGACCAAGATATCAATAAAATGAACCACAATTTTGCAACTGGCTAATATTCTAGGATTTGTTTTCTCCGGTGTTTTTAAAGGCAGCATGTGGCTACTAGGTGAAGGCTTTGAAGGGAATCTCCATTGTACTCCTAGTTAAGAGGCCACTGAAAGCCTCCAACATCCCCACCAGGAACTGAATGAGGCATTTGTTCCTTTCTTGACCTGCTGTTTAGACTCTCCTGCCCTC
The DNA here is from genome assembly GCF_900497805.2 of Vombatus ursinus. NCBI lineage: Eukaryota > Metazoa > Chordata > Mammalia > Diprotodontia > Vombatidae > Vombatus > Vombatus ursinus. The sequence goes on along the minus strand of NW_020954588.1, from coordinate 24,420,347 downwards.
ACTCCTGGATCCTTCATTGCTTTCACAGTTGATTAAATGCAGCCTCGAGAAAAGCATTGACTGTAGGTCATTGCTATGATGTTCTTCAGAAAGCTTTTCTGGGGGCAAAAACATGCTGAAATAGGAGAAATGCAGTTGCTAAACTTACTCAAAGCCTTCCCATGAGGACCCTATTTTACCAAAGGCTCCATATTTTGGATGGCTGCTCATTTTGGAGAGAATTTCTTTTATGTTAATTTTCCCCAAAGAATGGGAAAAACCAATAAATCATGCTTCATCCCACTGCTGACTTGTCAGTAGTCCCAAGTTACCTTGTTATGGTGTTGGGTAGTTCTGGGCCTATGACAAGAGATAAGAATCACATCTTAGGCATCAGAGACAAGGGACTAAAGAGAAAGTTAGGAGGACAAAAGGTTTTAAATCTTCATATATGTGATTCCTGGCCTTGGGATTTATTAACATATCAAACATCTAGGGTTGAACCTTTTTCTCAATGTTTTCCAAGGAGAAGCCATAAGTCTGCTCATGATCATCTAATTTGATTAAACTAGATCATCTCTAGGGTTGTTTCCCCTTCTAGATCTGAGGGTTAAGGGCTTGTCTGAGCCTGATCCTTTACTAAGTACTTTGTCACAAATCCTTATAATATCTAGAAATAAAAGACTTTAAGTTTAAATCCTTACTTTATTTTTTTTTATTTCCTTTGTGACCTTGGGCAAGGCAACTGACCGCTCTCTGCCTCAGTTTCTTCATTAATAATAATAATAATAACTAGCATTTATATAGTGCTTTAAGGTTTGTAAAATATTTGACATGTTAATTCATTTGATCCTCTCTACAAGGTGAAGTAGATACTGTTATTATCCCTATTTTTAACCAAGACACATAGTACTTAAGTGACTTATAGGGTCATTCAGCTAGGGAGTATCTGAGACAAAATTTGAACTCTGGGCTTCCTGATTCCCAGATCCCACTGTTACCACCATAAATGTTGCTGTCTGAGAGATTTAGACCCCTCAAAGATCAGAGCATAGGACAGGGTTGTCTGGAATTAATTCATAGACTTAATCATTCTTTAAGTCAAAGTGGCAAAGATTTATTGTTATGCTATATAGTGGGCAGAGGTCCTTAAGGAATTCTACCATGGTGGGCAGAGCTCCTTAGAGAACTTGCAACCAAACAGGAATGTTGCTAAAGCTTATATAGGAAAAGTAGCGGATTATGTGGCAAGTATGCTAATTAGGTGATAACACAATTATGTCATTCACTGCTGGAAACCTGGTGGAGGGGAGGGGGGAGAGAGGGCTCCGAAAAGGTATATTTTGGTCTGTTGTGTCTGTAACAAGATAGTTTCAGGAGTTGACATCTATAACTTGACCTCTGGATTGTATATGGTAACTGTGGGCATCAGTACTTGATAGTTCTGTTGATACAAGATAGTCTTGTTCATACAAGGGAAATTCTACAGAGATCAGAATGTTCTTGTAAAAGGGGGAGATAGTTTGCTGCACTGGGCCCATTCATGACATAGGGTCCTTGGGCTGGAGGGAAACTGTCAGGGATAGTGCTTTGAGGCTTGGGAGAAATATGATACTGGAAGTAAGGTCCAAATACAAGCACCCAAGCACCCCATTACTGTGCTCTATTCACCGTTCCACCTAGCTGACTCTATATAAAGTGAGGCGATGGGACTGTATCACCTTAAAGGCCCCTTCAGCTCTGTATTTCTTGATCCTCATTTTGCAGATGAGGAAACTGAGGCAGAAACAGGTGAAGTATTTTTCCAAGGTTACATAGTTTCTTTATCTCCAAAATGTGGATGATAAAAGTACTTAGCTTCAAGGAATGTTGAAAAGACCAAATAAGGTAATATTTGTAAAGCACTTTGTAAACCTTAAACTTTACCAAGTGCTATATAAATGCTAGCTTTCATTATTATCATCAGCTCAATAATGTTAATAATGATAATAAAGCAGAGAGAGGATTCAAATCCAGAACCTTCAATTCTAAAGTCAATGTTCTTTCTAATGTGCCACTTTTTAATGTTTCCTATCAGGATCTATGGTTTATCAGGAACATTTTGCTGCTTTATACCTTTTAGGAAGTATATCCTAGGTTTAGAGCTGGAAGGGTCCATATCTTGTCTTGGCTACTCATTTTAGAAATGAGGAAACTGAGATCCATATTAAATAGATGACTTGCCAAAAGTCACACAATTGTCAGAGTTGGAGTTCAAATCCAGGTCCTGCATCCAAATCTACTGTTCTTAAGTTTCCTATGCTAATAATGTGTTTTGTAAACTTTTCAAAATCTCTGGTATATTTCTCTCTTCATTCATTGTTGAATTAATGGAAGACACTAGGCATGGGAAAAGGCCTCCTTAAATCTTAGGCAGGATCTTGGAGTGCTTTCAGCTTCCCCCAAGCATCACAAAGGGTTGCTGGGCCACTAACATTCCAAAGGTTTAACCCAAATCAGTAGTGTAGGCAAAATGGGTTATTTTATGGAACAAAACAAGTTTATTTATGGAAACTTGGAAGATTTCAATGAAGTTTTTCAATCATCCCTTTTGGAATTAACAGTTTGTTTGAATTAACACACGTAGTCATTACCAGTAATAAGTTATAAGGCAGAATTCTATATCTGCATGAAAGATGGTATTTACCCATAATGGCACTCCCCTTCCCCAGACCCCACCTAACCTTTCAACCACTGGAGACCCAAGAGAATTGAGGAGAAAACAGTAGGAACTATGGGCTGATGTGCCTCTAATTCAACAACTTATTCCATTGTCTATAAGATCTATAAATGAAATTAGGGTTAATGATAAAAATAAAGCTGCCATCATAGGTGGTATTTGTGAAAGACTTTCCATATATTATCTCCTTTGATCCTCACAACTCTACTGGGAGGTAAGAATGATTATAGTACCACCTACACAATAGACTCAGACAGGTTTAATTGACTTGTGTGGAGTCATATAGAAAGTAAACCGAAGAAGTAGAGCTCATACTTGACTACAAGTCCAGCACTCTGTAACACCATAATTATTTCAGAGCTGCCTTTTTTAGAGTATTTTACAGTTTACAAAAGGCCCTTTACATGCATCATCTCACTCGATACCCTCAATAAGCTTGTGAGTTGGGTACTGTTATTATTATTTCCATTTTACAGGTGAGGAAAGTGAGGCTCAGTGATGTTAAGTGACTTGTCCAAAGTCACACAGCTTGTAAACAGCAGAGCTGGAGTTTAAATCTGGGTCTTATCTGCAGATTTGATGTCCTTTCCTTGCTATCATGCTCCCTTTCAAGAAAGAATCTATTTTAGGAGAAATTTGAGGAATTTAATGGATGTCTAGGTGGTAGAGTGGACTTGGAGAGAGGAAGACCCAAGTTCAAATACTAACTTTGTGACCCTTGGCAAGTCATGAAATCTCTCTCTGCCTCAGTTCCTCAGCTGGCTATTAAGGATAATAAAAATAGCTACCTTGCAGGTTTATTGTGAGGATCAAGATTATTTAGGACATGTAAAATACTTTGCAAGCCTTAAAAAGGGTGATATAGATGCTAACTATGCTGCTGCTGCTGCTGAATCAATCAACCAACAGGCATATATTAAGCACCTACTTGGAATCAGACCCTTTGTTAGGCAAAGACTACAATGAAATAGTCCCTGCTGTCAAAGAATTTACATTCTATTAAGAAAGAACAGGGACAATGTAGTCTAATGAGAAGAATGGTAAACTGGGAATCAGAAGACCTCTGCCCCCTAACCAGTCAGGTGACTTCAGACAATTCCAATCCCTTCCCTGAGACTTGCTTTCCTTGAAAGTGAAAAACTCAAAGTAGTTGTTTCCAAGGTCCCTGCCAGCTCTAAAATCAGGATTCTGAATCAATATGAGCACTAGCACTGCCTTGAATCTATTCAACAAAGAGAATATCATGTGTCTTTTCTGGGCTCTAAAAAATGAAATGCAAAAAAAAAAAAATGACAGTATTGGGAAAATAATACGCTCAAAGCATTCCTTTTCTTTCCTTTACGCACAGGCCTACTTTTCTACTAACACCTGGCCTCCAGTTGGCCTCACTCTGGTTGTAAGTGGGGGGGGATGGTTATTTTCAAGGTCATGATCATAATTAACTTGCTCCATCCCACAAGGACTGTGCTATTACTATCACCCCTAACTTTGGTCATTTCCATTCCAAATATGGAATTTGAGGATGGATGGGAATTCTCTTCTCCAGATGAAGTAAGGAGGGGTGAGAGTGAGTGAGCACAGAGGGCTTTTGTCTTAGCTGAGAGTTTCTGACTACAGCTTTTAAAGCATTCAGGAGGTAGGGTTTTGCTACACTCGCTGTTGGGAAGGAATTGTCTGTGATAGAGCAAAGCCAAACAGCCGTTGCAGTGGTAAACTTAATGGAATGGGTAAGAAAGTTTAAACTCCAGGATTGGAGCTAAACAGACTTTCATGAACAAAAAAAATGACTTTGATTTTGAAAATCTAGTATGATGGTGAAACATACATGGTTTGTTTTAGGGGTTTTTTTTTCTTCCTTAAAAGGGGCCCAAAATTGCCTTTCCTCCACATCCCCCTCCCAATGATTTGTTTATCCCTGGTTAATGGCCTTATGGCCACAATCTCAGACTGGGAATTAGCAGCCTTGCTCCTGCCAAAATGAGATGATAGGTTTGGCAAATAAACTATCTAAGTAAACACAAATAAATGGAGACTATGAAATCATTCTTGAAGTGTATTGTGACTGTAGAAATGATTACCTGAAGTTTTAGTAGAAGTGTATTCTCCATTGTACTTTAGAGAAACTTTTTTTGGGGGAGGGGGTTGGGGAGGGGTCAGGTCAGGGAATAGAGTGGGTGGGACCAAACCTGTGATTTCACTGACATAGGGAATTCCCAGCTAGGAAACTGAATTCACCAATGAAAATCATCAAGTTCTCTGCTTTGTTAATGTTATTGAGTCATTTCAGTTGTGTCCGAATCTTTGTGACCCCATTTGAGGTTTTCTTGGCAATGATATTGGTTGTGGTTTGCCATTTTCTTCTCCAGCTCATTTTACAGAGGAGGAAACTGAGGTGAACAAGGATAAGTGACTTGCCCAAGGTTACACAACTAGTGAGAGTCTGAGATCAGATTTGAATTTAGGTCTTTTTGGACTATAGGCCTGGCACTCTATCCACTGTGCCACCAAGCTGCCCTAACTGCTCTACTACTTATACGCTTAGAGAATTGCCTAGATCACTGAGAGGTTAAGTGACTTGCCTTGGATCACAGAGATGACATGTCAGGTCTTCCTGACTCTGAAACCAGATCTCTAGCCACTACACCATGCTTTCTCTCTTGAAAACAGTAAATTACTCAATGTCAACGTTATTGTTATCACCACCACCACCACCACAATCATTATCACCATCATCATCATCACAATTTCATAATCAGGTAGCCTGTATGGGCATTTCTGCTACCCTAGCCACCTGGGTTCAAATCCTGCCTCTGACACATAGCAACTGTCATGACACGTAACTAGTCTTTCTGAGACTTAGTTTCATTACCTGGAAAATGAAAGGTTGACTCACTGAACTATATGGAGCTTTCCAGTGATAGATCTAAGATGGCATTTGATCTCTATGGACCTCGATTTATTTGCTTATAAAGAGGGTATTTACAAGATGATAATCTAACAGTCTACAAGTCTTTGTTCTGATTTCTAATTAATGGAGAGAAACAACTTCAGGAAATTTGGTGCCTCTCTATCCTTCAACTCCCATGACAGATTATGCAGAACCCCAGGCTCAGTGTGCATTCATCCACTCAAGAAAACAGGTGCAAACCGCTGAGATAGGTAAATACCATCATTAAAATGGGAAACAACCAGGGAGCAACCTACATGTGTTTACATTTCAGTAGATTCCAAAGAAAGGTGTTTATAAAAGAAGCATACGTGGAGATGGAAAGAAGGGCAGAGAACAGGAGGGCACAGAACTCCTCCTTGGAAACACCACCTGTATCTCTTCATCAAAGATGATTGCTAAAGAGTCTCAGTCAAGGCCTAGTGTGTGGACGTGCTTCTCCTTCCAACATCCATCACACCCAGACTTCCACAGAAAATCAACAAAGTGAGAATCAGCAGTTAATTTCTGGCCCATGAGTAGGGCATCTACTAGGAGGCACAAAGCAGCTGTTGAGAGTATAACTCAGTCAACTAGTCTACCTCTTAACTTGCCAGGTGTAAGGAAAAGAGCTAATAGGAAATCAGGAAACCTAGGGTTGAGTCCCAGGTGGACCAGCAGCCCAAAGTGTGACCTTGGAGATGAAAAATAACAATGGTCATTCATATCTGTGAAGTACATTTTAGGTTTATAAGAGATTTTCTTTATAACAGACTAATGAGCTAGGCAGAGTAGCTACATGACCTTAAGAAAAATATAAGCTTTGGTTTCCTTACCTGCTTTTGAGGAAATTGAATTATAGAATGGATGTGATCATGGAAAAGAATGGAATTAACCATCATATTTTAAAAAATGGATGCCTATTGATTTTTTCATAAAGTAAAATTTTATTGTTACTTATTATTTTTATGTCATTTACATCCCTCAGGGTACCCTTACTCCATCCCTCTAAGGGATCTATTCCTTATGAAAAAAAATAAGAATTCCATAAAAGTAACCAATAAATCAAAAAAATCTGCTGGAATTCCATTCCCACAGGCTCCCTCCCCCTTGCAGAAGTGGGGAGGTGCCTTCTTATATTTCCTTTTTGAGGTGAAGCTTAGTCATTGGAAGATTCCATTCCATTCCATTACGATTGTTTTCTTATCCTTTTTCTCTATTTACGTTGTTGATTTAATAACAATGCACATTGATAGAGTTATTTATTTTTAAAATGCTGTTGATTGATTGATGGGTTAAGATTATACCCCTAGTAAGTATTGGAGGTGGACTTGGACCAAGGTCTTTCCTGGCATAGACCAGGACTAGAGTACTAAGCTGCCTCATCAATGCTGTGCTCTCACAGGACACCAATAACAGAATGATCAAAGTTAATAGCACCAAAATGACGTAGATAAGCAAGTAAATGAAAGAGTCAGAAATGTAGAGCTTTGCAAAAGAAGAGAATGTGATACTGCAAACAGCATATTCCCAGTAGGATGATGGCCAAAGGTGAGGAAATAACCCTTCCATTGCATTCAGCAAGCCCTTGAGGATTGGAACTGGTTTTGATTTTTGCATTTTGAAAATTTAAGTAAATTTGAAAGGAATTTAAGCAAACTGTAGGGGAAGATATATAGATGTAGATACAGATATAGATACATATACATATATATGGATATCTAGATATAGATATCTATACATGGATACATAGATATAGACAGCTATAGATGCATACACATATAAATATATATACATAGCATTGACTTTGTTACTAGACTGGGATAGGTCTTATGAGTGATGAAACTAGTGAATTGGTAGAACCAGTAGTTTTAGAGAGATACCTAGAACACTGAGAGGATTAGTGGTTTTCTACAGTCACTCAGACAGTATGTGTCAGATGTGGGATTTGAACCCAAGTCTTCCTGGCTTTGAGGCCTGTTTTCTATCCACTGTGATATACATCACATCCTAGATCTGTCATTTTGCTGTGGAAACTCCGGTTAGGCTCTCTGAGCCTCAGTTTCTTTGTCAGACCTCTTCAAAGGTCCTTTTTTTTTAAATCTAGAGGTCCATGTTCCTATTGTTGATGGTTAAGAATAATGATGACAATTACTTTATTTAATTCAATTTAAGAAGCAATGATTAGGTACAATTGAGCAGGCATTGTGTTTGGTGCTAGACATATAGAAGAAAAAAAAAATAAAGACAGTCCCTGCCTCTAAGGTCTTTTCATTCTACTGACTTCTATTCTATAGGTCCTTGAGCTAATAAATCATTTTCACATAGATTCACTCCTCTAGCCTTCTAGTGGCAAGAAATAGGGCAGGTGTTATAGTGTCCAGCGTAGAGATGAGGAGGCCACTCACAAAAGGTTAAATAGCTGGCTGGGAGTAGAGTAAGGATTATATGATATGCTCTTTTAGTTTAATTTTTTTTTAAATTTTTCTGAGAACAAAATTTTAAAAGCATTTAATTCAGTTAATTGTTGCATTAAAATGGATGCTACCACTTGAAAAAATGAGGCTGATCTATTTACTAAAGCAGACTGGCAAGTCTTGGCTCTTCCTGGAACTAGCTGTGAGTGACCTTGGACATATCAATTAATCTCTCTACCCATCTTATCATCTATAAAGTAAGGGGATTAGATAAGATCTCTATTTTTTTCTAACTCTAATGGTATGTGATCTCTACTGGGAAAAATGGTTCCTTAAAAAAGCAGTCATTGTTGATTACTGTTCAATAATAATAATTCCCTGGGTTGCTGAGAGCTGCAATCTACAGCTTTTGAGTTATCTTCTTTTTTTGTAACTTTTTTCTTCTTCAGTCCATAGGGATACTTTGATTCTTGGTCCATCTCATTAAGCATAAAATAGTTTATTTGTTCTCTCACTAATCCATTTTTTCCAACTTAATATTCATGGATGGTCTGCTGTGGTGTGGTTCCTTTGGGCAGCAACATATCAACTCATTTGCTGACCTAGCATAAAAATAAAATCCACCAAAGTTTCTTTTTACTTCTTGTATCAAGTTTACTTCGACAATATCCAGAATTTAATTTAATTTTTTCCTCTACCTGGGTGTTTTGTAGCCAGCCACCATTTTTATACCAGACCTATTGTACCATTCTTGGTTTAAAACCTAATACATTATATATTTAAGAGACACATGAGAGCTTGGTTATTGCCTTTGTACCAAAGGTAACAGACACTGCATCCACATCTTTGCTTAGAGAAAGGAAAACTGTCAAGGATGATTGTCTCTGGCCAAGAAAAAAGTGTGTCAAACCTACTTCTTGGCCAACAAGTTACAGTATTAGTGTCAAGAATTCTACAGAAGGGATCTTTCTTTCTTTTGAAAAAAATTTTAATGGGTTAATTAGATCAGTAAAATGAAGTTCTAAAATCAGCAGAAAAGTCTTAAAATACATTAGAGTTCTTTTGAAACTTTAAAGGAAATCCAATATATACTTGAAGAACAAAATCAATGAAGAGTCTTAAAGGCTTCTCGTCTGATTTGTCACAGGGTCCAAGCTTTCTCTCCGAGGCCCTTTTTCCTGTACTGGCTGCAGAAATTGAAGAATTGGATCCTTTCTTCAACCTTCATGAAACTGTTGCAAAGGTAAGGGTGAGAAAAGATGGTTAATTAATTATCCAGGCCATTTTCAACCTTCATTTTGTTTTATGATAGTGATAGTGCTTAGGAGTGGGAAAGTGTATTTTTATGTCATTTGTCTCACCCTTCTGGATGGTTAAAATATTCTTCGAAAGAAAGAGACCTGATGTGGCATCTACTCCAAATTCTTCGGATTTTAGGAGGTGGAGAAACTGAAATAGAGGTGGAGAAAATGACTTTGTATAGAGATTATATAGCTAGTCTATACTAATGATCTTCCCACTTTGTATATCTCCATTATCTTGAATTATTGTACATTGCCTTTTTAACCTGTAGACAGGTTTGACTAATTGGCAAAATTTTAAATAAACCTTCCCTCTTGTTGTTGGGGCTATTTCATACACTGCTACAAAGTACATAAAATATATATTTTATTAATGCTTTTTGTCTTGATATCAATCATTTTCCACCTCCCTCCAGAATGAACTCCCTCTTGTGATGAGAAAACAAAACAAAACAAACCTCCTGTGGCCATGTCCATCCCTTCTATCTTTTGAGCCTTTCCTTGGTAGGAGGCAGACCTCTAAGTAAGCTATTTGAACCCAAATCGCAGGCTGTGAACTTTGTTCACCTAGCCTCGCACCTGAGCGTTTATTGAATTGTCTGTTTCTTCTGTTGCTGAATTTTCTTCTTGTAGTAGGAGTTTTGTTTTAGTTTGGTTTTGTTTTAAAAGGTTCAAATCTATCCTGGCATTTGTCTTTTTAATGTAATGCATAGAACCCAAAGAAAGTAACAAATGAGGCTTGGTGTGGATGCCAAAGAGGTATAATTCATCACTGCACCAGTGACAATGGACAGGTATAGTACATAGCTGCTGAAGGACAACACAAGCTGCATCTATTTGGAAAGAGTTATTTTCATCCTCTCCACCCAACTTTTTTTTTTTTTTTTTGCAAAAGAGCAGTCGTTCCTTCTTGGCATCATAACATCTGCCCCAGGTCGTTTATTGGAGGTAAATAAACAGAATGCTAGTTGAAATACCAGTCCCCCAGACCCTACCACACATGATTAAAGAAGGTAGAATTGTGGATAGTGAATTTAGGGGAAAAAAAGGGATAGAGACTCCAAAAAGGATCTGTCAAAGTAACTCACTGGCTTGGCCTGGAGAAGACTTGGGAGTGGGGAGGGGGAGGGCCAAAAGAACTGTCCTCGGGTATTTGGCAGGCTGTCAGGTCCATGAGGGACTAGATTTATTCTGCTTGGCCCTGGATGGCAGAACCAGGAACAGTCAGTGGAAGTTGCTGAGAGGTAGATTTTGGCTCAGTAGAAGGAAAACTTTCTACTAATTAGAGCTGGTAAAATATGCATTGAGCTACCTTGAGAGAGGCTTCTCCCTTCCTAGGGGGAGGTCTTTAAACCAAAGCTGGATGTTCCTTTTTTCATATTCTGTGACCTACCTATCTTTCCAATTCGATCTTACATTCATCATCTTAATTAATTAATTAAGATAATTGAGAACCATTTATAGGCAGGGGTGAGAAGAAGGCCATGATCAGAGCTATGCTCTTAGAAAATTAATCTGGCAGTAAATAAACACTGAATTTGTAGTATTTCTCCTCTAGAACTCAAATTACTTCCACATACACATAATCATTGCATATTAACATGTAGGATGAGGCAAAAACTGATTTATATAAAGATAGTCATGGAAACCAGTGAAGGGCCTCATTCTATTTAAAATTTCCCTCCATGACCTCACTTTATTTCCATTTTATTTTTTCTCTTTTTTAGAGAAAAGTAAGCTTCATATTATTCTTTTGAAGGGAGTATCAGAAGGTATCTTCATCATTGCAGTTGTCAATATTACCATCATTATTATCCCCGTTTTACATCCTGAAGTAGACTGAGGAACAGAAGGAACAAAGAAAATCATTGTCAGCGTCCTACTCTCCGGCCTTACTCTAACCAGTATTCTTTCTACGGAAAAATTAATCACTCATTCAGTCAGTCATTCAGTCAAACAACACACACTTACTAAGAGCCTGACATGTACCAAGCATAATGCTAAATGCTGAGGATACAAAGAAAAGCAAAAGATGGTCCCTGGCCTCTGGGAGCCCAATAAGCAAACAGATATATAGAAACTCTATGCAAGATTAAGTAGGAAATAATTAGCAGAGGGAAGGTGCTAGAATTAAGGGAAAATAGAGAAGGCTTTTTGTAGAAGGTAGGATTTTAGTTGGTACTTGAAGGAAGGCAGGTTATCAAGTGGGCAGAAATGAAGAGGGAAAGAGTTACAGGCTGGAATATAACCAGAGAAAATGACTGAAGCCAAGAGATGTAGTGTCTTGTTTGTGGAATGTCGAGGACTCCAGTATCACTGGTTTTAACATTGCTTGGGGGATATAAAAATTGTAAAAAGAATGGAAAGGAGAGGGTATGGGATTATGAAAGGCTTTGAGTGTCAAACAAAGGATTTTGTATTTGATCTTAATGGTGATAGTAAGCCATTGGAGTTTGTTGAGGGAGGGCAGGAAGGGTGACCTGATTGGACCAGCACTTTAGAAAAATCACTTTGGTAGCTGGATGTAGGGTGAATTGGAGTGAGGAGAGATTTATGGCATGCATACCCACTAGCAAGAGGTTGTAATAGTCCAGGCATGAGATAATGAAGTCCTGTACCAGGGTGGTGGCAGAATCAAAGAGAAGGGGATATATATATATATATATATATATATGAAATATGTTGCACAGATGAAATCAACTGGTCTTGGCAACAGATTGGATATGGGGGTGGGGGTTGAGAAATAGTGAAGAGCTGAGCATGACACCTAGATTGTGAGGCTGGGTTACTGGAGAATGATATTGCCCTCCATAGTAATAAAGAAATTTGGAGAGAGGGAGGATTTGGTGTGTGTGTGGGGGGGGAGATAATAGGTTTAGTTTTGGATATGTTGAGTTTAAGATGTCTACTAGACATCCAGTTGAAGATGTCCAATTGGACATATGAAACTTGAAGATCAGCAGAGACATTAAGACTGAATAAATTGGTTTGAGAATCACCAGTGTGGAGATAGTAATTAAATCCACAGGAGTGGATAAGATCACCATGTGAAGTAGTATGGGGAAAAAGAGACTAGGGCCCAGCACAGAGCCCTGTGGGACCCTCACTGATAGTGGGCAAGACCTGGGTGATGATCTAACAAAGGAGACAGAGGAGGAGTGCTCAGATGGGTAAGAAAAGAACCAGGAGAGAATGACATCCCTAAAACCTAGAGAGAAGAGTGTATCAAGAATAAGAGGGTGATCAGCAGTGCCAAAGGCTGCAGAGAGATCAAGAAGAATGAGGTCTAAGAAAAGGCCATTGGATTTAGCAATTGGGTGATCATTGGTAACTTCCCTTCCTTTGTTTCTGTATATTTTAATTCATCTAGCATTCAGAATATTGTGAATTTGTGGCTTTATATTGCACGATGAGAGTCTTTAGTAATGAAAAGCATTTAAACCTTTAAAATATCATAACATTTCCAATAACCTTAGATGTTGTACTGAATGTAAAGGAATTCCTGCTGTATAAAGTACAATCACTTAAGTTTCCCCTAGAGTAGACTTGGGAATGGAGTAGAGAGGATGCTCTACATCTTTAAGTATTGGAAGACTTATCACATAGAAGGTTGTTCACATAGAGCTTGTTCAGCTTGGTTCAGAGGGAAGAAAAACAGAATCAATGGGTGGGAACTGTAGAGACAAGCTTAGGATTGGTGTAAAGAACTCCCTAACACTCAGAACCCTTCCAAAGCAGAATGGGGTTGGCTAAGAAGGTACTCATCCCAGTCCCTGCCCCTCACCCCACAACTGGATTTCTTCAAAGAACCTGTAGATGACCATTCATTGGGGATATTGTTGAGGAGGATTCTCATGCAGGTATGGGTTGAACTCAGAGGTCCCTTCCAAGTCTGATGTTCTGTAACCTTAATCTCTGCCGCTCAACATTTTGAATTGATTATCTATAATCATATAATAAGAAGGCTGAATTCCATTTAAAACATTCCACTTATGAATGATCCATGAAAGTAAAATCTTCTACCAGACTTTTACCTTTGCAAAGCTTACTATTAAAATGTAGTTTGGCTTCCTAGATGTTCTGTCATTGAAAAGATCAGAGTTCAGTGATTAGAAATGTTTTAAATTTGCATTTATATTTATAAAAGTAAAACAGGGACTGCAGACTGAAATACACAATGTTGTGATCTCTCCTGAGATGCCACACAGTCCTCTAGCTTTGAACAACAGAGCTCTGGATCTGCTGCCTTGTGAAGTTAGAAGAAAGGAAAGAGACCAAACAGCTATCTTTTCTTCAGTTTTCTGGGTTTCAAAGGCCAATTGTATTCATGAGGCTGATAGAATTTCTGGTGGATTTCTTTACTACATTCAGCTGAGATAGAACTGACAATGTGAATGAGTAGATTTGATTTTGCTCAAAGTGCATCTCATGTGGCTTTTCAACTGAGATCATGGAGAATTTTTTCATACATTTCTAGTAAAATTAAATCAAATCGCTTAATGCAGAGACTGTGATTATATATATACATATATGTATATACATATATATCATAGTACAATATCTAACATAACAGATGTTTAATAAATGCTTGATGAATGAAAACGGCGAATTGATGAATTTTGCAATCTCTCTTGCAACCATCCCTTTCTTACCATTCTCCTGGTCCTTATTTAAGGCCCTTGTTTGAGTCCTTATGAATTTTCTTCTCTACTTTCTTGACTTCCTAACTATACTCAGTTTCTAGGTGCTCCCTCATCCTATAATGTCACTGCCAATATATGTGTGTATGTATAAATATATTATTTGTCTTTGAGTCATTCATTCATGTCAGACTCTTCCTGATTTTGTGAACCATGGCACACACACACATAGTACTGCCCATGGGATTTTCTTGGCAAAGATATTGGAATAATTTATCATTTCCTCCTCCAGTGGATTAAGGCAAACAGAGGTTAAGTGACTTGCCCAGGGTCACACAACTAGTTAAGTGTCTGAGGCCAGATTTGAACTCAGGTCTTCCTGACTCCAGACCCAGCACTCTATCCACTAAGCCACCTAACTGCTTCCAATAAATGTATGTCTCTTCACATATGTATATGTGCAGTCATATATAACCATTAACATAGATCTAAATAGGTATGAATATTTGTTTGTATCTATATCTAATACATACACCAGCACAATCACTTAACCTCCAGACGCTCTTTGGGCCTATACTGGCAGAGGGCATTTCCTCACTTGGGAGATCTCTATACCAGTGAAATTACAATCCACATGTATGTGTAATCACACGTATATATGCATGCATACACATACATACAAATGCATTGGTTCAGGTTCCTAGCTTTAATTTCTATTTTTAAGTCACTCTGAGATCTTTGTTCCCTTGCTAGACCAAATTATCGTTACTGGATGTAGGACACCTGCACTTGAAGCTGCCCTGTATGTTTTTATGACATGCTACACTAGCAAAAACAAACAAATACTCATTATGAACTCTCGACTTGTTGTTTATAATAATGAATGTTAGTTGGAACTGTTCAAGGGAGGTGGTAGGCTATGGAAACACACCCCTCGGTATTTTTAGTGGGGGAGGGGGTAACTGTAGGGTTTTTTCCTTCTTTTTCATATATGTGTAATTAAACTGAAAGACTTCCTTTACTGAAATTACAGATCTTACCAACTATATATATATATATATTTCTTGCCGAGAGAGGTTGGGTTTACTGCGTACCCCTAATATTATCATTTCTAAAGATACGCCTCCTACTATTAGCTTCTTTGTAGTGTTCCTGAGCCCCTTATTACTCAAAATGAGATTGTCAAGGGAGGATTCCTTTTTTAAACAGAAGCTAATAATCAAAATAATCTTTTCCCAATTTTGACAGAATATTACAAAATGTTATTTCTGCAAACAAAGATGAGAATGAATAAGACAATGAATTGCATAGGCATGTGCTGGTGTATAGCTACTCATACTCAGGGAAAGACTTTTCCACGTCTGTAAAAATGGGAAACACTAGAAATGTAATTGAGTGGACAACCCTGTGACCGCTGTCCCTGTTGGACAACCCTTTAAATCAAAGATCAAGGTACTTCAATTCAGCAACAACAACAAGAACAACAAAAAGAAAATATTTGTCAAGCATATATTTATGCGAAGGGCTCTGTGGTTAGCTCTAGAAATAGAAAGATGAAATAAAATAATCCCTGCCTTCTAGGAGTTCACGTTCTACCTACAGTATGTTCACAAGCAAACAAATACAGTATATATGCAAAGAAATGCAAAGTAATTTCAAAAGAGAAAGGGTAACAACTAAGGAGATTCAGAAAAAACCACATTTATGAGATAAAACCTGAGGGGTATGCGTGTGGGGGGATGTATTTTTGGGGGGAGGGGGACAATCAGGATTGTGACTTGCCCACAGTCATATAGCTAGTGAGTGTCTGAGGCTGGATTTGAACTCCAGTCCTCCTGACTCCAAAGCCATTACTCCGTCCACTGTACCACCTAGCTGCTCCTCGGAGCTGTGTTTTTGAAGGAAGTGAGAGACTGATTCCATAAAGCAGAAGTGTGGAAGTGGTGCTTCCAGACCCTGCAGTCAGATCATGGCTCTGAATCAGGCAGTATAAGAAGCATGACCTATAAAGGTCAAGATTTGCTTAAGGACACAGAGCCAGTAAGCAAAAGTCTCCTGAATAAGACAGTAGACATTGGCCTTTTTCTAGATAGAAGTGGGCGTCTTGGGAAATTATTCAACTTAAATTGTTCTCTCTCTCTCTCTCTCTCTCTCTCTCTCTCTCTCTCTCTCTCT
>NW_020954588.1:24365921-24404180 GCF_900497805.2 Vombatus ursinus | reverse complement strand
TCTCTCTCTCTCTCTCTCTCTCTCTCTCTCTCTCTCTCTCTCTCTCTCTGTGTCTTTCTCTTTGTCTGTCACACACGCACACACACACACACACACACATCTTGATTAGAAGGAACTTCTAATATGGTGACAAAAACACACCCTTAGGGAACACTTTCCTCAAAACACCCCTATGGGGAAGGTAATGTAACACTGTTATTTCGATTTTACATAGGAGGTGACCTGCCAGAGTAACAAAGCCTGTGTTTCAGACCGTATTCATACTCAGGTTTCCCAAATCTAAATCCAGTGTTCTATGAACTGGGGCTATAATTTTTCATTTTGAAAAGGAAAAAAAAATCCTTTTCTTTTCTATGAACTTGTACACAAATAACGCTTTTCTTCCCCTCTCAAAGTGCTTGTGATGGAGGGTACAGCAAGGAAATGATAGGAAATTAGCTGTAGATAGCCCAGGTCAAATCCCATTACAAAAAGTACCTTTGAAACAAACTGTAGAGCAAAAAAATGTTTCCAAGCTCCAGCCAATACCCTACCTATTAGTTCAGCGCTCACTGCAACAAAGCAAAATGGAAGAATTTGGATGGCCCTCTAGAAGGGGTGTAAAGGCATTGGGTTTCTCTATTTAGATGCTCTGAAGACATCACTCAGTGCCACCATGATAAAAGTTCATCCAGGATAATGGGTAGGCTTCCAGAGAGTTAGAGGATACACTTCAGTTAGTGATATAGATTAGCCATAATAAATACATATTTCCTTGTTTCAGTCACCACCATTTGAGAAACTCTTATTGGCTGCTTTTCTTCTATAAGTGTGGCCACTCTTTTCCCAGAAATTCTAAATATTCTGTTGTTACAAATCTTTAATATCTGTATTTTGCAGTTGTTGGTGTGATAAGACAAAATGTATTATAAATGTTTCTCTTAGCAACTAGTTCTTAACCTCATTTGAATTATGCAATGGTTTCTCAAATGATTCGCCCAATGTATCCTTTAAGGTAGAATAAATGTAGTGTTCAAAAGTGAAATTGGTTCATCATATTAAATTAAGATTTGATACAGTTCAATACACAATTACTAAGCCTCTGTTTTACTAGGCACAGTTCTAGAGTTGATGAGAGAGAAAGGGGACTGAATCTCTATTATCTCATTGGTACAGGACAGTGATTCTTTCTCAAAGGGTGGTCTGGTGACCCCTGGGGATTACTGAGACTCTTTCAGGGTGCAATGAGATCAAAATTGTTTTCATATTAATACTGAGATATTATTTTCCTATTAAAATAGCCTTCCCTTTTCCAACCACATATTTGAGTCAGGACTTTATATACTTCAACCAAAACAACATTGCGACAGATTAGATGCAGAAGCAGATATAAGAATCTAGCCATTTTCTATTAAGACAAACATTAAAGACATTTGTAAAAATATATAAAATAACACAATTCTTCTCACTATAATTGTTGTTTTGTAAAATATAGGATTTTTAAAAATAAGATATTATGTATATTAACATGTAATGGATTTGTTGTTATTTTAAAGTAATTAAGAAATATTTTAAATGTATTAGTTTTAATATCTAACACAGTTAATATTAAATAAAAGCACCTGAATCTAGAATTGGGTAGCTGGAATGAGATGCTGCTAAGGCTATGGAAGGAGTAACCTGACAATTTGGAATGAAATGAAACATGGCTAGGACTTTTGCTGAAATAGTAGTCCTAGAAAGTAGCCACCCTTGGTGGGGGGAAGAAGGGAGGAAAAAAGACTTTTTTTTTCCTGGATGGGACATCTTAGAGAGTTGGTGAGAGCAGAAATGACTTTCTTCTCTATATGTAAGGATAAATTACAGTTTAAAGAAACAGATGTGAAACTATTACTGTTACAAACCATTCATCTGATTGATAATAAAAACAAGAATGATCTAACTAGCCATCATCTTATCCATTGACAATTTACAGTTCTGAGATTTACCTAATTACTTTGATCTATGCCCATCAATTTCGGAAATAAGACCAGTATCATTAATTATATTCTAATCTTTGACTTGGCATCTTTTCCTCTATGATACTAGGAAAATCATCAGAATTTAAGTCTTTGTTTCTGCAGTTTTGACACTGGGCATTTTATCAATAATTATTAGCAGTCATTCATAATGTAACTCTACCTTAGGCTCAGGTCTGCTGAGGCAGATTTTAAAAGACTCCAAATTCCTAATAATTCTGTGCTTGGACATGAAATGATGAAACCTATGAATGACATGTGATTATGCTCCCAGCTACAGTGAAACTTCTGTAAAAATGTACTGGGGTATTCAGCCTGGCAGTAGGAAAGCTCATTCTCTTCTGGGGCTCTCAGAGTTGTCCCCACCCTCACACGCAGAATAAAGGGAAACTAGGAAATAAAAAGGACAGTGTGCAACACAGGTGATTAGATCAGTAAGATGCAGTCTTTAGCTAAATAAGATGACTTTATTAGAATTAGGTACCAGTCACATCTATTAGAACTAAGGGGGAGGAAGTAGCACCATCATTTTCTCTGGGCTTTTTTTTTTCCCCTTCGTATCAACACATTAGCATCTTAAAAACAAAAAGAATCATATACCTCTCTGTTTTTCCTCCTTGGGTCTCCCTTGGAAGCTTGGGTTTGAAGACAGAGACATATCTAGTCTACTCCGCTTATTTTACAGATGAGAAAACTAAGGCACAGAGCCATAAATGATTTGCCTAAGATAAAAAAAAAATAGTAAGAAATATAGTTGGGTTTTGTTCCCAAGTCCTTTGATTTAAGCCAGGTGCAGGTATGTATTTACCATGAAAAATTCAAGTGACATATACCAATAAGACAAGTTGTTTTCCATGTACTAAATGCCAAAGATTGAACAATAAACATGAACTGTGGCTAGTATAAAAAGGGCAATATGGACATTGAAATATTTGTCTTGCTTAGGTACTATGAGTGCCAAAGTTTCCTCTGGTAATGACATTTTCAGGGAGCCTTTGAACTCTAACTTAAAGCATTAATGGCGATAAAGTTGAAATGTCAATAATGGTAAGCATTTAAATAATACACCTCTATATCACCAACTCTTTATTATTTTAATTGGATTATCACCTTTATTGATTATCCTTGGAGGCCTGAACTGCCCTGCCCTATACCTTCTGTTGACTGATTCCATCTAGGTACTCCTACCCATAAAAAAAAAAAAAAATCACAAAAATGGAGGTTTGAAGGAGGCCCTCTGGGATTCTGAGCTGCAAGGTCCCAAACATGGAGAGGTTGTGGATAGCAGAAAGGGCTTTAGATTTGGAGCCAAACAAATCCCCAAAAAACATAGGTTTAAATCTTAACTGTTTTTCTTTTCCTTCATTTCTTTCTTCCTTAATACCTTCCTTCTTTCCTTCTTTTCTCCTTTCTTTCTTTCTTTTTCTTTCTTTCTGTATCCTTGGCACTTACTAAAGCACCAAGCACATGGTTATCACCAAATTAAATGTTAATTGACTGATTGGCTGAATGCCTGCTAGCTCTGTGATGTTGGATAAATCAGATCGCCATTCTGTGCCTCAGTTTCCTCACCTTTAAAACGAGGCTAATGATATTTCACACAGACTGTTGTGAGGACTAAAGGAGATTTAGAAGTGTAAAGCATGTCAGTTTTTATTATTCATCATCCCCCAAAAAAGACTTTTTTGGTTATTCCTCCTCTCTTTTTCCTCTCCCTTTCCTTTTTTTCCTTTCCTTCTTACCCTGATGTCCTTAGACATAAGCTTGAAAAGAAAACATCTCTACTCAACTGGTTCTTCATTCTGAGTTTGGCTGAGTTTCTTGTCCCCTTGAGAAGGGAAAGGCGGGGGGGCATTGAGCAAGGAACAGCCAGAGTGTATCTCTTGCGACTCACCTACCTGTAATCCAGTGTGGGTACATACTGTATTCTAAAACCAAATAGAAATGATTTTTTGATTATCAGCGTCATCACTCCCCTCCATTAGAACCGATAATTGATGGTTGACAGTATTGATTTTGGTTTGGCAGAAAACGGCCTTGTGCAGTAGAACCAACTAACTAGTCTGACTGTAATTGGTTCAGAGAAGAATCAGTGTTTCTGACAGTGATTATGTGAGGAATTGGTGAGCTCCTCGGGCCTGGGGAAGGAAAACGAGGAAATTATGGCAGAATCCTCAGAGCTGGATTTCAAAATAATTGGTTCTACTTATAAACTCTGAACTCAAAGAACAGGATACTGGGCCAATAGACTTACTAATACATTAGACCTATCCAGTAGAACCCACATTTTCATCTCTTCTTAAGTACCTACTATGTGTCAGGTAATGCTGGCAATGCAAATATAAATACAAGACAGTCCCTCTTCTCAAGGAACCTGTATTCTGCTGGGGAAATATCACACATTTCCAAGATCATTAAATACAGGTTATATACAAGTCACATTCATTTTGTGCATTAAGGGAACAAAGCACATTCTTTGCCGTACAAGTGTTAGAAGTAGGATTTGAACCCATGTCTGTCCCTGACTCCTAGTCCTCTACTTTTTCCAGTGCCCCATGCTGTCTTGCGATTTGGGTGCTGGGAATTTGAGCTTGGACTGAATATTTGATCTTGTGCAAGTCCTGTTTATGCCTGAGAGTTTGAGGTCACCAAGTCAAGGTCATTGTTGCTACCCTCCTGTGAATTTCAGAAATAGTAATAGACTCCTAAGAATGACTTTTTTAATGATGCAGAGAAGTTTTTTTGACATCACAGAAAAATTCTTGTTTTGTATAAAGTCTGTGAAAGTAAATGGAATAATCTATATGAAAGGACTTTAGAGGAAAAGCCCTATAAATAGAAGACAAGATGATTGTTTTGGTTGTTGAAGTAGTATGTAAGCAATTTTTAAGTGAGTCAATAGAGAAAAAAATCATGGGGCATAATAAACTTCTAATCTATGTCTATGGATTAATGTTATATAAAATATTGGCAGTGCAGAAAACTGAATTAATGTGTGTCTCCAGCCTACACTATGTGTGAATTAAGTCCATTTTTAAAAGAACACCTGGAGGGAGAAGACACTTTAATATAGACCGTGAAAACTTTGTTTAGACTTTTAGCAAAGAAAATAGTAACTGGGTTTCTACAGAGAATTTGTTTGACACAATAACTTACGATGTGAATCTTGCATGTGTCAATAAGGAAGAATGGTAGGTTTTCCAGTGAGCAAAAAGTCCCATTACACGTTTTTAAAACAGGCTTATTAGAGTTCTTTGAAAAACTAACTTTTTGAAGATCTCAAAGCTCAAATATATGTGTGTATATATAAATATGTATGTTATGGATATGTAGTTGTATTAATATATCCCCATCCATATACGTATATATGTTTGTATGAATCAGAGGCAGCATGGCATAATAAATAGTGAGCCAACCCCAGAGTCAGGAAGGCCTGGGTTCCAATACTACCTCTGATGTATTCTGGCCATATGACCATAGATGAGTCACTTAGAGCTCTTCTTTAAGACTGTAACTTGTCAAATAGTTGCCTACCTGCATTTGATAGAGAAAGTTCTTTCACCAGGATTTTTCCTGCAGCAGTAAAATCATAGATCTGGTCCAATATATATGTGCCATATATACATGCATGTATATAACACATGCATGCATGCACACATATATAGTATGCATTTGCATATTTCTATGAATGAATGGGACAAATCATTCTATAAGTACTTACTATGTGCCAGGCATTGTACTAAATCATAGGAATAAGTAAGAAAAAATGACACCATCACCATTCCCAAGGAACTCATATTCTAAAGGAGAAGACAACCCATGTATGGTGGTGGCAGTCAGGAAAAGGAGTGTAGGGGTGGTCACAAGGATGGTTAATGGATCCAGGGGGCAGTCAAGTGATAATGTCATTTCCAGAAACAATAGTGGCATGGCAATGTTCACACACATATACACATGCATCCATACTGTCTTCTTTTGTATCTATACATATGTGTACATATATATATAGGTTTAGGTATATATGTATACTTGTCTACACATATTATATGTATACATGTAGGCTTAAATCTCTGTGAGTATGTATACACACATGCATTTATGTATGCACTCATGCACACATATGCATTCACATTCATGCAAACATATGCCAACATTATATATCATATACTATAATATGGCAAAAATATTTTAATGTATTTTTTGGTGGTACAAATCCATTATTTGTTTAATTTCTACCAAAATTATAGGAAATGCCAAGAAATTTGGGGAAAAAAACTATGTTGGAGTTTTAGTGAGTAGCAAATTCAGTTTTGTGATGAAAACTAAAAAGGCTAATATAACCTTAAGCTAAATGAGTTAATGGTCCCATTGCCCTAGCCAGAATACATCTGGACTATTTATTGAGTTCAGTTACAGGCACTACATTGGAGCAGGGGTGTTGATAATCAAGAGTGTTGACAGGACGACAGTCAGAATGGTGAAAAGCCTTTAATGCACTTCCTATTAGGATGGTTTGAAGGAACCAGGAATATTTATCCTTGAGAAAAGAAGATTCAGGGGTGAATATCTATCTGGGAACATTTGAAGGACTGCTATGTGGAAGATTAGGAAGATTAGACATGTCCTGCTTGGCCTCAGAGGCCAAAACTAGAAGAGATAAGTATATAGTCAATAGATAGGTAGGTAGATGGATGGATGGAAAAATAGATAAATAGATAGGTAGGTAGATAGAATAAATTAATGGATAGGTAGATAATAGTTAGATACATAAATACATAGCTACATTAGATTGGATGGATGGATGGATGGATAGATAGATAGATAAATAGATGGATAGAGTGAGAATTAATTAAGCACTTTCTGTGTACCATCACTATACTTAAATGCTGGGAATATAAATACAAAGAAGCAAAGTAAATCTTGCCTTCAAAGTGGGGAGGATAACACATAAAGACCTTGAAAGAGAGAGAAAGGACAGTGTGGAAATGATTAAGAAGTGAGGTAGAGGCCACGTTCTGGACAGGATGAGGAAAAAGCTCATCTATCAGAGCCAGAAGAGGCAGAGGATGGAGTCCAAGTCTGCATTGAGAAGAATATCACTATGATGGGCAGAGTGGAGGCAATATGGTGAGATGCCTGGGAAGTGGTCTAGAGACCTAATTCCCCAAAGATACTGCAAAAGACAAGGTAGCAAACTGAGGCTTAATAGGTAGCAAAACTTCCTCACAATTAGCAATATCCCAAAGTGGGCTGTCTTAGGAAGTTCTGGCTGCCCCTCATCAGGAATTTGGCCAAATGATTTGTGCTAACTAGATGGCCACCAGGGTCCCTATCAACTCTTAAAATTCTATGCTTCTGTGAAATCGGAGATGTGCACCATCATTGAGTCAAAACAGGCAAACATTGGTTTTATTGAGACCAGCTCACAAGTCCATATGTATGTAGAACTGTTTTTCATTCTGTACAAAACTTACCTCGGAGTAAAGGAGTTTTTCTTTGTGTCATTCCATTTACTGAGATCTAACTGGTATTTTAGTATTCTTGTGCTCCCATTAACCTTTATTGATTTCCACATAAATCATCTCATTTCAATTAATTTTAAAGATTGCTTTTACATTTAATTTTTATGCCTGTTTAACTGCTCAAATCTCGGAGGAAAACATGACCAAAGTTACTCTTTTGAACTATAATTATATGTTTCAGCTAAGTTCTCTGGACGGGCTGATATGGGTGACCCTCCGACTGACAGATTCTCAGCCTAAGCTTGTTATCGCTAGCTCAAGCTAGAAGGCTAAGGCATTCCTAAAAAAGGACATTTTTACCACTTTTCTGGAAGTCTCACAAATATTCTCAACAAACTAGCTCTAAATAAAGATGATTAGTTATCAGAAAGGTTGGTCAGGGAGGAAGAGGGGGTTGGAAATGAAGAATAGTAATAACTCCTTCCCAATAATTGACATTTATGTAGAGTCACAAGGTTTTCAAGATACTTTATAATAAGTGACCACAGTCAAGTCTGACAAAACTCTTATGAGCAGGTGCTCCAGGCATTATGATGGAGAGGAAGCATAGTGGTAGAGTGCACAGAGAGGCAGACCTGGGGTCAAACTAGCAATGATAATGATGATGATGATGACAGCTAATATTTATATAGTGCTCACTCACTATGTGCCTGGCACTGTGCTAAACACTTTATAATTATTATCACATTTGATCCTTACAACAGCCCTGAGAGGTACGTGCTATTATTATTCCCATTTTAGAAATGTGGAAACTGAGGCAAACAGATTTTTTTAAGGACTTGCCAAGGGTCACACAGTTATCTGAGGCAGGATTTGAACTTGGGTCTTCCTGACTCCAGGCCCAGGGTTTTATCCACTATGCCACCTACTTGCCCCTAGGAAGACACAAGTTCAAATCCTGCCTTAGATACTCACTAGCTTGGTGACCCTGGTCAAGTTGCTTAACCTCTCTAACCCTCAGTTTCTACATCTGTAATACGGGGATAACAGTATCAATCTACCTAACAGGTTTGTGAAAGGATAATGAGATAATATATGTTAGTGCATTACAAACCTTAAGTGATTAAAAGTTAGCTATCTTATTATGTCACTTTAGAATGATAATTGAGGGCTAGAAAGGACCCTTGATTTGATCTACTGTGAACTCCTCACTTTATACATGGGGAAATTGAGGCTCAGAGACCTTACATGACTTGCCCAACTTCACAAAGATGATAAATGACAGGTGTGGGATTAGAACTCACGTCCTGTGGAATTAAGCCTCAGAAAGATAAAGATATGTACCCATGGTCACAATGCTATTAAATGTCAAGGGTGGGATTTGAACTCAGGTCTTCTTGACTCCATCTCCAATGCTCAGTTCACATTGCTGTAGTGCTTCTCTTAGAAAGGTAAATAAGAGAAAAACAATGGAGGCATGACGACTTGGCATATTCTTTTTTTTTCTGCTTGAGATAATAATAGAAGAAATCACATCTTAAAATCAGTGTAAGTAATTATCTATTTGAAATCTAAAAAAAATAAATTTTTTACCTACCAGAACAAAGACATAGATGGTTCCTTATCAGACAACTAAGTGGAGGTAGTGGATAGAGCACTGGGCCTGGAGTCTGAGGCCTGAGTTTAAATCTGGCCTCAGATACTTACTAGCTGTGTGACCCTGGGCAAGTCAGTTAACTCTGTTTGCCTCAGTTTCCTCATCTGTAAAATGAGTTGAAGAAGGAAATGGCAAACCACTCCAGCATGTTTGCCAAGAAAACTCCAAACGGGGTCAAGAAGAGTTGGATAGCACTGAAAACAATTGAACTAGCATCCTTAGCAAAGCTGTAGATGATCCAAAGCTGAGAGAAGTAAGGAGATTACAATAATAAGAATACAGTAAGACCTTCACAACCACCAGGCAAACCTCCTAAGATGACACTTAATGAGGATAAATTACAAGTCTGAAACTTGGATTTAACATAAAGTTTAACAAATTTAGGTGTACATAGGGTAATATGTGTGGGTATATAGAGCATACTATATTTAGGTCAATAGCGTATGATACTTTAGTTGTATAAAGTACAATATAAATTCCTATGTTTGAATATCTATATGGAACTATAAAGTGGGAGCTGCGCAGCTCAACAACAATTTGTCTGAAAAAAAATGAGCTGGGTGTTTTAGGGAAGGGAATATTAGTATAAGCCAGCAGGAGAATTTGGCTACCATATGTTGGGGCTACCGTAAGAGAGATGTAGCTTCCAGCAATCGAGACAGGATGGCACTGCTGCCCGTGCCCTGTGTCAGACCATGTCCAGAACCATTTAATCAGTTCTGATCAGCTGATTGTACGTAGGACGTTGATATCAACGAGCATTGAGAACATCAAAAGGAGAACCAGGATAACGAAGGGCCTCATGTTCATAGCATATGAGGGTTAACTGAAGGACTCAGACATCTTAGCCTAGAGAGGAGAAGATTCAGGGGTAACTGTCCATACCTGCCTTCAAATATTTAAAAACTGTTTCTTGAAAGAATTAGATTCCTTCTGCTATCATTATATGATTGAGGAACAAGTAGGTGTCATGGGGGATGGAGGGCTGGGCCTAGAATCAGGAAGACCTGAGTTCAAATCCAGTCTCAGACACTTACTAGTTGTGTGATCCTGGCAAGACACTTATCCCTACCTTAGGTTTATTAACTGTAAAATGGGGTTAATTAATAAAAAATGATACCTATCTCCTAAGGTTGTCGTGAAATATTTTTAAAATGTTTAACCTGGCCTATAGTTGGTACTTAACAAGTGCCTGTTCCCTTCTAGTTTCCAGAGTCAGGATTAGAAGCAATGAGGAGAAACAAATGAACAAGTTTAGACTTACTGTGAGGAGAAACTTTCTAACAGTTATAACTGTCCTGAAGTGTAATTAGCTGTCCCAGGAGATAGTGTTATACTCTTTATTGGAGGTCTTCAAAGAAGTGGCAGATGACCACACTGTTGGCAAAAATATAGAGAGAATGTTTGTTCAGCTATGAGCTAAACTAGATAATTTCAGTATCCTTCCAACTCAAGCTCTGTGGCTCTGGAAGGTGATTGGAACCCACCAATTGGATTGTGCTAATTTGAATACTTTAGTACTTAAAGAAGTCACATGTTTATTGATGTGAATACTTCTTCTAGGGATACTGATGGCAGCCTCTCCATACTGAAGGTTCTTCCTGACTTACAGTGCCTTCAACATCTATCGCCTAATAACCAGTCTTTGAGTGATTAGCTGCATTGAGTGAAAATACATTCATTCATTCTAAGGAATATGTCCGTATCATCATCAACTATTGGAACAGGTTTTCATGGAAACTACTACAAAATACTAGTAGATAAGTCATGGTTGTCTGGGTTCAATTTCTCATTGTGAACCTATCCTTCCCTCTCTTCCTTCCTTTCTTCCTTCCTTCATTTTTCTTTCTTCCATTTTTCTTTCCTTCCATCTTTCCTTCCTTCCATCCTTTCTTCTTTACTTCCTTCTTTTCTTCTTACTCCATTCCTTCTTCTTTTTCTCTCCTCTGCCCTTCCTACCTACCTACAATAGAATTTTAGACCTAGAAAGGCTAATGTTCTGTGGTCAGAATAGCACCAAATTTAGCTTTATATTCTGGGTGAATATATTTCCTCTAATCTAGTTAGGTGAATATAGGTATTAGTTCACATCTCTTAGTCTCAGTTTTCTCATTCGTGAAATGAAGACAATATTTATACTGCCACTACCTCAAAGAATTGATGTGAGGAAAGTCTTAGATAGAGATAGGAACTGGACCCATGATTTCATTGGTACAGGTAAATCCCAGAGGAAGAAACAATGTCCCTCTCCATCATTGCAGGTTGGCATCTTCTCTGCATCCTATAGTCTCAGACAGGTACCTAAATTAAGGGAGCTTAAGTGTCTTTCCAGGGCGAAATAGCCAGTGTGGATCAGAGGCGGGATTTAAACCCTGAGCTTCTTAGTTTCAAGGCTGGCACTTTCTTCCCTAGGCCTCTTTGTTACTTGGAGATCTAGTTACTTGGAGTACCTAGAGTAACCTTCGTTACTTGGAGTTCTAGGTTATTTATAAGAAATGTTGAGGATTTTCCAGTTCAACCTCATCGTTTTACGGATGAGAAAACAAAAAATCTAATGAGAGAATAATTCACTTACCTCCAGTGAAAAGGTTAATTTGTGACCAAGTAAGGTTAGGACTTAGGTATCTAGAGTTTCAGCCCAGTTTTCTCTCTATCTTTGGTCATGATCCATCAAAAAATAATAACTGGAATTTTTGTGATACCCTAAAATTTGCCAAACCATCAACTAATTGGTCCTCACCATCACCTCCTGAGGCTCACCTAGCTATAGGCATTATTATTTCTGTTTTACAGTTGAAGAAACTGAGGATTAGAGGGGATAAGTATTATTTTTTTTTTCATTATCACAACCCAGCTACTCAGTTACTAAATCATTTGGTGAGCATTTATTAAGCTTTTACTATGTGCCAAGTACTGTGCTAAGTCTGAGGGTACAGAGAGGGTCAAATTAATCATATGGCCCTTGTCTCAAGGAGCTACAGTGTCAGTGGCAGGATTTGATCCCAGGTGTTTGTGATTCCCAAGTGTAACAGTATCAACTTCCCGGGCTCATTATCATTTATAGGCCTTATAAATTACAGGCCAAAGCCATGATCATTTCATAATCTACTTTTGACTCTTTTTCCCTACTGTTCTTTCCTCAGACTATCTCTTTTTTTCATTCATTTCTTTTTTTTAAATTAATTTATTTTAATTTATCAACAATCACTTCCATAAGCATTTAAGTTTTAAATTTTTCTCTACCTCCCTCCCCAAGACGGCACACAATCTGATGTAGGCTATACATATACATTCCTGTTATACATATTTTCACATTAATGATGTTGTAAGGAAGAATTAGAACCAACAGGAGGAAACACAAGAAAGAGAAAACAAAACAGAAGAAAAAAATAGTAACTAGTATGCTTCGATCTGCATTCAAACTCCATAGTTCTTTCTTTGGATGTGGATAGCATTTTCCATCATGAGACCTTTGGAGACGTCTTAGATCCTTGCATTGCTGAGAAGGGCTAAGTCTATCAATGTTAATCATTGCACAGCATGACTGTTACTATATACAACATTCTTCTGGTTCTGCTCAATTCACTCAGCATCAGTCCATACAAGTCTTTCTAGGTTTTTCAGAAGTCTGCCTGCTCATCATTTTTTATAGTACAGTAGTATTCCATTACATTCATATAGCACAACTTGTTCAGCCATTCCGCAATTGATGGGCATTCCTTCAATTTCCAGTTCTTTGCCACCACAAAAAGAGGTGCTATGAATATTTTTGTACATGTGGATCCTTTTCCCATTTTTATGATCTCTTTGGGATACAGCCCTAGAAGTACTATTGCTGGGTCAAAGGATATGTTCATTTTTATAGCCTTTTGGGCAGTTCCAAATTGCTGTCTGAAGTGGTTGGATCATTTCACAACTTCACCAACAATGCATTAGTGTTCCAATTTTCCCACAGCTTCTCCAACATTTATCATTTTCCTGTTTTGTCAAGTTAGCCAATTTGATAGGTGTGATGTAGTACCTCAGAGTTGTTTTGATCTGCATTTCTCTAATCAGTAGTGATTTAGAGCAATTTTTCATATGACTATAGATGGCTTTAATTTCTTCATTTGAGAACTGCCTGTTCATATCTTTTGACCATTTATCAATTGGGGAATGACTTCTATTCTTATAAATTTGACTTGATTCTCTACATATTTTAGAAATTAGACCCCTATCAGAGACACTGGTTGTAAAAATTCTTTCCCAATTTTCTACTTTCCTTGTAATCTTGGTTTCATTGGCTTTGTTTGTGCAAAAATTTTTCAATTTAATGTAATCAAAGCTATCCATTTTGCATTTTGTAATGTTCTCTATCTCTTGTTTGGTCAGGAATTCTTCTGTTCTCCATAAATTTGATAGGTGAACTTTTCTTGGTCTCCCAGAGTGCTTATAGTATCAACCTTTATATCTAAATCATGAAGCCATTTTGACTTTATTTGGTTTTGGTATATGCATATTTATTTGGTTTTGGTATATGGTTTTGGTCTATGCATGGTTTCTGCCATATTGTTTTCCACTTTTCCCAGCAGTTTTTGTCAAATAATGAGTTCTTATCCTAGAAGCTGGGGTCTTTGGGTTTATCAAATAGTAGATTACTATAGTCATTGACTACTGTGTCTTGCATACCTAACCTATTCCACTGATCTACCACGCTATTTCTTAGCCAGTACCAAGTAGTTTTGATGATTGCTACTTTATAACACAATTTAAAATCTGGAAGAGCTAGGCCACCTTCCCCTGCATTTCTTTTCATTAGTTCCCTTGATATTCTGGACCTTTTGTTATTCCAAATGAATCTTGTTATTATTTTTTCTAGTTCTGTAAAATAAATGTTTGGTAGTTTGATTGGTATGGCACTGAATAAGTAAATTTAGTTTAGGTAGAATCGTAATTCTTATTAGATTAGCTTGGCCTACCCATGAGCAACTGATGTTTTTCCAGTTATTTAGATCTGACTTTATTTGTGTGGAAAGTGTTTTGTAATTGTGTTCATATAATTCCTGGGTTTGTTTCAGTAGATAGACTCCTAAATATTTTATAATGTCTACAGTATCTTTAAATAGAATATCTCTATCTCTTGCTATTGGGCTTCGTTGGTAATGTATAGAAATGCCGATGATTTATGTGGGTTTATTTTATAGCCTACAATTTTGCTAAAGTCCCTGACTTCTGGCCTGGCCTGTGCCACCTAGCTGCCCCCCCATTCCCATCCCTGCCTGTTAATATCCTACCCATCTTTCCAGGCTAAATTTGGGATCTATTTTAAGTGCCTGGGAAATAGGGCATTAGGGAAGAAAAAGTATAACTTATATTAACCTTAAGACATAGGGCAATAAACTTTCTGAAGAAATAGAGGGGTAAATATAGACTTAATTAATGATCTCTGGGTCTCGCTGGCCTCCCATCCTACCTGGAGCTGCTTGTGACATTATCCAGACCATAGCAATAATGTCCTGCTCCATTTCATTGCATTGTTTCTTTTCTGTTCACAGTTCCTAGGGTTTCAATTCCCTTCAGATCAAGGACTAATAGAATTTTACTTCTTGGAGCTCTGGTTTGCTGTTTTTAGATTTGGGGGCCAAGGAGATGGCAAGGAAGCAGAAAATGTAGCCAGAATTGATGTGTGTCAGAGTGGGTGGAAGGAAGTGGACTGATACTTATTCTTGCTTGTTTATTCACTCAGAGAACTTGGAAAATCAGCACATGTCATTGGGAGCCAGACTGGCTTCATACTGTTTTGTTTTTGTTTGTTTGTTTGTTTGTTTGTTTTTAATGTTGACTCCATTGAGTTTGTGAAATACCATATAGGTTGAGCACAGGATGTCATTGTAAGATCTCTGCCAGGGATGTAAGCCACAGCCTCACTTACTTAAGTTACTATCCAACAAGAACTGTTGTAGCAGTTACACAGCAGTGCAGAGAGGAGGTCTCCAGCCAACAGCTCCCTTTTCTCTTGCTTGTTAGAACCTGTACTTATCGGCTCTCCTTCCTTTAGAGCTATCAGAGGTGAAAGTACTGAGCTGCAGCCTTGATTTCATCTGGATTTGATCTCTACCCAGCTGAGCTTTGTAGTAACATCCCAGATGGGAGAAAGGAATGCTGCTCTTCTCTTCTCTCTTTTCTCTTCTCCTGCCTTCTCTCTCATGACATCTGTCATGATCCAGTTGACATGGATCAATTTAACATGCATGAATGATCCTTTGGAGTACACTGATGAATGCTTTTCTTTCTGAAAGAGTTTAATTCAGTGCCTTTTCCCCTAAAATACTTTTATCCAGCATTCTAATGAAAACAGAAATACCCCCAACTGTTTTGAAAATGTAGAAATAATTTATTTTACGTTATGCTGGAGAACAAGAAAGGCAAGGGGAAATGTACTATTTTATGGCCCATAATAGCATCCTAGATGTAGAGTGGTAAGGGACCTTAAAGACTTTCTACTCTAACATCCTCATTTTATAGATGAGGAAACTGAGGCTCAGGGAAGTTAATTGATTTGTCCAAGATCACATTGGTCATCAGAATAAGAGGTAGAATTTGAACCCAGGTCCTCTGAAGCAATGAGGTGGATAGTGCTATGACCTGAAGTCAGGAAGATCTGAGTTCAAATCCAGCCTTGGTCATCTAATAACTGTGTGACCCTTGGCAAGTCTCCTAGCCTCTATTTGCCTCAGTTTTCTCAACTGTAAAATGGGGATAATAATAGCACTTACTTCCTGGGATTGTTGTGAGGATCAAATGAGATAATATTTGTACAGCAGTTGGCACTGGTTCTTAATAGATATTTGTTTCCTTCCCTTCCCCATTCTGACTCCAGAACTCTATCCAAGGTAAACCACCTGCCTTCTACTTGGACAATTTCTATTCCTTCCTCAGCTAGTCATGGAAGGGCCAGATCCTGAGTTCCAATGTGGGAAAATCTCTCATAGGGCCTTCAACTACAGGCCTGGAATGGCACTTTGGATAATGAGACCCATTCCAACATGATCCTCAAGGACTGAGTCAAGTCAGTAATTGCTTATTAAGTGCTTACTATTTACCAGGCACGATATGCTAAGCTCTGGAGATTCAGAGAAAAGGAGGGGAAAGTCCCTGCTCTCAAAGGAGCCCACAATAATAGGGGGGAGAACACATAAACAACTATGTAAAAACAAGATATGTAGAGGATGAATTAGAGACAATCTCAGAGGGAAGGCAGTAGCATTAACGGGGATGAGAAAAGGCTTCTAGCAGAAGGTGTGATTTTGGTTGAGACTTCCAGAAAGCCAGAGAAGTCGGCAAGCAAAGAGAAGGGACCCAGGCATGGGGAACAACCCCTGAAAATTCATGGAGTTGGAAGTATCTTATTCAAGGCGGGCAGTGTCACTGGGTTGTAGGATTGTAGAGTTGTAGAGTAAAATAAGGTGAAAGAAGACTGGAAAAGTAGGAATTGGCCAGGTTATGAAAGGCTTGAAAAGCCAAAGAGTAACCAATTTTTCAGCTGCAGTAACTCCTGAAGGCTTTCTGCTGAGTCATAGTGGGCTATGGATCCTGGGAGATCGCCAGTCATCTTGACCTTTGTCTAGCCACTGCGCTTGGATGACTCTGGAGGCTATATCGAGTCTGATGACTTCATACAGCTCTGCTCCACTCATAGCCAATTCATGCACAAGTCAAGACATCATTGATGTCATTGGTCATTGGTCCTCTTAGAGAACAAATGATAAACAATGAGCAGGGCTATGATTTGTGCCAGTTGAGGAAAGAACCACAGGAATGGATAGCTGAAATATCCACATGTGATTATGGTTGCAGAGCGTTCCATCCTCCCACTCTGTGTTGTGCTGACCTTTTGCCTGGAATACTCTCACACCCCTCCAACTCCTAGCTTCCCTGACTTCCTTCAAGACTCCACTCAAACTCCAACTCTTGAGGTTCTTTTATGGTGCTCTTTAATTTCCTAATATTGTTGTCATAGTATAAATTATCATTGTGCTTCTGTTTATTTCATTTGGAATCAGTTCATACAAATCTTCCTGTGGCTCTTTGAAATCATCTTTTGTCTCATTTCTTATAGCACAATAGTATTTCACCCCATTGGTATGCCACAGTTTATTCAGCCACTCTTCAATTGATAGGCATCCTGTTAGATTTCAGTTTTTTCTGCCTCCAGAAAAAGATCTGCTCTAAATATTTTTGTACACAGAAGACCTTTTGCTCTTTTTAAAATCTCTTTTGGATATAGCCTTAGCAGAGGTAGAGCTGCATCAAAGGGCATGCACTACTCAGTAACTTTTTATGTATAATTCCAAATTGTTTTCCAGATTGGTTGCACCCATTCATGGAGCCACCAAAGCAGTGCATCGGTTTGGCTGTTTTCCCACAGCAATTCCAACTTTGTCATTTTCTGCTTTTGTCACCTTGGCCAATCTAGAACCTCAGAATTGCTTTAATTTTCGTTTCCCTAATTAATAATAATTTGGAACATTTTTTTTTCACATGATTATAGGTAGCCTGGATTTCTTCCCTTGAAAACTGTCTGTTCATATTCTTAGACCATTATCAGTTAGAGAATGACTTCTTACAAATTTGAATCTGTTTCTTACGTATCATGGCAAAGAGACCTTTGTCAGAGAAATTTTCTGCAAAGAATTTTCCCAGTGTTTTGTCTTATTGATAGTAGCTTTATTGGGTTTGTTTATGAAAAAAAACTTTTTAATTTTATATAATCAAAATTTTCCATTTTATTATCTCTGATCCTCTCTATTCCTTGTTTGGTTATAAATTTTTTTTAAAATTTCCATAGATCTGGTAGTATTTTTTCAAGTTTTTCTTTTCTTTTTCTTTTTACATCTTTTTCTCCTTAACAGTATTTTTCTCCAATTACATGTAAAGATAATTTTCAACATTCATTTTTGTAACATTTTGAGTTCCATATTTTTGTACCTTCCTTCTCTTCCCCTTCTTCATGTTTTTCTCATTTATTTATATGACTTTTTTACATTAAGGTCATGTACTCATTGGAGCTTATCATTGTCTAAAACGTGAAAACATTGACCTAAATTTAGCTTCTTCCTTATTTCTGTTTAAGTTTTCCTCATTTTAACGTAAGCCTCTTGAGGGCAGGGATAGTGATTTGGCTTTTCTTTATGTTCGCATCCATAGTAGCTGGGACATAGTAATTACTTCATAAATGCTTGCCAATTGACTTACTTAATGATAATAATAGCTAGAGTTTATATAACACTTAAAAGTTTTCAAAACTCTTTACCTATATTATCTCATTTAATCCTTACCACAGCCCTTTAAGGTCAGTAATATTACTATCCCCATTTTATAGATGAGGAAATTGAGGCTGAGGGAGGATTAGTGATTTACTCAGGGCCACACAAGTAATACTTGTTTGAGATAAGATTTTCATTCAGGTCTTTCTTCCTCCATGTCTACCACTCTCTGTGTTACCTCTCTTTGATTTAACAATGTGAAAAAATTCAAAACTGAACTTTACTAACATAACAATGCCTCATGACAACACTGAGGTAAAACTGATTTGAAAAGGATAAAATGAGATATTAATACAACATTTTGCGTACCTTAAAGTTCTATGTAAATGCTATTACTATTAACTATTTTTTTCATAATACTCTAAGAT
Source organism: Vombatus ursinus (assembly GCF_900497805.2). NCBI lineage: Eukaryota > Metazoa > Chordata > Mammalia > Diprotodontia > Vombatidae > Vombatus > Vombatus ursinus. The sequence continues at coordinate 24,385,391 of NW_020954588.1, read as the reverse complement.
TTGCAAAGTACTTTGCATATGAAAGATCATTTGCTATTTATTTTTTCTTATGGTTCAAAGTGAAATAGGCCATCTTTGCTTTTGAGTCTTTGTCAGGGTTCTATGGTGAAACCATTCAGAAAATTGTAACAAAGCATCTTGTGCCAGGAAGACCTGCTTGATGAGAAGTCTTCTGACCATTTGTCCACAGGACTGATTCATCATTTTTTTGGCTCTCAATGGGGTTAAGTGACTTACCCAAGGTCACACAGCTAGTAAGTTTTATGTGTCTGAGGCTAGATTTGAACTTAGGTCCTCCTGAATCCAGGGCCGGTGCTCTATCCACTGCGACACCTCGCTGCCCTCTGATTCAGCATTTTAAAATGAGCTATCGACAAGGCATCGAGTGTTTTGAGGGATAGAAACCCTCAGAAATAAGGCACAACATCCACTTCTGTACTGCTTGGGCTTGTGTTGTTCAAAGATTTTCATTAGAATTGTATTCCACTACTTGCCTTTCTTACAGTTTGGCTTCCTAAGGGGGTTAGAAACAATAGCCTGCATTTCTGTAGCGTTTGGAAGTATAGCACTTTCTCAACCCTATGATGTAGTTGGTGTAATTGTTACTGATGTTTTACAGATGAGCGGACTTGCAATGAGTTGGGGCCTCGTTCAAGAAGGTGATGCTTGAGCTGATTTTAGAAGGAAGCTGGGATTCTAAAAAGTAGATGGGAATTTTGAGAAGAGAATTTGTCCCAGGTGTGAGGGACAGCTTAATACAAAAGGACAGAGGTGGGGGATGGAGTGCGGTGGGAGAGAGATTGCTAGTTGGTCAGTCTGCCTGTACTGAAGTGTATGATAACTGGAGGAATATATGCTAGGGATGGACACATAGATGGGAGCCATGTTGTGAAAGGCTTTAAATGCTAAATAGGGGTGTTTCTAAGGGATGCTAGAGGCAATAGGGAATCATTAGAGCTTCTTGAGGGGAGAGGGGGATGATAGGATTAAACCTTTGATTTGGGAGGAGGTGAGTAGAGTTCTGGACTTAGAGAAATGAAGGCTCCTGGTCAAGTCCTGCCTCAGACATTTAGTAGCTGCGATCCTGGGCAAGTCACTTAACCTCTCTTGGCCTCAATTTTTTTCACCTGTACAAATGGAGAATAATAACATCTATCTCAGAGGATTGTGGATATCAAATGTGATAACATACATAAAGGGCTTTGCAAACCTTAAATGGCTATAAAAATTCTAACTATTAACATCATAATTATTACATGTTATTACTATTATTATTACTATTAGTACCACTTTGCTGTTTGTCCTTCATTCTTGAAGAAGATAATGACATCAGGGAGGGGATGTCATGACATGCAAGTGAATTGGATTTAAGTGAGGGAGGTCTATGCAAAGTCATCAGCCTCTTTTCTCCTCTGGAGCCATCTGGGTCCAGTGGCAAGATATAGATCAGGACAACTGGAAATGATCCAGGATACATTGGGGGACCTTGGCCTTTTCAAGCTAATGTCTTCAACCAGTGTCAGTTTGACTGAGATAAAAACCATTTAGTAATTAAGGCTTAATAAGAAAAGAGGCTAAGAATGGCCTCTTAAAAAAAATAGATCTGGAAGGGGAAGACCTCAGGGTTTCTGGCTAAAACAGAAACCATTCCTATTTACATTCATTTTGAGCCAATCAGGGCCCAAGCAATGACCAAGTAGGGCTTGACCTAGGACTTTGGCAACTGTAAAAAGGATGAATTAAAGAGGTAGAAATATTTGAGACTAGAAAAACCATTAAGAGGATGTTGTAATAGTAGAAGTGAGAGGTGAGGAGCCAAAATAGGATTCTACCATGTGAGTGGAGAGGAAGAACAAAAAAAACCTTTTATAGATCTGTCTATTTGTCTGTCTGTCTGTCTAAACATAGAAGTAGATAACTAAAAAGATGAAGGAAAGAAAAAAGTAGGTAGATAAAAAATTGTAAATGTAGATGTGAAGGGACACTAGAAGTCTTACAGTCCACACACACACACACACACACACACACACACACACACACACGTAATTGAAAGATGAGAAAATTGAGACCAGGCAAGTCAACTTATATTTTTAAGGTCACCCAGATATTAAAGGGCAGAATTGGTGTTCAAACGCAAGCCTTGTAACTTTAATTTTAGTTCTCCTTTTTTTTTTTTTTTGGGGTGGCAATTGGGGTTAAATGACTTGCTCAAGGTCACACAGCTAGTACGTGTCAAGTGTTTGGTCTGAGGCCGGATTTGCACTCAGGTCCTCCTGACTTCAGGGCCGGTGCTCTATCCACTGCGCCACCTAGCTGCCCCCTAATTTTAGTTCTCTTTACCATGAACTACAGAGTCTTATGGGATAGAGCCAAGAGATGTATTGACAGGACTTAGTGATTGTCTATCTGTGTGTAGTTCAGAAAGGAGAAGTTAAGGATGGTCCCAAAAATGTGAGGCTGGGGGACTGGAAGGATGGTGATGCCTTCAACTTAAAAAAAAGATCATTTCAAAAAAGGGATGGATTTGAAGGGAAAGACAGCACATTTTACTTTGGATATATTGAGTTTAGAATGCCTCCAGGACATATATTTAGACCTTTGCTACCATAGGCATTGGGTGATGGGGACCAGAGGGCTGGAGAGAGAACAGGGTTAGATATAAAGATGTGAGAGTCATCTGCATACAAATGATAATTTGACCCATGATTGCCTGTGAGGCCAGCAAGGGAAGAAGGATGCAGAAAGAAGAGGAACCAGGACAGAGCCTTGGGGTATACTCACAGCTGAGAGGCAGGATGTGAATAATGAAGGAATGGCCAAATAGACTAGATGAGTCCAGATTTGGACGTGATCTATCTAATGTCTCCCAGTTGTATAGTGACAAAGCCAAAGCTCCCCTGACCTGGTCTTATGTTCTTAACACTACAACCTAGAAGAGATGAGTTATTCAAGCTCAGAATGAGAGCATCAGTCTCCCTGGTTTCTTTACACATCTTTTCTTAATATTTTGAATTCACAAGCTGAGTAAGAGGTTGGAAGATAAAATATAAATAATATGTTTTTATTAGTAAAAAAATCATAAACAGTCCTCACTTTCAGTAATTACCTTTCTTTCTCATAATTTTCCATATTTTTAATCATTGTTGAATCAAGAAGATTGCCTCAGCAACTCACTTTGAAAAACAGCCAATATCCCTTTAAATTTTAAAGACTCATGTTTTGTTAGGAAATAACCCCCAAATAGTAGCATTGGATGTTTGCTCTTCTAAGCACTTGGATACATTTCCCTAGTCATGTGCACCCCCGAGAACTTGCTTTATATCCATGATCTTCTCTTTCAAATCCATCGTGTTTCAAGCTTTATTGCATTTCAGGAAAGCTTTTCAGCTTACAAAAAGAAAGTGTCCTTTTCCTCTTTTTGAAATCCAACACTTAAAAGAATGAGGTTAAGCCTTGGCTTTCTAATAGAAAGAATCAGATAGTTTGCCCAAGGTTACTTGGCTTCTTCTCACTTTACATCTTCAGTTGTCCCTTTTGGAAACTAGTTTTATTTCCTTAATTTGTGAATATGATATGGTCAAAAAAAAAGCATTTTTTTTTCTTTTCGTAAAATGTTGAATCCATTCTCCATGTCAGTTCTGCCAGAAAGAACTTGCTACTGGCTACAGAGATAATTTGCTTGGCAAAAGCAGCGTTCTTATTGTTTGTGTATAATTAGTGAGTTGGAGGCTTGTGAGAAAAAGATAATGTTCTTTCATCTGCAGATGGTTCCAAACAGCAGGTATGCCTTAAGTGATGCATTTCCTCCTTTTCTGCTACCAGAAAAGGTTCATATTCTTTTAACTCCCCCTTCTCCAGTCTCAAAGTTCAGGACCATCATTTTTGAAGTCATAGACTTGATCATTTGCCTATTCAATTCATTTTGTTTTCCATGAAAGAACTATGGGAGTCAATATGAAAAGAAAAAGAAAAGAAAAGAAAAACACTGGGGTGTGGTCTTTCCTTCATGCCATCTCCAGGGCTCTGGAGACAATTTACTGAAGCTTCAGTGTGATGTAGTGGAAGGCACAAGTGTTGTGTGGTGAAAAGGAGATCAGCGACGGAGTCAGAAGACCTGAGTTCAGATCTTGCATCCATTGCTCACTTCCTATGTCTTTGGGCAAGTCATTTAAACTCCCTGTTCCTCAGTTCCCTCATTTGTAAAATGATGGAGTTTTATGAAATGGCCTCTAAGGTCCCTTCTAGAAAACCAGTACTTAGAGGGTGCTGACAGCCTATGCCCTTCTTCAACATGTAATTAACAACAGAGCTTGGCTCCCAGTTATCAATAATAATTATTAGTTAAAATTGGAAGTTACCTGAGGGCTTATTTTTCCATCACTGAACCTGTTCCCAGTGTGGGGATCCATCCCAAGTGGGGCCTTCCCCTTCCTTCTCCTTTAGCAGTGTTCTTGCTCTGTTTTGGATTCCTCCTCCAAATTCAGCTGATTAATTGAATGTCTTTATGTTTTCATTTGATCATGCCCTCCTTGCTGACGGCAAGGGGACCAGAATGGCTAATTATATTTCTGGGAACAACCATGGCTACTCATGCCCATGCTGCCTCCAATCTTCTCTTCCAGTTCTGATCTTCCCTCGCTTACCTGCAGACTGGCATCTAGTTACAGTCTCTTTTCCTTCATCTTCCCTGAGGTGAACTTCAATTCATTTATTCACTTTTTAAATGGGGTGGGGGAGTGAGGGAGAGTGTAGACTGCCAAGGATTTTTACTATTAAAAAAACCACAAGAACAAATGGGAATAAAGCAAAAGGAGAAACTTCACAAATTAAACCCTCCAGCATAACAAATGTCAGTGGGTTTTGAGTGGATTTCAAGTTCAATTGATAATCCATTTCTCTTCTTTCTTTACTCCTACTTTTAATTCCATGCATTTCTCTCTGTTTCGTAAGGGCTATTTGGGTATAGCTAGGTGGAACAGTGGATAGAGTGTTGGGCCTGGAATTAGGAAGGCCTGAATTCAAATCCTGACTCAGATATTTACTAGCTGTGTGACCCTGGGCAAGCTGTTTAACTATTTGCCTCAGTTTTCTCACCTGTGAAATGGGAATAATAGCACCTTCCTCCCAGGGTTGTTGTGAGGATCAAATGGGATGTTTTGTCATTCAGTTGTTTCAGTTGTGTCCAATTCTTCATGACCCCATTTGGGGTTTTCCTGGCAAAGATACTGGGGTGGTTTGCTATTTCCTTCTCCAGCTCATTTTACAGATGAGGAAATTGTGGCAAACAGGGTGAAGTAACTTGCCCAGCATCACCCAGCTATGAAGTGTCTGAGGCCAGATTTGAGCTCAGGAAGATGAGTCTTTCTAACTCCAGGCCTGGCACTGTGTGCACTATGGTACCACCTAAGAGCCCCACATTAGATATAGTGAACACTTAATAAATATTCCCTTCCCCCTTCCCAATCTGCTCAAATGCTGCCAAAGAGGGCAGAAGTCTTTCCCGGTCTCCCTGGATACTAGAGCTTTCCTGTCCAAGATGATACATCTTCTAGGTCCTGATTTATGTATGTGATGTCTCTTCATGAGAATGAGCTCCTTGAGGATAGGGGCTGTTTTTGCTTTGTCTGCATCCCCAGTGCTAAGCTCAGTTTCTGGCGTGTAGTGAGCCGTTACTAAATCTTTGATGAAGGATTGATTCTCCAGGAGAAAGCTGCCCTTCTTTCTCCTACTATCCTTAATGACTTTTAGACATTTTCGGGAAGAAACAGTAGACATACCTTGCCCTTAATACCCCAGGGTACATGCAGAGGAGCAGAGGTTGGGCACTTTGATGTTACAGAAGCAGCTTGTTATATATTATAAAAGGGAGAAAACTCAACAAGCTGTGCCTGATGCAGTAAGAAATTTATTCATTCATCTAGCCAACAAGCATTTGTTGAATACCTACCATGTGCAAGACCCAAAAATACTAAAAAAAGGGGGAGGAAAGTGGATCAAACATGGTTCTTGCCTTCAAAGAGTTTATAATTTCATAGAATGTTAAGTTCTAGGTAATGGAAATTGTGTAAATATCTTTTAGGAAACTCCAAGGCAAAATGGAGTGTTGGAAAGTCGCTTTTGGTGTTTCAGGGTAAATTCATTCCTACACGGCTAGCTTTTTAAAAATGGTACTAAATCTGTTTATTTATTTAAATCATTATAATCTTGACTATTCTATCTCCTGCTGTTGGACATTCCATCAGGGCTCCCTGAATGCAATTTGGCCTTGAAACTATCCAATGCCTTTTTTAAGATGTCCACAAGTTTAGAAAAATCTTCCAACATTAATAGCTAGAAAATATTAATGCATCATTTAAACAAGCTGAAAGAAATACAAAGTCATTTTTTTAAAGCATCTGTGCTCTTAAGAATTTTACATTCCAGTAAAGTACAAATGGCAATGGTACTTTTATAAGTAAATCCCTAGAGGGGATTTGGGATCTGTACCCAAAGACAGAATCTTTTAAACAAGTTTCTCTTAATCATTTTAACATAGCCATTTAAAAGAAAAAAAAAATTGGTGAAATGTCTGGATATAGCAAAAGGCCATTAATGTATACTCCCCTGACATATAATTAATGATGATTCAGTTACGCCTAAAGTTTCTGTTTATTTCTCAGACGCTTTGTAGTTATCATCAAATAAGTCACTTCAAAGAAAAGCTTGTTCCTGATGAGCATACTGATAGAATGGAAGCTCTTTGTGGGCACGGACTATTGATTTCACTTTCGTTTCTATATCCTTAACACCTAGCAGCACAGTGCCTAGAACTGAAGAGGTGCTAAAGAAATGCTCCTTGATTAAATAGTGGATACTTGTAGTGCTTTAAGATTTGCATACCCTGTCCTCTGATCCTCACACCAGCTCTAGGAGGGAGAAAATTACAACCTCCATTTTAAAGATGAGGAAACAATAACTCAGAGACTTACTCATGATCACAGTTTAAGAGATAACATGGAACTTTGATGATGATGATGATGATGATGAATAGTGGCATATTTTTAGGTCGCAAAGCACTTTGTAGTACCTCATCAGGACCTCCCCTATTCCAGGGAGAAAGGCATTATTTGGATCTTCTTTTTACAGAAGAGAATAATGAGGCTTAGCGAGTAACTTGCCAAGGATACTAGTAATAATTTAAGTTTCTCAAGCAGGATTTTTGCCCGGCTCTTCCTGCATGCCTTTCTCCCATGCCTGGAATACTCTCTCTTCTCAACTCTGCTTGAGGCTCAGCTCATGTCACTGCCCACAAAAGGCCTTTTATGATTCCTCCGGTTGCAAATGACCTCTCCCACCATCACTATATATTTATTTTTTTAAATATCCTGTACAGTATTTACCTGTCTTTGATAATGACAAATTCCTCTGATAGAATGTAAACTCATTAAGAGCAGGGATTGAGGGGCAGCTAGGTGGTGCAATGGATAGAGCACCGGCCCTGAAGTCAGGAGGACCTGAGTTCAAATCCGTCCTCAGATCAAATACTTGACACTTACTACCTGTGTAACCCTGAGCAAGTCACTTAATCCCAATTGCCTTTATAAAAAAAAAAGCAGGTATTGAGTCACTTCGCTCTATGTCCTCAGCATTGGCCGCAGGGCCTGGCTTATAGTAGGTGCTGGAGAAATGCTGGCTAATCAGTTCCAAGACCAGCATTAAATTCAAATAGGGTATAGTTGTATGCCATGCCTCCTCTACAAAGATAAATCACCTAACCTCTCTTGTCCTCAGTGTTCTCATTTGTAGAATGAATGGACTGTATTTGAAAGATCTCTAGTGTCCCACAAACTGAACTTGAACTCCCGTATTATCTATCACATTACAACAAACCTGTAAGAGACAATCCATTCTGCCTAGTTCAAGCTAATCTCAATGATTGGAGGTAATTTCTATAAAATATTTTCTAATTTAGTTTTCCTCCAATTAAGAAAGGTTTTCTCCCTAAATGAAAGTTATTAAGGCTTTACTGTACCATTTAACCTGAGAAATGTTATTAATTCAATGGTCGAGACCAATAGTATACTGGGTACACTTAAGTTATCATGCAAATTATATCAACTATACTTAAATATAAATTTTAAGATGATAGACCAGTGCAAAGATTTATCAAGCTATTTGAACCTTTGAACTTTGTGTCACATTTTTTCAATACCAACACTAGTTAATGACTCAAAGATGTTCCAATGATATCAAAGTTATTATGTGTGACTTCTTTTATCAAGAGACTTAGGTAGCTATACTATAAATATCCCTATTGCTTCCAAGAGTGGGGGGGAGTCTGTTATTTAAAGATAGGATAGCAATAGTCGCTGGGGAATTATCAGAAAAATAGAAGAAAAAATGGAGTCCAAAGATACTCTTTAGTGTGGATTTTCTAGTCCTTACCAACAGTTCCTCCACTTACTTAAAGCCCAGCACTAAAAACAAAGGCAAATATTACAACTTACTACCCAATGATACTTTGAAACATACTTAAACCATTTTTAAAGTAATTGTCTGAAACTCTCTGGGCAGATTCATTACAAGATCATAACAAAATACAAACTTTGTGCCGTATGCTAAATGGTAAAAAAATAAAAAATAAAAAAACCTTTGACATATGAAGGACCATTAATAAATATAACAAATTCAGGGCAGCTAGGTGGAGCAGTGGGTAGAGCATCGGCCCCGGATTCAGGAGGACCTGAGTTCAAATGTGGCCTACACCTTGAGTTCATCATCTCTCTGTCAGGAGGTAGATAGAAACTTCACCAATGTTTTTCTAGAATAGTGATTGATCATTATGAAAAACAAGGTTTGCATATATTTCCCAGATTTTCCCCCCTGTACGATGGTGTTGTGATCATAAACTTTATTCTCCTGTTATCTGTTTACTTCACTCTGCATCAGTTTAGACATCCCCAGGTTTGTCTCAAACTTTCCTTTTCATCATCTCTTATAGCTTAATAATGTTTGATTACATGCATGTAACATAATTTGTTTAACCATTCCCCAGTTGATGAGCACCTTCTTTGTTGCCAATTCTTTGTCATATATGTGTGTGTATATTTTAGGAGAGAGAGAGACAGAGAGACAGAGAGAGAAAGAGAGAGAGAGAGAGAAAATATATAATATGTATCCTTTTCCTGTTTCTTTAATCTCTTTGAGATATAGTCTAGTAGTGGTATTATTGGGTCAAATGGTATATACAGTTTAATGACTTACAGGACATAATTCTAAAGCTTACCCTTTTACATGTCCAGTGGTGCATTTCATTCTATAAAATAATCTCTTAGTAGTTTGATTGGTATGATACTGAATAAGTAAATTTATTTAAATAGTATTGATATTTTGATTATATTAATCAACCTACCTTTTGAGGTTTTTTTTAATTATTATTTAGGTCTTTTTTTTCCATAAGGAGTGTTTTGTTGTTGTCTTCATATAGTTCTTCTGTCTGTGTTGATAGATAGAGTCCTAAAAATACTTTAGATTCTATAGTTTTGGGCATTAGTTTAGATTTGCTTGATGAGTTTTGAAAGTAGAAATACTGATAGTTTATGTTGATTTATTTTCTATCTATCAACATTACTGAAATCATTAAGCATTTCATTTAATTTTGTTGACTTTGGGTTCTTTGTATAGACTATTATATCAAATGCAAAGATGACAATTGTATATTCTCTTTACCTATGCTTATTCTCTTGATATCCTTCTCCTTAATTTATTACTATAGCTAACATTTTTAACTAGATGAAAGAAAATTTAAGTAATAGTGTTGATAATGGACATTCTTGCTTTAGACATGGTCCTATTAGAAAATCCATTAGCATTTCCTCACTGAATATAATGTTGGCTCTTGGTTTTAGATAGATACTACTTAACCATAAGAAATTAATGTTCATTTTTTCCTGTGCTTTCTACTGTTTTGAACAGAAATGGATACTGAATTGTATTATTTATAGCAATAACAAATAACTAATATATACAAGTGCTTTACATATTCTTTCGTTAGCTACTTTTGTCAAATCATTTCACCATTTTTGTTGTTTTTTTTTATTTATATGATTTTATTATGTTTTTAGTTTTCCTTGTATTAAATCATCACTCCATTCCTGATACAAATCTTACCTGGTCGTAGTATACAAAGTTTTTAACATGTTGTAGCCTCTTTGCTAATATTTAATATTTTGTTGTAGATGTTCATCAAAAATATAGGATTATAATTTTCCTTTTCTGCTTTGTCTTCCCCTGGTTTCAGTACCAAGACTATATTTGTATGACAAAAAAAATTGGAAGAATTGCTTTGTTTCCAATTTTTCCAATTTGTATAATATTGGAATTAATTAATCTTTGAATGTTTAACAGAATTATATTTTAAACCATGTAAACTCTTTAGGAGTTTATTTATTGGATTTAAATGTTTTTTGATGATTTGGGGATATTAAATTATCTTTTCTTGTTCTCTTAATCTTGGTGTTTTCCATTTTGTATATATTCATTGATTTCATTTAAAATGTCAGGTTTTTTGGCATATAATTAGTTAAAATAGTTTTAAACTATTATCTTAAATTATGAATTTTCCTTGTTAAATTTTCATTGTGAACTATTTCATTTTCCTCTTTTTTCTCTTATTTCTTTTTTATATTTTGTTACATTGGTCTTGTTCTTCATAGGGTATACTCAGCTCCCTTACTATTAAGTTCGACTGCCTATTTCCCCTATAATTTACTTAGTTTTTTTTTCTTTAAATATCTGGATGTTGTATGTGTCTGTGATAGGTATACAAAGACGTGTCTGTGTGGCATTTTTATTCATTTGATACGTCTGGTCCTTTTAAAAATGATGAAGTTTTCTGGCTCATCTCTTTTATCTTTTCTATTGTTGCTGTTGCCTTGTCTATAATCCCTATTGTTCCTCCTGCTGTTTTTGAGCTCAATTGAAGCATAGGCTATTTTGCTCCAACCACATACTTTAACTTTGAACAAAGCTTTCTGTTTCAAGTGTGCTTCTTGTAAATGCTGGATTTTGTTTTCTAATCCATTCTATAATCCTCTTCTGTCTTACAGATGAATTCATGTTGTTCACATTCACAGTTATGATTGTTAGTTCCATATTTCCTTCCATCCTATCCTCTTAAGTTTTTACCTCTCTTTGCCCTTCTCTGATCTACCCCCCACCCCACCCCAACACATACTCATTTATAAATAAAAAGAAAGTAGTTAAAGATATGGAACCTGCAAAACACTTTTATTATTGTTCAGTCCTTTCAGTCATGTACAACTCCTCATGACCCCGTTTGGGTTTTTCTTGGCAAAGATACTAGAGTGGTTTGCCATTGCCTTCTCCAGTTTATTTTACAGATGAGGAAACTGAGGCAAACAGGGTTAAGTGACTCACCCAGGGTCACACAGCTAATAAGTGTTTGAGGCCAGCTTTGATCTCAGGTCTTCCTGACTCCAAGCCCAATGCTCTATCTACTGAGCCACCTAGCTGCCTGCTCAACAATTGTGACCAAAAGTGATCTCTGTTACCTCTGTTGCCCCCTCTTCTCTTTCTCTTTCCTAGAACTCCATCCCATTTTAAAATTGTTTATTTTCTTTTAATTCCACCTTCATGATCTTCCTTCCAAAGGAGTACATCCACCAACTTAGATATAAGAAACAAATGTACAGAACATTAAACAAGGCCATTTAAAAGAAGTTGAAATAAAAGTGTGGTATAGTCCTATAAAAGTAGTGTCAGAAATGCAAAAGCTCAGAATGGACTGAAGATGGATGGGAAAGTAAAGGACAACAAAAAGAGCTTTTAAAATTATATTGGAAGGAAAAGGAGGGATCAAAGAAATGATAAGACCTTTGCTTTGAATCTGATGGAATGGTGATAATGGATAAAACAGAGAAGGCATAACTACTCAATTTCTCTTTTATTTGTTTTCTCTGCAAAGGGGAATGACCATTACATGGAAATGACAGAGAAAAAAATGATTAATAGGGAATTCATACCCAAGAAGTAAGGAAATAATAAAAAGAAACAACATTGTCCTTGAATTCAAATTACCCCCCCAGATGAACTACATTTTTTGGTCTCAAAAGTACAGACCAATGTGATTTCAGAGCTACTGTCAATGATTAATGATAAAAATAAAATAATTTATAATAATGATAACAATAATCATTTATACGATGCCTATTATATGCCAAACACTGTGCTAAGAGATTTACAAATATTATCCCATTTGATCCTCACAACCTTGGGAGGGAGGGAGGGGCTACTGTTATCCCTATTTCACAGCTGAAGAAACTGAGGCAAACAGAGAATCCAGTGATATATGAAAGATCATGGGAAACAGGAGGAGTACCACAAAATTTCATAGTTTTCAAAAGAGGGAAGGGAGCAGAATCTTTTAAACTACAAGCTAGTGAGCTTGACTTATTCCTGGAGAAATTGTTAAAATAATATCACCTATCTAGAAAAGGAAGCTGTCATTGCAGAAAGTCAGCATTGCTTCATCGAGAACAGGTTATACTAGACTAACCTTATTTCCTTTTATGACAGAATGACCAAATTAGTAGATGAGGAAAATGCCTTGGATATAGTTTCACTAGATTCTGGCAAAGCTAAAGTATCTCCTACTATAATTGTGCAGAAAATGGATAAATATGCATTAGATGATAACACTCAGATGTATTAAGGACTAATTTGATGGCTGGACTTATAGAGTAGTTATTAATGGTTCAATATCAATATAGTAGGACATCTCTAGTGGAGGACTCTGGGGATCTTCGCTTGTCCCTGGGCTATTTAACATTTTTATTGATGATGTGGTTAAAGACAGATTATATGCACACCGAATGATAAAGTGTGGATTCAATATGATCTAGAGTATTTGGCTTAATCTAATAAGATGAAATTCAATAAGGATAAATATAAAATCTTTCACTTGAATATACCCACACACACACACACACACACACACACACACACACACACAACATCCACAAATAGATGACGGCATAATATTGATGGATATTAGTTGTCCTAAAAAAGATCAGGGAGGTTTAGTGGACTGGATGCTCAGCATAATTCAGAAGTCTGATACGGCAAACCAAAAAAGCTAATGCACAAAGTTAGACTCTGTTGGGAGGGGCATAGTATCCAGGAAAAAAAGAAGAACTAATCTCATAGGGCTCTGTCCTCTCAGAATTCACCTGGAGTATTATGTTTGGTTCTGCATGCCATAGTTTAAGTATAATATTGATAAACTGGAATAGGGCCAGGGGAGGGCATTGAAGATGATGTAAGCCCTGAAGTTCAGTTGAAGGAACTGGATGTGTTTAACTTAGAGAACATGAGGTTTGGGGTAGATATGATGACTGTATTCATGTATTGGTAGGAATATAATGTGAAGGAGGGATTTGATTTATTCTACTTAACCCTCAAGAATATGACCAGAAACAATGAGTAGAAGTGGTAAAGAAGCCATGTTAGGCTTTATGTCAGGAAAATAAACAAAACACCCAACTTCCTAACAGTTAAAACTGTCTAAAAGTTGGATTGCTTACCTGAAAGGGCAGTGATTTCCCCTCCCTGAAAGTCTTCAAAAAGACTAGATGACCACTTCTCAAGAATATTATAGTACGGATTCCTTCACATATGAGTTGGACCAGATGAAAGAGGTTCTTCAAGCTCTCAGATTCTGTATATTCTCCTTTCTCTTCAATCTCCTGCTCCTAAGACTATCAGAATGACACAAATCTACCTCTTGGAACTCTGTTTTGTTTAACTCCTTCTATTACTCTTGAAGACAAGGAATTTGAGAGGATGCATGTTTCTTTCCCCTGGGAGAGCATTTTTAACGGTGTTATACTTCTTTCCAATCAGTTAAATGTATTTACCTTTCTGAGTTTCCCTTAAAATCCTACATTTTCTGTTTTAAAGTTTCTACTCAATTCTGGCCTTTTTGTGAGGAATAATTGAAAATCCTATACTTTATAAGGGTTCCATTCCTTCTACCCTCACCAGCACCCTACCCTCCACCATAGGATCATACTCAATTTAGCCAAATGGATTATTCTTGTTTGTAAGACTTTATCTTTTGCCCTTAGGAAAACATCACATTCCAAGCTCCTCTCTTCTTTATCGTTAAAGCTGCCAAATTTTGTATGTCTGATCTTGATGGACCTTCCTTGGTATTTGAATTATTTTGTTTTTCTTTGACTTGGAAGCTTTAGATTTTGATTATGATGTCCTTAGGTGTTTTCACTTTGGAATTTACTTTGGTAAAACGGCTAAGTGATAATTCTAATTTCCCCTTTGTCTTCTGGTTCTAATATATTTAAGCAGCTTTCATTAGTGATTTTTAAAAATGTGATGTCTAGTCATTTTGGTCATAATTTGCAGGTAGTCTGATGAATTTTATATGATATTTTCATCTATTTTGCAAATCAGTTGTTTTTTTATATTACATATGTTACATTTTTCCTTTTTTCAATCTTATTATTTTAATATTTCCTGTGGTTTTATGAAGACATCACTTAGTTCATTCTAATTTTCAAGGAGACCAATTTTTAGGAAAGTTTATGCTTTTTCTTCTAATTTGTTAATTCTCCTTGTCATTCTTTTCTCTTCAGCTGTCTTTTCATTTTCTGTCCCTTGCTTCGTTTCTTTCTGTTACCCTTGTTCTGACCAGACTATCCTCCTCTCTGAGGCTCTACTTGGACTTGATATGGTGATAATTTCCTTTTTCTGGGTCAATCTCTTAGGCTTCTCTCAACCCAGTCCACTTAAATTTTCTCTTTCTTTTGTTTATTCATAGCTCCTGCTTGAGTTTCTAGATTGAGGATTTTTTATTTTGGTCAGGCCCATACTCTTGGATAGTCTGAGCAAGCCTGGACTGATTCTAGATGTGTTGGCTAAGACTAGTCTCCACCTTTTGTTGGTAATTTCTGGGTTTTGGCTCATTTCCCTGGTGGCTTGACATAGGTTTTGGGCTCAAGGCCATTTGTCTCCTCTTTAATATGCCCAGACTGTTGGCTCTGTCCTTGACGTGACTCTGACAGACCATAACCACATGTTGTTGATTGGGCTGGATGCTGGCCTCCTGAAGAACCCCAGTTTCTTTGTTTCCCTGGTATTACCCCAGGCCTTTCCCATGTCTTAAGTGGCGATAATAATAGCCCCTAGGATCAAATGAGATGATATATGCACAAAGTTTCATAAATATTAAAGCACTCTGTAAATGTCAGCTATTAGTATCATAGGCAAGTTCCTTAAAGTCTCTGAGGCAACTCTCTCAAGGTATCTTACAAAACAGAGACAGGTACCCACCTACTTTAGTGGAAAGAATTCCTAGAGCTGTAGATCACAGCTTCATGATATAGTTAAGCAGTGAGATTAGAGTAGGCTGTCAAGGTATGTCTGATCCTTGAGATCCATAATGGAATCAAGGTATTTCTCCTATAAAATGAAAGTGATGATCTTGTCCTTATCTAAGATTCCTAAGTAAAAAGTAGCTCATCAACTGGGATATGAGAAAAATTAATTGAGCAAATATAAGTAAGAAGAGACTATTCTACTACTCTCCATGTTGGGCAGCATCATGGCTTTGAATCCATCAACCCACATTCAAAGATTAAGCACTTACTGTGCACCATACTGTGTGCCAGACTCAGGTGATACAAAGGAGGAAAGACGCCCTGACTTCAAGGACTTTATATTCTTTCACCTTCAATTAAAAGAATAGAGAAAGGTAGAGGATGAGAAGAAGAGTAGACAGAGAAAACTCTATTGATGTTGCACTTCATTTTTTTTTGCTTATCTACATGAGTTTTGAGATATTTGAAGATTCTTTTTGTTTTGTTAACTTACTTCTCCAGAAATTTTTGGAATCTTAGTAGAAAAAAAAAGGAAGGGAGGGAGGTATGAGAGAAAGGAGAAGGAAGGAAGGAAGGAAGAAAGAAAAGAAGGAAGGAAGGAAGGAAGGAAAAGGAGGAAATGAAAGGAAGGAAATATGCATGTATTATGTACTTTCTATGTGCTAGACCCTGTGCTTAGTACTTTTACAAATATTGTCTCGTTAAATCCTCACAACCACCCCAGGAAGGTAGGTGTGATTGTTATCCCCATTTCACAGATGAGTAAACTGAATTGAACAGAGGTTAAGTGACTTGCTCAAGGTTTCACAGCTTGCAAAATGTCTCAGGCTGGAATTGAACTCAGCTTTGCCTGACTCCAAGCCCAGGACTTTATCTACTGAAGCCCTTTAGGATAGTAATTAGGTAAGGATAGGGATTAGACTCACAATTTCATTGGTTTAGAGAAAACTTCCAGGGCAAGCAAATCCCTTTAACCAATATAAATCAGCACATTCTTTTCATTTTATACTTAGAGAGTACTAGGTTACTGAGAGATTAGGAGAATTGCCCAGGGTCACACAACCAGTAGGTGTCAAAAGTGAGTTTAAACCCAGGGCCTCCAACTCCAAATCTGGTTCTCAATCAACAACTTGAGTGTATTGAATTGCCAAGAGGCCCAAGATTTAGGAAAGGCTGCATCAGCATCCATGATACTACACATTGCCTGAGTAATTATGTAGAATTTCACAAATATCAACTTTCTATGGGAATGAAAGAAATATCCCCTCTGGACTGTTGGAAAAAGATCTATTTCTATGAATGATTTGTAAAGTTTGGAAAAATACAGTGCTATAAACTTTTTAAAATGTAGCTTAAAAGACCATTTGCATTTCTGGACTATCTTTCACCAGAAGAAATGTGAAAAGTATTATGGCACAAATTCTAACTGTGAGTGTTTAATGTTCATAGCGGTAGTTCAAGAAATGGCAACAAAATACTGCCCTGTGTAAAACTACACACTCTGCTTCAGTATCATGGATGTTTATGCAGCCCTTCCTAAATTCTGTGCCCTATTCACAATAAAGTTCTTGACTAAATAGATGAAAAAATTATGTTATATATTTATGGTGCCTTCTTCCAATAACTTTTTGTTGTTCTTAAAATTTGGCATATCTTTTCTACCCAAGTACTTTGAAAAACAAAGACATCTTTTTAATCTTCCTTTTCGAAATCAGTGATGAACATATCAGCTATTATAGTCTCCTCTCACATTCTAGTGAAGGAGACAAGTACATATGAAAAAAAATATTAAGGGAGTCCCTTTAATATTTTTTCAGTATTTTTGCACGGTTGACTAATGTCAGGCACAACAGGGCAGAAATTGTTGGGGAAAACAGTCTTACTATATTTGGATTCATAATCAATAAATCAGTAAGTACTTACTTATCACCTACTCTGTTAACAGATATTATACTAGGGGCTGGAGATGTAAAGAGGAAAAGTCCCACAAGGATTTTACATAGTTTTGGAAGACTTCGGTGGTACTTCCAGTGACACCATATACTGTTTGTGTGACCATGAGTAGTCATATAACTTCTCTGGATTTGAGCATCTTCATGTATGAAACAAAGTGTTAATATACGTGATCTTTGTTGTTCATTCCAGTTTTAACAGTCAGTTATGTTTTATTTGTATGTCCTTATATGAATGTAGTTCCAGCCCCAAATCCCGTTAGTATGCAGACTTTATTCTTATTGGTACAGATCAATGCATGTAGAAGACAGTCCTTACCATATAAATGTACCATGAAAAAAATATAATATCAAACAAAAGTGTTCCTTTGAGCAACTGCATTGATCATCCCCAGTTTCATGACGTTTTGAAAGAAGACCCATGAAAATACATATAATTAAAGTCCCCCCTGGTGCTTAGCTAAGCACAGTATAGAGAAGTAAATTAGAGAGAAGTAAATTCTGTCTTAGAAAGAAGTAAATTCTTTTTTAATGCTTTGTGCAGGTAGAAGACAGAAAGCTTTGCAAGGGCATGTTAGCAATGCTTGTAATCCTAGTCACCAGGGGAGGTTGAGGCTGGAAGATTTCTTGAGCTCAGGAGTTCTGAGCTTCAGAGGACTATTCAAATTGTATATACATACTAAGTTTGGTATTAATATGATGAGACCCTAGGAGCGAAGGACTTCCAGGTGGCCTAAGGAAGGGTTGAACCAGCTGAAGTTAGAAGTGAAATGGGTCAAAGCTCCAGTGCCAGGCAGCTGTGGGATCTAGTCTGTGAATAGTACCTGTACTCCCAACTTGGATGAGATGGGGAGAACCAATCTAAAATAAAACAAACAAAAAAGTCTAACTTACTGGGTTGCTATAAAGATTAAATGAGTTGATTCATGTAAACACTTTGCAAATCTTAACATACCTTATAAATTATTATAAATTTATTATTATATGAAAGGTAGAACTTTAACCCAATTCTTCCTAGTTCTAAGGCAAATCTTCTTTCCAGTATGCCACTGTTTCTTATAGAGTAAATTAGACCAAATGGTTGCTTTGAACAATTTAATTTCATTTTGAATTTGATGCCGTATTCATACCACCTTTGTCAGCTAGCTAGCCAAAGGCTAAGCTGGCTTTTTTCATACAGTTTTTAAAGGATTCCTCCACCCCCTTTAGGGCCCTGTTAGCCAGCATGTTACCAAGGTAACATAATTCAGTGACAGCTTTCAAGACCATGTTACCCATGAAAAATTAGCTTGTGGAATGGTTGGCTGGGTACAGGCTGACTGACAGAAGATTTTCATTTTCTCTAGGCTCATAATTTACCCCACTCCTGGGTCTGGATTCTCTGACATACTCCCAAAAGTCATTGTTGGGTAGAATTGACATGGAGCCATTAGCTACTAACTAGAAGAAAGAATGTTGTAGATATCTGTGCCCAAATGAAAGGGTAGAAGTTTCTGGGAGAATCTCAAGTATGTCCTAACAAAAGGTTTGCCTGTTCAATGTGGTGAAGCAGGCCTGGATCTAGTAATTTTTCCTTCATTCCATTATTTCTAGAGAATGGACTATTTAGAATGTTGGAGTGTGTGTGTGTGTGTGTGTGTGTGTGTGTGTGTGTGTGTGTGTAGCATTAATATAGCAAGGCAGATCATGTCAAGAACCATACCTACCAAGTAGGTACTGAGAGACTGTGTAGATCAATTGAATATGGCTTTAATGAGGGAGTGGGAAATTCACCCCAAACCAAGCTTCTCTGGGATCTGAAGCTGGACTCTCTGATTTTTTTTTAATAGTCTTTCCTTGCTACTAAAATGATCACAATCGTTGGGATTGGAGAGGGCTCCTCACTTGTTGGAAAACAAAGAACTATTCCTTTACTTGTAGGTATATACGCAATAATAATCATTAAATTTAAAAGTTCCCTTTTCTACTCATAGAGTTAATGAAAGTCCATCATGTTATCTAATATAACACTGCATCTCTATACGTCTATCTATATCTTTAACTGTTTATCTGTCTATCTATCTGTCTGTCATCTATCTATCTATCTATCTATCTATCTATCTATCTATCTATCTATCTATCTA
>NW_020954588.1:24238075-24365911 GCF_900497805.2 Vombatus ursinus | reverse complement strand
CTATCTATCTATCTATCTATCTATCTATCTATCTATCTATCTATCTAACCTCTTATTTCTTCAGTCAAGGCAGTGCCTGACAGAAAAGGGAAAAGGGAAGGGAAAGGAACAGACACTTATTAAACACCTAGTATGTACCAAACACTTTACAAATATAATCTCACTTGATCCACAAAACAACTCTGTGAGGTCGGTGCTATTATTATACCCATATTTATAGTTAAGGAAACTGAGGCGAGCAGAGGTTAGGTGACTTGCCCAGAGTCATACAACTAGTAAGTGTTTGAGGCTGGATTTGAACTTAGATTTTCCTGACTCCAGGCTCAGTGCTCTATCCTCTTCCAAAGCATATCAGACTATTTCATTTTTTTTTTCTGTGTATCCTTGAACTTAATACAAAGCTTGGCACATAGTAAGTGCTTGATAAATGTTTATTGATTTATTGAATGATTAAAGCTCCATAAATTATAATTCTCACTAGATTACCTGGCCAACAGTGACAATTCCACCAAATCTCAACAATGAGAACTTTCCTGTCCTTTGATGGGAAGCTTTTTAAATTACAAGAATTTAATCTTCCTATCCATCCCTTTTCCTTCCCCTTCTCTCCCTGTGCCCTTAAACTCTTTATGCCTTAGTAAAGCTTTACCTATCTAATTAGGCTATCAAATAGGAAGGAGAGTTTATTAAGAAGTGTGGCACACAAAAGGATGATCATAATTTGCCAGTGGTTAAAGGATATAGTTTGGACAATAGGAACCACTCAACATTTTTTATTGATAGTGTTTGTCTTTTCTTACATAGATTTGTACTTAATGTAGAAGATATAGCCATGCCATCTCTTAAACTAAGATGTGTATATAATGTGATTTGATGGGAAAGTAAATCACATATACCTACATTCTGAAAGAGATTCCAAAGAGGGAACTCAAATTCCAAATAGTCCCTCTGAAATTGTCTATGAAAGATGGCTTCTTTTTAGTAGCTCTGTTTTGTTTTGCTTCAAAGGCGGGGGTGGGGAATTGCTAGTAAAATATTGAGTTCAAGTCATAAACCAGTGCCCTACCTGTCTCCGTGGCCCTGTCCCATCCCAGCCAATGTGACTGATGCTTATAATCTTTACTGAACTGTAAATAAAAGAAACTTGCGGATAGATTATGAAAAAGAACTTAAGCTTCTAAATGTGATTGAGTGATGTTACCAGCTCCCTAACCCCATCTGCCCTGAAGTTTTACCTTGTTATATTTGTGAGATTTAGGTGACTGTACTTTTACTAATTTCCAATGACATTGCAAAATTCTCTCTCTTCATTTTGGTGGGGTACTCTAACTTGTATTTTCATCAGCCAGGTAATGCGACTGACAAGTATGTATATGAATACTGACACTTCTCATCGATATATATTGTAGTCAAAGAGAGCAATTTGCCCAAAGATCATAGCCTGCCCACCAATTTATCTCACACCTGCCCAGACAGAGTAGTGTAGCTCATCCATCAAAATCCATGATGTAATTTCCATGGAATTTGGAGACACAACAAGAAAATGAAAATGGTATAATCAAGATTTGATACAAAAGAACAAACTTACAAGTTCCTATTTCTTAACAATTATCTATCACCTTCCCCTGAGAAATAAATACATTTGGAAGTATGTGTCCCAATTGCTAAGGCTAAATAGTTTGGCTAGAATCACTAATACTTTACCCTTTCAAAGAACTCTATGAGATAGAAGAGTACTGGTTTTGGATTCAGAGGACCTGAGTTTGAATCCTAGTTCTTCATTTGACTACCCTGGTAGCCTTAGATAAATCGTGCGGCTTGTTAGGGCCTCAGTTTCCTCCTATGTAAAATAAGAGTTTGTCTTAATAATTTCTAAGGTTCTTTATAGCTCTAATTTTTTTTTTATTCCACAACCCACATTTTGTAAATGAGGAAACTGGGACTCAGAAGGTCAAAGAACTAACCTATGGTCACATAGGAAGTGACAGAGAGTCAAAACCATGCCACCTCAGTGTTCTTTCCATTATACCTTGTAATGTAAAACCATCTAAATGTCTCTATATGATACCATTGATGTAGTTCTCTATATGTTAAACTCCAGCTAAATTCAGACTGCATAATTACAGGAAAAAGAGAAAATATCACCACCATTATTTTTCATATGTCAAAGTATGTCTTCATGAATTTCTTAAACTTTATAGCTGAGTGATCTTAGCTACCACTCAATCCAAATCTTTGTAATACAAAGGAAGAAATTGAGGCACAGAGACCTTCCATGGCTTGCTAAGAGTTCTAGAGAAAAGACCAGTCTGCCGACATCCAGTTCAGTGTGCTTTCTACTATGTCTTTCTTTACCTATGGTTCTTAAATGTGAGTGCAAGAATTGATCAAGTCACAGCTGATGAAAGCTAACATTCGATATTATGTATAGGCTTGCATGCTTTAGGGCGGATAAATTTAGCAAGTCATGATTTTATCAGCCAATTTCAAGGAATGATGTTTTTCAAACAAACTCTTTTATAAGAAAGGAGATGATGCAGAAACATGCCTCATCTCCTGTCTTGTAAATATGCGAGAGCTGTCCTCAAAGATGGAAAATCGGTGGTTTGGAAACTTAAATATAAAGCATCATTCTTGATGCACCACAAGCACACGGAAGGAGTTTAAGTTTTTGTTTTATCCTTTATCCTACCTTTGCAGATAGCTAAGTTGGTCCCTAGAGCATGACTATAAAGTCATAGAACTGTACCTCCAGCTGAAAATAAAATTCTTAAATATTGGTTTCAGCCTTCATTGGGAAGTTTTAGAGCTTTGGTAGTTGGAAGACACCATTTAAACAGAAATTTATATGTTGCTATTAACCAAATACTGCCTTTATACCTTGAAAATAGAAGTATAAATAGGAACCTAATTAATGAATTTCCTACATGCATTGCAGACATCAGCTGGTGTCTGGCTTTTAGTTATCATTTCATGTTCATGCACACACATACACACATAAAGAAAAGAGGAAAACAAATGTATATGTCACATGCCTTTACAAGTGTATTTGTGCCTTATTGACAAATGTTGGTGCTTATCTGATTTTAAATTTTGCTTTTCAATCACTCTTCCATGTATATACATATATATGTATGTATGTTTTATACACACATATACATACATGTGTGTTGTTGCTGTTCAGACATTTCAGTAATGTCCTACCCTTCATGACCCCATTTGGGGTTTTCTTGGCAAAGATACTAGAATTAATTGCCATTTCCTCCAGCTCATCTTACAAATGAGGAAACTGAGGTAAATAGGGTTAAGTGACTTGCCCAGGATCACACAACTAGTAAGTATCTGAAGCCAGATTTGAACTCAGGAAGATGTCTTCATGACTTTAAGCCCAGCACTGCACTAGCTGTGTGTATGTGTGTGTGTGTGTGTGTGTGTGTGTGTGTGTGTGTGTGTATATGAAATGTCTGTGTGAATGCACATATAGTATATATGTGTGTCTATACCCACATATATCCATACCCACACATAAATATAAATTTATAAATACATATATAATGCCATAATGAATTTTGGCATTTATCTGACTATAAATTGTTATCATTCCTCCATATATATAGATCAATAGATAGTATTATAGTATATGTGTATATGCATGTGTTTATATACCCACATTTATGTATATGCATATAAGTATGTATATACACAAACATCTATACATATATAAATGTTGGCACTTATTTGACTATAAATTCTACTTTTTATTATTCCTCTCTCTCTCTCTCTCCCTTTCTCTCTTTCTTTCTCTCTCTCTCTCTCTCTATATATATACACACACATGCACTATATGTTTGTATATACATATATGTGTGTACACACATGTATTATATGTAACATAACATGTATAATATATGTGTATACACATACATTCAGAAATTGGGAATAACTCAATTTGGTATAAAAGTAGAAGAAATAGTGAAGGATGAAGAAATATGTCTATTTGTGCCTTTCCTAAAATTGACAAGGGCTGAAATTGATAAAAAGTGATCATTTTGTCAATTTCATTGGATGAAATGCTTCTTGGGCTGAAATTGACACCAGTCTGTCAATTTCAGTGAAAGGGTAATCAGCAGAGGCTCAGATAGACAAGAGTTCACAATTGTCAGCCTCACAAGGCGTCTTTTCAGAGCAAGGGACAAAAAAAAAAAGCAATGGTAGTCAAAGGGAATGGAATTCAGAATGGAGTAGCATGTCCCTTAAGCATGAGATTTGTTCAAGTCTATATATTCTCCTTGATTGCCCAGAGAAAGGAAGAGAGATGCCTCTGAGCTCGTAGAATCACAGAATCTTAGAATTGAAAGGTCACCTAATCTATACCCCTAAACTCCCTCCCTGATACATGAATGTGCCACCCTCTACAACATACCTGACAGGCGATCCTCAAGCCTGCATCTCAACATCCTCAATGGTAAGTCTCAATGTTTATCTGACTTTCCCTGCCACTTGTTTCAGTCTCAGAGCACTTGTGTTCTTTAAAAGACACTAATAAAAGAAGATCAGCATTGGGAATAATCTCCAGGCCATAACCTTCCACAGACCACCCCCCCACCCCCAGCCGCAGGTTCAGGCCTCATATATCTATCTATAGCTCCATAGGCCATCCTTTGCAGCTCTTCCAGGGTATACATTCACATGCTCAGACTTGTGGTTCCCCAGTCTAATCAAGGCACTATTCTAAGGCTAAAGATAATGTCACAAAATAGAATTCCCCTCTGTGTTACTGCTCTGACCCAAAGCCATGGCCCATAAAGCAGACCGTGGAACGCTACAGACCCAGCCTCCCAAAAGCAGATTCATTCTTCTGAATCAGACATTGGAGCTCAGAGGAGGGATTAGAAATGAAGAAACCAATTCCAAAGAGAAAGAAAGTTGACTAGGTATGGGGAAAGATGGCTAAGTAACCCCTCAGCATAAGGGAGACTAGTTTTCCACATACTTCTAGAATGGCTGAGGTATACCCATCCCACTTAGGTGAATGCAGGGTAAATGTAAAAGGGAAAATTGTGAGTAAAATCCACTCAAATGTCAAGGACAGGTGTGTATAAATTAGACAATGTCTTATATGTGTATGTACATCAAAATTAAAAAAAAAAGTCCAGCTTAAAAATCCATTCTGTAGAACACTCAGGGGAGGATATAGATGAGGATCATGTGGGATGAAATGAGAGAGATGGGTTGCTCTCTGTGAGTATAGAGGAAATATCCAATACACCTAAGTCATGTATATATTGATGTATTATGCTTAACAATTAACTTTCAGAGAACAAGAAAATAGGATGGGAAGTAAGCAAAGAAAGCCAACAAGCTCAGAAGAAGATGCTTTGTGGGCTTGTTGTATTTCAAATATGTACCCTATGCCTTACCTCTGAGTACGTGTAAGATATAAATGTATAAATATATAAAATAAATGGAGGTAATTTCTTGACTAAAATCTGGCCATTTGACCTGAGTCTTCAGGCTGAATTCCTTCATAACTGGTTTTGGGAGTTGAGAGAAGAGGAGTTGAATAGGGAAAAAATATTCCAGCCAGAACACTCTCACTAGGTCTGTTTGGTTTTGAATCTCAAAGCTCCATTTTATTGTTGAGGAGTGATTTTTCTCACCAACATGAATTTTCCAGAAAACTGGATTTGACATTTTAAGTCCATACCATTTTGTAGTTGCCATTTTCCTTATTACTATGAACACAATTTTCTTGCCTGTAGTCGACCTTGAAAAAGAAAAGGGAAAGGTGAGGCACAATACTTCCATACTGTATCTTCTTTTACATCAGTTTTTCTTGGAAGCACCATCTGCACTAGTTGCCAACCCAGGACAAGGCAGAAAATTCCATTTAATTGGTTACTAACTGATTATCCTAATGATATTCTGCATCACCTCTTATCTGAGGTACTCATTTTTTGGTTATTTCTTTATTTTACTTTTGGGCTAAAACATTTTTGGTCCTATCTTTGTAAGATAGTAATGTTCTTTGTAGAATGTTCTTTGCTTCAGTGTTGGATACCATCCATCTTTTCTATCCCAGTGTGCTCCATTACTGACCAGAGCTCTAGCTCTGATTTAATATCATTGATCTTAGACCTAGGAAGGACTGATAAATATCATCTACTCCAAACCTGTCATTTCAGATATGAGGAGAAGTGAGGTGTAGAGAGGACAAATGATCTTATCAGAGTCACACATAGATAATGTGTAGGAGAATCAGGATTTGATTCCAGATCCTCTGATTCCAAAGTCCAGTGTCCTATAAACTGCATTGCTTCTCATTTGTTATTTATGATGTTATTGTTCCATTTTACAAAGTGGCAAATCTTCTCTTTATCACATAACCTAATTGGACTGCGCAGCAAACTTTGTTGAACACATGCTTACCTTTGGGGTGGCAGGGATTGCTATCTCTTTCCTAAAGAGCTATTTCATGAAATATTGGCATTATTTTTAGTTACTCAGAAAAAGTTAAAAAGCTTATTTGATAGATGAACGCCAACTTTTCTGAGCCCCTATTTTCTACAATGAGATTCTGCTGAGTGTAAAGTCACTAAAATGGCCCAATATACCTTACGTATGTTTTATAGGTCATTTGAAAAACCTGTAGTTGTTTTGATCTGTATCATGCTATAACCATATATCTTTTTTATGTGATATTGTTTGTTCTATTGTGATAACCTTAAGAAAAGAGTTGTAATGGAATTGTGGTATGGTAGACCATGTTTACTGTATTCCTTTGAATTTTCATTTTTCAGATATAAAGTTGGGGCTTCCTGAAAGCTCTTATGGCAGCCCATCAGAAGAATTTGGGGTTTTGTTTAAGTGACCACCAAATAACAATAAATAGTAACCATACCAAGAGGAAATATCTATGGGGCTAGAGGTAATGAATTTCTCAAGCAGTTTGTAATAGTCCAAACAAAGACTGTTTCTCCACCCAAATTTTAATCAGATTTCTGTTGCTTTCATTGGATTGCTGTTTCCTTTTGTAGCAACTCATTCATCTGAATCTGAGTTTTCTCTTGACTGTAATGTCAGGGAAATTTGTATACAGAACAGGGCCGTGCCTTGGTCCCTGCTGCAGCTGAGCTCTTCAGCTGGGATTGCTAATAGCTAAGTACTAAACAGAATAAAAGATCATAAAAAGACCAGTTTTTTTTTAAACAACAACAAACAACAAAAAACCCCAAACCTCCTGAAACAATGTTACCAACATATTCTTTCCTGCTTTTAGTCTCTTATGTACTTATGTTAATTGAATCGTTCTGTAAAGCAAAGGAACCTGTCATAGGGAAAGAAAGCAAACTGCAGTCCCAGATGGAATGATCATGGCAGACATTTGTGGAATGCTGAAATGGGTAAGGAAGCCTTATTGAATCACTCCCCATTATTTTTGGAGGGAGGCATCACCCCATAGTAAGGGAATGCCTGCCAAAATTCACTCATCTGTCAATGAGTTTTGCCTCCCCCCAAAAAAACCCCAAAACATTACTCTTCCCCTCAATACTCTGGATGAATAAGTAAAAGGAAAACTGGGAAAATGAATTTAAAATATCTTGCTATTCATTTTTGGTTGCTGATCTGTTGCTAGGCATGGCTTTTAAATGACAAAGTCACATTTGTGGTTTCACTAAATAAAGTAGCTTCATGGAACTGTGGGAAGAATGATAGCAACAAGGGACCTGATTTGATCTCCACCAGCAGTCGGGTCTTGTACAAGGCACTTAATATCTCTAGGGCCTCAGTTTCCTCAACTGTAAAATGAGAGGGTTAGACTAGCTGATTCCTGAGGTCTGTTACACATGATTCCCTGATGGTCTGTTACTGCTGAAAACTAATAATCTTTTCTAAATGCCACAGGCTGGGGCCCCAACTGTAGCCACTAGCTCTGGGTTCATATGGATCCAGCTTCAGTCACCAATCCTGACCCCAAAGAGAATCAGATTTCCCTCCTTCTGACTCCTGGTAACTCCAAGGGGGGAATTTCTAAAACAAAGCTTAGCTATGGTTCATGTCTAGAGTCTCTCCAAAATGTGAATAACAAGGTCGCTTTTAGGAAAGATGCCTCCCAAGTCATGGATGCTGCCTCTCTGAATGTAGCCAAGGGTCTCATTAGCCTTTATGGTTATCCTATCACATTCCTGACTGATTGTGACTGAAGCCCATTAACCTCTAGCTCTTCTTCACAGGACAATACTCATTTAGTTCTGTAAGCTGTGGGATGGTTTCAGCTCCCTGAAAGAAAGGATTGCTTCATGTTTGTATTTGTGCCACTACAGTGCCAGGCATGTGGCGGGCACTTCATAAATGCCTTTTGATTGAATGAATGTCTGTTAAACGATTAGATTTGTATTTGATTAGTAATGTGAGGGCAGATATCATGCTAAATCTTCATTTAGGGATAAAATAAGTACTCAGGTTGAGTTTTTTAAGTGACATGAAGTGAAGACAAAGTTAACTTAATGTTGCTTTTTTAATTGATCATGTTCTTTTAAACATCAGTCAAAATCAGTCTAAATGCTTAATGCACTTGTGATGTGTTCTATATTCATGTAATTATTTTCTCCTAAAAAGAGTAGGAATAGGTTTGCAAAATACTGTTTTTTACAAGATACGTTAAAATTTCAATTATGTAGAATGTAGGAAGGAAACAAAAGAGAAAGTCACTCAGTCTTTGAGTGTTTGTAGCCTCTAAAAACAATCCTTGTTTGTACAAAAAAAAAGAATAAGTTAACAAATACCATTTTTGAAGGGTCACAGTTCTCATAACACTTGAAAGACTGTTATAAATAAGAAATAATATTTGTCCTGTTTTTCAATAAATCCCCTCCAGAGCCAAATGGTAAGTTCCAGGTCACTGGAGATGTCTCATGCAATTAGAAGACATTGTTGGACATTTTAAATGCATATTTAATGTTGTTTGTTACTATAAGATCTTGAGCAATGACTGACCTCTAGTTGCTAAAAAAAAAAAAAAGAAAGAAAGAAAAAAAACCTCTATAAATCAAAAGGAAAGTTGATGTTATTTACCTGGAGGAGGGTCATTCATTTATTTGTCATAAGTCAATTATATTTCAACTATAGCTTAACTCCTCTGTTTCTTCTGGATCTGACACTTCTATGTGTAAACAATGAGAAATTTAAATCTTTTTCTAACCATCCTCTATGATTTTCTACAAAGATTAAATTCATTTTCCCCCCTAAAAAATATGTAGTTTCATTTCAAATCCCTTTCTCTGGAGAGAGAAACAAGGATATTCTGATTTTTTTTTTAAACAAAGTTTAAAAATATACATTTTTTAAGGAAAAAAGCATTCTCAGGGATTTGTATTCATAGTACAATGGGGCTTAGCAGATAGTATTGTACCTGGAAGACTTGGATTCAAATCCAACTCCAATCTGTGCTAGTTGTATGTCCCTGGGCAAGTCATTTAAACTCAGTTTTCTCATTTTTAAAATGAGGATAATAAGACCTATGTCATAACTCCATTATAGGGTTTCTGTGAGGCTCAAAGAACCCATAAGGTCTTTCCCCACTTTGATGGGAAAACTTCAAGTGTGGTCCTGACAACAGACTGAATCTGTTTCCTGATGCACATTACCCATGTTTGGTGAAAAATTTCTTGGACCATAGCTTCGTATGAAACCCAGAAAAATATAAAATAGCCCACAGTCTTGTAAAACTAACTTGTCCTTCAGGGACAGAGTAGTAGAAAAAAGGGCAGAGGGTGCAAAGAATCAGCTTCTAGCCCATCTATAAACACTCGCCTAGTGTCTGTTGTTTTTAAATATGAGAGCTTCGTCAGGTGATCAACAGGTGGATTTATTGCTGGAGTGCATCAATGGCTTTATATTCCCTTTAGGATAAAGCACAAACTCCTCCTGTGGCTTTTAAAGCTCTTTCACAGGATGGGCCCAACCTACCTTTCCAGCTTTGTTGTGTATAACTCTTCACGCTTTGCTTTTCTTCACGCACTGTACACCAATTTACCTCTGCATGCTGCAGCATTGTCTGTCCTCTAAAGCTGGTATGCACTCTTTCTCCTTTTCTACCCATTAGAATACCTCATTTTCTTCAAAATTCAGCTCAAGTAGTCTTCTTTATCCAGCCATTAGTGTTCCCAATTACCTTGTATTCTTCTTTTATAATTATATAAAATATAAGTATATGTGTACTCATATAATTATATAAAATAATATAATTATATAAGTTCACATTATTTTCCTTGAGAGACAAAAGTTACTTGAGAACACAAACTTTCTTTTTCTTTTTTCTACTTTTCTTTTTGTTATTTTATCTTCATTGTCTGGGACATAGAAGACCCTTAATAAATGATTGTTTTTGATTGGATGAAATGAGTCATATCAATCTTGACATTCTCACTATAAATGAAACCAGAATAAATAAATGAATGAATGAAACAAATACACTTATTAATATTTACCATGCACCAAACACTGTGCTAAGCAGTATGGATACCAGTAGAAAAAGCTAAACCAACACATAAAAGAAAGTTCAGCTGGAGGGCCCGTGGAGAAGCCTATAAGTCTTCAGGGTATAACATGAAAGCCAAGTGGTAAGGCCAAGGGGTCCTTAAGTTAAGTCCTTAAGTTACATCAATGCCAGAGAATTGTGGGGCATAGGAGCAGGGTAGATGTTAAGACCTCACTGAAGGAACAACATTGGTGCCACCCAACTCAGCTAAGCCATGTGAGCAGTCAAGCAGACTGAATTCATTCTGGATGACTCAGGCCAGGGGAGGAGATCTTCTTTGTTTTTCTTAATTCTTCATATTTGTCATTTTTTATAGTGTAATGGTGATCCATTTGTTCTGGAATCCACCAATCAACATTGCTCACTTTGTTGCCAATTTTTTGATACCACAAAAAGTGCAGCTATAACTAACTTGACATACATGAAATCTTTTTTTTTGTCTTTGATCATCTTCAGATTTATGCATACCATTAAGATTTCTGATTAAAAACATGCAGATGATTTAGTGACTTTTCTTAAGTAATTCTGAATTGTTTTGCAGAAAATTTATACCTTTTTGTAACTTCACAGCAGTCCATCAGTGTGCCTGTCTTTTCACAACCCTTCCAACATTGTCTTATTTCTGCTTTTATCATCATTTCCAATTTGATGTGTGGGAAATGAATCCTCAGAATTGTTTTAATTCACATTTCTCTTATTATTAGTGATCTGGCACTTTTTTCCTAGTCAGTTATTTATAGTTTGCATTTATTCTCTGAAAATTGTTTGTTCATGTTCTTTGGACACTTATTATTCATGTATTTTCCTATGATAGTTTATTACATTTCTAAGGTGTCATCTAACACATATATTATACCTGTAGAGCTCCCCTATAATTTCTTTTACTGTTAAATTGCAAGGAAACCAAGTTTTTCTATGAAGCTTAATTATAATTAGAGAGGACATATGGATTAAGAGAACTTTGAAGAGAAAGAATGAACTGAAGTCATTTTCAGAGATTGTAATGGCTTCCTAATGGCTGCTAGATGGATTCAGCCAGTGTTATAGTTCCATCCTGACCCTCCCTCTGGGATATTCATTTAGGACTCAATCCTACATGTCACAAGATGAATCATGTGTCCAAAGCCAGACTTCTGCATTACATGGCTTCTTTTGCCGAGTTGCCTTCACAGCCTTCGAAGTTGTGCCTCTGATCTTGTGGGTCTCCAGGAGAAAAAGAATCTGTCAGTACCTTTAAAAGAAAATGCAACAGAATAAGAATTCTTTCAGTTGGCTCCTGAGCAAAATGAAGAGGTGTTTTTTTTTTTTCCTGAGCTTCAGAAAAGGAAGACGGGGAAAGTAAATTGCATAACCTTTTATAGAGATCATTACTGAATCGGAGCTTCAAAAGAACGAACTAGCAATAGGAGAGCCTAAGATTTATAAATCAGAAGTTTGAACCAAAATGGGGAAGTAGGATTTATAAGCCTGATCATTATGGCACTGATCCAGAATTCTGATTTATAAATCTGTCATTTCCATCCTCATAGTGCACAGTAAAGATGTGTAAATCAAAACTTAAAAAAAAAATTAGGATTTATTAGTGTGATTTGTGACTCCCTTCAGTCTTATAAATCTGTTGCTGGGTTTGTAAATATGGCGAAGCATTTGAAAATCCATTTTGGGCACATTCTATAAATCTACTCTAAAACATGTAAACCAATTTTAGCTTATAGATTGTTTGTGTTAAAACTCTAAGATTGACTCTTGAGGCCCATCATCTCCTGGCCTATATACATGCATTGTGTTGGCATAGCTTCAGCTCACAGTTTTCAGACACTGAGCATTAATGAGTAACAGATAAAATAGTAGAATGCAGAGCATTTAATAGAGGCCTTGGCTTTCATAAGATCATAGGATTCAGAACTAGAAAGAACAAGATAAAGAAGATCTACTCCAACACTCTGTTTAGAGATGAGGAAGTCAAGGATTACAGAAGGAAGGTCAGAGCTCAATGTCATACCAGATGACTTCTGAAGTCCCTTCTAACTCAGAGGTTCCATGATTCTATGACCCAGAGTAGACTTAGAGTAAATAGGTGGTTTAGCAAAGGGGCCCAGTTTGGGGTCATAGGATTGAAAGTACAAATGGCCCTTGAGGAGCAGCTAGGTGGCGCAGTGGATACAGCACTGGCCCTGGAGTCAAGAGGACCTGAGTTCAGATCCTGCCTCAGACACATAACACTTACTAGCTGTGTGACCGTGGGCAAGTAACTTAACCCCATCGCCTAGCAAAAAACAAAAAATTTTTTAAGAAGAAAATGGCCCTTGAGGGCAGAAATAGATCTCAACATAAAAGAAATGGTGTAAAACCACATAAACCCTACTTATCCCAAAATATATTCCTCATCACCACTTTTCTGGTCTGAATGTACCAATTAGCATGGGTTAATAGGGCACAAAAATCCCTGGACCTGGGGTTGAAGGGATGCATAATCTATCTCTGGCTCATATACTTATTAAATCTTGGAACTGAAGCAAATTACATAAACTCTTTGAGCCTCAGTTTCATTTTCTGTCAAATGAGGAAAATAATTAACATACTATTTACCTCAAAGTCTTATTAAAAGAAAATCACTTTGCAAACCTTAAGTAAGTAATATTATTATGACAACTACAGCATGTCCAAGAAGGTGGAATGGAATAAAGATAAGTGGATGTCGAATCAGAGAACTCTGGGGTCAAATCCTGGATCCTATTATCTGTGTGACATTGGGCATGTCATTTGCATTAGGGAGTGGTGGTTGACTAAATTGTCTCATCTGTAAAATAAGACGACTCAATGATCTCTGTGGTCCTTGAAGTTTCAGAGCCTATGATCCTTTATCACTCACTACTCATCTTCTTTGTGTTAGCCCAGAGAAATGTGGCCATTGAAGCTAAAAGTGATTGACACGGATAGTTTATCAGATTATTTACTATGAAGAAGACATAGTGAGAAAGAACTCTTAACCTTTTTTTTTTTTTTGTCATGGACCTCTTCAACAATCTAAAAAAAAACCTCAGAATAAGGTTTTATAAATGCATAAAATACAAAAGAAGCCAATTAAATTAAAATAAAGTTACTATCTATCCATCCCTCTCTCTGTCTTTCTCTATCTCTCTCTCTCACTAAGACTTTTAATTAAATTCCCTAGTAATTGATGAGGTACTTTGCATTTATCACAGTTTGTGGCTTGTAAATCATAGGGTGAAGGGTTAAGAATGCAAACAGCAAAATGACCCAATACTTACCTTCAAGGAGGTTATAATCTATCAGACAGTATCATTTTTCTTCTCTGTGAAACGAAGGGTTTGGACCAAATAATCTCCAAATCCCCTCGAGATCTAAAATCTGATGACTTTAAGAGACTCGTGAACAAATATTGGCACTGCAAACTAGAATTTAATTGATGGTATAAGACTTGAACAGATGAGAAGATTGAGAAAACTGAGAAGAGAGAGATCACTTTTAGTTTTCTGTTCCCATGATTTCTTTGTCCTAAGGAGGCCCCAGTGAGGAAAATCACCTCCACCGAAACAAGTAGGCCACTTACCTGTAATTTAGAGGCTTAATTGCCTGGGGCTCAGAGAGGTTAAATGGTCAGCCTTGGTCACACAGCTCATTTCAAAGTCGAGATAGGAATCCGCCATAATAGTTCTTACTCTGAGGTCTACTTTATCTCTGTTTACTACACAATTCTAGCCCTTTCTGTTGCGAGAACGTAATTACAGACAGCCAATATAAATAGTTCAAGCGACAAAAGTTCTCTTCAATGCCAAATTCTTCTGCCTGAACTACTCTAATCACTGCTACAACTTTGAACATTTCCCTTCCCTTTGCCCGAGTAGCAGGGCCATGGCCAAATCTTTCTATTCTTGGTTACATCAAACCTGACCACAAGATACAGTCATCCATGTTTTTTATTGACTTTTTAAGATGACTCACAAGGAAGAATGAAACTGTGGCTTCTGAGCTTTCATTCACTTGTAATCCCCTACAGATGGCCCTTGAACAAAGCAGAATGACTGGCCCTTTTGGGTTCCCTGCAGTGCATACATATAGAGAGAGCCTTTATTGAAGCAGTATGGTGGATCAGAAAGAGAGTAGAGAGGAAAATTCAGGGCTCAGAATCTACCTTTACGTTAACTTACTAGCCTCTCTGAGCCCCAGCTTCTACATATGAATAACAATAACAAAAATATTAAGTGATATTTATTCAATAGCAATAACCAATATCTAAATAACCAATATTTATCCAATAACCATAACTGATATTTAAACAATAATAACTAATATTTATAAACAATAACTGATATTCACACAACTGATATTTATACAATAACAGTAGTAACTGATATTTATACAATAACAGTAGTAACTGATATTTAAACAATGCCTGCTATTTATACAATTATAACTGATATGTAACACCTGAATATTTCCCAAGTACCTTACATTTTGAATTTTATTTATTTAATTCTGAACTTTATAAATGCCAAATAAAACAAGCATTTCCATATGTAAAGCAGGACAGAAAATGAGAATTGTACATGAATGTGCAAATCCCTATTATGTATAGTCCGCTTTTCTTTTTAAGTGTATCATAAATTCAACATGGAACTTTAATATCAATGCTGCTTGACTGTCATTCCTTCTCTTCTTTGTGCATTTTTTAAAAATGCAAAGTACCATAGGTCCATTACCTCATTTGAACCTCATAATAATCCCATAACATAGCTATAAGACATTATTATATGCATTTTACAAATAAGGAAACTGAGGCCCAATGATTTCATGACTTGCTTAGAGTCCCACAGATAGTGACTTAAAGTTCAGCTGTGCATTTAAAGTACACAATGCTGTACCAACTTACTTCTCAAATATGATCAGGAATACCGTTTTTGCTTAGCTCCTAGATTTATGATGATTCAATGAGATAATATGCATGCAATGTTTTATGAAGCATGAAGAAGTTAGAAATCATTCCCTGTGTTCTTCTGAAGATAGTCTCACTCTAAAGGACAATATAATCTTTTATTTTTCTTTTTGGTGAGGCAATTGGGGTTAAGTGACTTGCCCAGCGTCACACAGCTAGTGACAGCTAGTCAAGTGTCTGAGGCCGGATTTGAACTCGTCTTCCTGACTTCAGGGCCGGTGCTCTATCCACTGTACCACGTAACTGCCCGAGGACAATATAATCTTACTAAAATAAAGATTACTGTTTCACTTTGTCCCTGGAAGAATGGGAGTACTAAGCATTGACCCTGATGAATTTTGAAGCCCCAGTGTTTTGTAAGAAATACAATAGGTCTTGTCAAACTGGCCTGAGAAGATTCGTGCTAACTATCTCCTTTCCCCAGGGTAAATGACTGCTTCCTGGGGAATGTACATTTGATAAATTGTAATTGCTTTTAGGGGAAAAAAATGAGTGTTGGAGGATAGGCTAATAGCTGATAAATGAAGAATTCTAATATCAGAAAGAAGATGACAATGTCAGGTAAAATATCTTTTTTTTCTTTCATAATTCAAGGCTCATTCCTGTTGTTCGATATTTTCTTATCAAGGAGTAACTTGAAATAATGCCCATGGGGTGGAATTGCCTGGGAATTGGGAGCAATCAGAGTATAGATAGATGCTGAGATGCCATCACATTGCAGATGCTGTTAACTTGAGCTTTAATTCTGGAGTTCTTTCTCTCTCAGAATCTTAATTGGACTAAGGTAGTCCTGAGTCAAACCAATCAATATGAGATCTATTCTCTCCTTGATAAGCAAATGACTGGCCCTATTAAAATCAGCAGCCACCCCATATGAGGAGCAGGGAGCCTCCATTTTCTAGTGATTTTCTTACCAGGAAAATTGCCTATGTCATGCGTTTCAGAGACTCAATTTGAACCAGATCCTTTGCAGGAAAGAGTATAGCAAATCAGCAGAAATAGATTTTAGAACTTTTGCCTGAGAACTCAAGACAGAACAACAGAATCTGAAGTTAATGGGGGCAAGGGAGGTGCATTTTTCTGTTTAAAGGGGGAAAGCAAAGGAGGAACAGAAAAGTGTCCTTCCTTCTTTATAAAATTGTCATTCCTGGTACAGTAATTTAAGTTGATCAAACAACTGGAGAGAAGGTGAACTTTATTCTTAATTGCATAGAAACAGATGTCACAGAAAGGCAGCTAGGTGCAGTGGATAATGCTCTGGCCCCGGAGTCAGGAGGACTTAAGTTCAAATCTGGCCTCAGACACTTGACACTTAACTAGCTGTGTGACCAAGTAGTCAGATTTGACCATTCCAGCAGCAGCTTTTTGTGCATAATCATAAGAATAAATATGATAATAATAATAACTGGCAATTCTTGTGCTTTTTATGTCTGTGGAGCTCTCTGTATACACTGTCTCATTGGAGACTCCCCACGACACAGTGAAGGTGATACTATAGTTAACCGTTTTACAGATGAGGAAGGGAAACTGAGGCCCGGGTTAGGAAGTTGTCTATGCCCATACAGCTTCTAATTCTCTGAAACGGGACACAGATCCAAGCCCTCTGGACCCATTTTGAATCTTCATGTCAGCATATGGAAGTTTTTAAATACTCATACATTCTCTAATTTTTAAAGGTTTTCTATGTATTTTGTAAGATAGCCAAATATAACAGAGATGTATGATGATTCCTTAGTATATTGCTTATTCCATCTATGGACTCATTTGACTTTATACTGATACTTTTATATAGTGTCTGGCTAAAAAAAGATTTTGCCACATTGAAGATGTGTATCAAACTATCCATCCCGGTGCAAATATCTATAGATGCAGTATAGTACTGTGGAAAGATCAAAACATATGGAACCCAGAGAAACCTGGGTTCTATTTCCTCTGCCTTTGATGCAAGCTCTGTGATCATGGGCCACTTATAATCTCTCTGACTCTCAAATTTCATATCTATAAAATATAGATTGCAATTAAAATGTATAAAATATAGATTATAACTAAAGCACCTATTCAACGTTCTTCAGGAGACCTTGGCCACCCCATCTGCTAGTCTTTTTCCATCAATAGACAACACCAACTGTCATCTAATGGTTCCCAATACCCAGGCAGATTGCAAAGTCATCGGAATAAAAGTGGTCCTCAGATCACCAGCCCTGCTTCTACCTCTCTTACAGAGAGGCAATTTGTCTGCTGCCTCTGTAGACACTACATTTTCTACCTCCTCATCTACCATGACTATCACTATCAAGTCATTGCTACTATCAAATGGTTCAACTTCAGAAGTATATATGGTTTGATCGATGGAAATGACATTAAAAAGGTGTGTTTTCATCAGCTTGGTCACTAATTCGTAAGCGCCTCTGGGCTTTTCAATGTGACTTACAGCTTAAACTCATTTTTCCTTTCTCCCTATTAGAATGTGAGCACTTTGAGAGAAACTGTCTTAAGTTTTCTACTTGTACCCCCAGTGCTACAAAATGACTGATTGACTGTTTTCTCATTCATTCATTCATGCTCTGTATTTCTCTAGTATGGACCGATTTATGTCTCTGTTATCTCCCAAATTAGAGTCTAAGTTTCTTGAACACAGGGACTGGTTTTGCCTTTTCTTTGTGTCCTCAGCTTAGAAGGGTATCCCGAATACAGTAAGTGCTTAATAAATGCTTATTGATCAATTGGTTACTTACTATGTGCTAGGTACTAGGAACACAAAGAAAAAAAAGAACCAGTCCTACCTATTCCTAAGTTTGTTGTGGAGACCAAATGAAATCATGTCTATAAAGTGCTTCAAAAGCCTTAAGGTACTTTGTAAAAATCAGCAATTACTAGGAAATGTATTTTTCAACAGGTCTTCAAAAGCATGACAAATATATGAAAGGTAACACATGAATAAAACAGGTTTAAATACCAATGAATAGCAGATGAAAGAGTGGGAAGAATCACAAAATTATTGAACGTGTAGGGGATAGTTTGCATTGGTTTGCACGTTAACTAGGATGCCAAGAAATAACCCTCCCCTGCCAGACATCATTCACAAATCCCAGGGCTTAGGATGGACCTTTTTCTATAAGCAATTTTATAATGAGGAGATTACTCGCTGTACCTCAAGAGTAAATTTGTCAGTTAAACAAATGAGATTCTAAGATAGATCACCTGGCTACTAGAAAATGATGGTCACTTTTGAGAAACAGAAAATAACTTTTTTTTTTTTTAACAAGAAAGCAAGTTTACTGGAAGAGAATGAGAGATAAGTGAGTCTTGTTACAGGATTTTTTTTGGTTTTGATGGCTATTTTTAGAAATGACAGAACAGCAGAATGTGTGTACTGGTATTATAGTGAATTGCAGGAATCTTTTTCATCCTGATAGTAAATCTACATTTTAAAAAAAATTGCTAATTTGCCACTTGCTAAAATATTTTAAAATTACATAGGGACCCATGATTTATGCATATATAATTCATATCTATACATAGGCTTATGTGTGTATATGTACGTATGTAATATGTATATGTATATATGTATAATATGTATATGTGTATATGCATCTGCAGCTACATCTGCATATCAAAGGAATCATTGAGGGAAACCTGCAGGGAAGTGAAGAGCATCTGTACTCATTTTCTTCCTTCCCCTCTGTTATCTCTCTTTAGATGTGTTGTCATTAAAAATGAATTATTAAATAAAACACACATTGGAATGATTAATTTGGGCAGTGACAGGCCTCTTTTTTTTTGCCACAAAAGCCTTATTCAACAGTTTTTGTGCACAGCTTATGAAATTGAATGGGAAGTTCTCCAGGAGTTATTAACTCTTCCTTGTGGCCATTTCACCATTCTCTCAGACATCCTCAATTATCTTTGAAAAACACAATAAATAGCCACCTTCTCTGTGTCTTGCTTGATGCCTCCTCTACAATAGCCTTTCCTTTTATTCTTAGACTTGTCATCTCTTCCAATGTATTGGCCAGACTGGCTGTCCCTGCTTCCTATGATCTATTTTTCACTATGACAGAAGTTTGTGCAGAATGAACACCAGCTAATTAGGTGGACATTATAGAAAGTAATTAGTAAATTCCTGATCCAGAGTTCTGTTTATAATGATTTCTAGCTTGTAAACTTGCTCTTGAAAGTACCCAAAGTTCTTTACATATATTATCTCATTTGATCCCCACAAGAACCCTGTGAGATAGGTGTCTTTATTATCCCCATTTTACAGATGAGGAAATCAGAATGGAGAGTGCTCTAGTGGTTTGCCCAGGATCACACAGTCTCCTTCACATTGAAGATGGCTTCAAAGTACAGCCCACTGTTCCACCTAATTTTATTTTGAAGGATAGCCATTTGTTAACAAGACTACGTGCTTTCATTGAAACTTTCATTAAAACTCAAACGTTGGTTATAGGATTTAGACCAGAACAGGGGACTTAGAAGATTCATCCCCCCCCCCTCACATTTTATAGGTGTGGTAACTGAGGCCTAGAGAGAACAAGGAACTTATCCAAGGTCACACAGGTAGTTATTGGCAGAATTAGTATTTAAACATTTGTTCTGGTTCCAAACCTAGTGCTCTTTCCACAACAGCATCCCATGCCCCATTAAGGTAACTTCCAAAGAGAAACTTCAGAGCTCTTGTGGTGTTGTGTATCATTTTGTATTATTTGTATTAATTGCATTAATCATTATATTAATTGATTAAGCCACTTTCCAGAATGGCTACTTAGGCAGAGACCTGTCCCTCATTACTTTCAGTAAATATTTGTTAAGCTCCTACAGTATGCAGGGCATTGTCTCATTCATTCAAGGTGCTCGAGAAACAATTATATAGCTCCTATTCTAAAGGAGCCTATAGTTAATAAGATGGGAAAAGAACATACAAAAAAAAACACGCTATAAGTGAGAATGTGGAGGAGAAATTTCAGGACAGAAAGTTCACTGTCAACTATGGAAAAGGCAAAGGATCAAGGAAAGAACACACAGTACATCCTGGCACATTTGTTTAAAATCATTCTTGTTACTTTGTATTTCCACCACGCACATTATTGCAAGTGTACATTATCTTTATAATTTGATCCCTTCTCCTCCTCCCTGATAAGTTACACAGCATGTGTAGTTAAGAGAACAAGTTTCAGGGCAGCAAGGTGAAGCAGTGGATAGAGCCTGGCCCCAAAGTCAGGAGGACCTGAGTTCAAATTTGGCCTCAGACCAAACACTTGACACTTACTAGCTGTGTGACCCTGGGCAAGTCACTTAACCCCAATTGCCAAAAAGTAAAAAGAAAACAGAAGGAAAAAAAAAGACTGAAAAAGAAAAAAGAGAACATTTCCACAATTCCTAGGCATACTCAATTGATATTCTATTTGTTTCTCTCATAAGACGATAGTTAGTGGTGACAGGATCCTTGGGGAGCACTCATTCATTTTAAAATAAGGAAAGAGGGCAAGGAAGTAAATGACACGGATGACCTTGGTAGAGCTAGGATGTCTTTGAGCAGACAGAAGTTCCTATATAAGTTATCAATAAATAAATACTTAAAGGGTATCTTATTTAGAGGTAGAATTCCCCAGTCAAGATTTCAAAAGAAAGGTTACCAAGGAATGAGCAACAATAGAAATTCTGTAGAATTTCAGCCATGAGGAAAATTGATAATGACTGCTTTATTGTAGATATCTTTGTATTGATGATGTTAAGCAATGATGGAATGCTATGTAATTATTTTATTGATTTGTTTTAGGTCCAACTTTTCTGCCATTTTTAACAGTCTTCACAAGTACCTAGAAAGAAATAAAATAATGCTTTTACCATATTTTCAGACTACCTTTGGTTAATGATAAATAAAACAGAATTCCATTTCAGCATATAGATTCATAGATACTCTTTGTTCTGTAATGTTAGAAACACTCATACTGACTCTATAGGCCAAGTGAGATAGTTCTCCTGTCACTAAATTGACTTACATACTCTCTGAGTGGGGGAAAGTAGTACATCTGTCTGAATACCCACCCTGATTATCAAATTTTAATAAGCAATATTGCAAAAGCCTGATGTAGTATAACTGGTCTATAAATCAGGATTTAATTTAACATAGCTCCCCTCACACCCACCTGGTGTTATAAATATATTCCATTACAATAATTGTAACTCCATTTTTAGGGTACATTTTTTTAAATGTTCCCTTTATTCTGGTTAAGGGGAATTATACTTTCCCCAGCTATTCAGGAGAATTTGCATTCTAATATTTTCATTATTTATTTTTTTCATTTTTCATGATCTTAGCAAACTGCAAGTTATATGGATGTTGGCTTCCTAAATGGTGTTTTACAAACTCGTCCTTGTTAGGACTAAGGCACATTAACTGATTGTGTAGAAAAATTGGTTAGACTAGGATTGTTTGGCTTTACTTGGGTACCCAATGTGAAGGCAGTTGTCTCAGGGAAGAGGAGAGAGATTCAGTCTCTTCTTTGATCCTTTTGATTGGCTTCCTTCAAAAAAAAAAAGCTTCACAAGAGGCTTGGTAATGGATTAAACTGCGCTCTTCCTTCCTAGGAGTAAAGGGGAAGAATGGTATGGGCCAACAGTAGCTCAGGAAGCTGGGGAAGTACCCTTCCCCTTAGAAAGCCAACAATCACTGTGATCTTAGAGGATTCATTTTGATTAACCTGTAGGATCTGCAGTTATATTTCTGATTCATTATCAGTATATCATGGACATTACCTTTGGGCAATGTGTGGGTGTTCTTTAGGCCCATCTTTGGGTCATTTCCCTCACTTTTTTTTCCTTAGGTACAGCCATGATTGATGTAGGAATAATAAAATGTGTTGTTCATGCTTTCAGGACAATCCCGGCCACCCTACCTGGTAGAAGCATGGCCATCCCCTGCTATGTAGCCCCATGTTCCTGTGGCTTCTAGTAGACCAAAGAATACAGGTTCATCTTTATGTAGTGCTTTCCTTATGAGAAGTTAGTATTATATCCAGACAGCATGATATAGTGCATCAACAAATGACCTTGATGCCAAGAAGTCCTGGGTTAAGTCTCATCTCTTATTTTCCTCAGTATTTTTACTTTTTTTTATGATTTTCTTGTATCATTCTCATTTCTCTTCTCATTTTTTCCTCTACTTCTCTTACTTGCTTCTCAAAATCCTTTTTGAGCTCTTACATGGCCTGGGACCAATTCATATTTTTCTTGGAGGCTTTAGATGTAGGAGCTTTGACTTTGTTGTCTTCTTCTGAGAGTAGGTTTTGATATTCTTTGTCACCAAAGTAAGATTCTATGGTCTGACTTTTTTGCACTGTTTGCTCATGTTCCCAGCCAATTACTTGACTGTTAAACTCTTTGTTAAGGTAGGGGTTGGCTTCCAGTGTGGAGAATGTACTGTCCCAAGCTTCTGGGGTTTTGTGCAGCTGTTTTCAGAGATACTTCTAGGGACCTATAAATTTTCAGTTCTTCCAAGGTGGTATGATCAAGGGCAAGATGTTTACTCCTTTCCTGGGTTGTGCTCTGGTCTATGAGTGACAACAAGCACTCTTTTCTGCCTTGAAACTGTGAGGAGGATTCCTTCTCTACCACTGCGATAAGCTCCACCATACAACATTCCTCCTCGCCCCAGGACCTCCACCCAGAACTGCAACTCAGATCCAAGTATGGGCAATGCAAGAGAATCCAGCCTCAGCACCAGCAAAGAGATCCCTGCAATCCTCCTCTGATCAGCCACTCGATTCCCCCCTCTGTCTGTGAGCTGAGAGCTCCAGAAGCAGCCGCCACCATGGAGCTACACCAGGACTGGGGTTGGGCCTGAGCTCCTCTCTCAATGCCTGACAGACCTTTCCTATTGATCTTCTAAGTTGTCTTTGGCATTTGTGGGTTGAGAAGTCTAGAAACGGCCAACAGCTCCCCTTGATTCAGTCCCTTGAGGCCTGCTCCAAGTTGGCTGAGGCCTGGTCTTTATGCAGCCCATGCTGAACTGTGCTCCTCTCCTAGCCCCCATGCAACAGATCTTTCCAACCAACCATCCAGGTTGTCTTGGGCTGGAAATTTGTTTCACTCTGTCTTTTTATGGGTTCTGCCATTCTAGAATTTGTTTAGAGCCATTTTTACAGGTATTTGGAGGGGTTTGGGGGAGAGCTCAAGCAAGTCACTGCTTTTACTCCACCCTCTTCAAGTCTCATCTCTTATACATACCAGCTGAGAAAGTCACTTAATATCTCAATGCCACTCTTTAAGAGGTAGAGAAGGAACACAGAGAGTTTCCTTACCAGAGAGTTCCCTATACCCAAGGACATTACAGGTCTAGTCCCTGATCCCTGTCCTGTACCTATTTTACAACTGAAGGAACTGGGGCAGCTAGGTGGTGCAGTGGATAG
This sequence comes from Vombatus ursinus, assembly GCF_900497805.2. Classification (NCBI taxonomy): domain Eukaryota; kingdom Metazoa; phylum Chordata; class Mammalia; order Diprotodontia; family Vombatidae; genus Vombatus; species Vombatus ursinus. Next base: position 24,342,003 of record NW_020954588.1, on the reverse strand, counting down.
AGCACCTGCCCTGAAGTCAGAAGGACCTGAGTTCAAATCCCGTCTCAGACCAAACACTTAACACTTACTAGCTGTGTGACCCTGGGCAAGTCACTTAACCCTAATTGCCTAAAAATTTAAAAAAAAAATTTAAAAAAAAATGAGGGAACTGAAGCTTAGAGAAATCCAAATGACTGGTCTAGATGATTGGAGCTGAGATTCAAAGCTAGGTCCACCTGATAGCAAAGCCAGTGTTCATCAGTGATGCTGTGGTACACCCTTTCCCACCTCTTCTTTAACACCAAGGATTTCCATGTTGTTTATATATTCTCTTACAGGTATTTCTTTTTTTTTAATGTATTTTTTTATTTTTAGATTTCAGCATTCACTTTCATAAGATTTTGAGTTCCAAATTTTCCCCTCCCTCCCCTCCCCCCTTCCTAAGACAGCATGCAATCTAATATAGGCTATACATGTACAATCATATTACACATATTTCTACATTGGTCATGTTGTGAAAGAAGAATCATAACAAAAGGGGAAAACCACAAGAAAGAAAAAACAAAAGCAACAAAAAAGAGAAAATAGTATGATTAAATCTGCATTCAGACTCCATAGTTCTTTCTCTGGATATGGATAGCATTTTCTATTATGAGTCTTTTGAAATTGTCTTAGATCATTGCATTGCTGAGAAGAGCTAAGTCTACCAAAATTGGTCATCACATAATTACAGGCACTTCTTAAAAAGGCTTTTCAAAACTTGTCCCTGGAAGTAGACCAGACCTTCACCGCCAGTATGACCTTTGGAAAGTAATAATTATAGCAAGAGCAATAATAATGATAGTTAGAATTTATGTAGTATACTCATGTCTAAAAAGTGTTTTACATGTTACCTCATTTGATCTTTACTTTCCTCAGTTTCTTTTTCCGTAAAATTAGGGGGTTAAACTAGATGCCTGAAAAGATGCTTCCAGCTCTTAGTTGGCTGTTGTCCTTCATTCTTGAAAAGGACCAAAATGACATCATTATGTTGGAGTAAATTTACAGTGCATCCCACTGGCACTGATCAGACCAATACAAGCTCAGAATGCTGTACCACAGGTTGGGTACAAATAGTTCATGTGAATATTTGGAGTGGGTTCTCTAAATTTGTGTATCTCATGTTTCTTTTGAGGTATTTTATTTCTGCTTTGCTCATAGAGCACAGCCCCTTCTCTGATGAGGGCACACCATGTTGGGCAGTCCTGTGCCAGTGTCTCCCAAGTCACACAATAAATTCCAAAGTTATTAAGAGAAACCTTGGAAGTGTCTTTACCACTTCTTCTGACCACCATGTGAGCACTTGCACTGTATGAATTCTCCATAAAATAGTCTTTTATGCAAGTATGCATTTGGCATTCAAATAACATGGCCAGCCCATCATAGTTGCACTCTCTGAAGCAGAGGCCAACTCTATAACTATATGAATCAATAAAACAGAGAAGTATTTAGGGAAGAAGGAAAAAATAAAATTCGTGCCCAAACCAACTGTCTTGTGGAAAAACCTTTGTCTGGTACAAAATTGATTCCTGAATGCCTCAGTTTCCTCATTTTTAAATGTACGATTGTACTACCCCAATATCAGACATAAACCAAGTATTTAAATGCCCTTGCATAGTTGCCAAAAAGAAGTGATGTGAGGGACCTTTCCAATGGGGGGAAATCAAAGATGTCTATAGTGAATGTTCCTAAATTGAGTTACCACTGCATACATACTCCAGAAAAGATAGAAAGAAAATACTGAGATTTGTAAAATTTAAGTAAAATGTGTTCGAGGTTTTTTTTTTTTTTTTTTTTTTTTTTAGTAGTTGGTGTGAATTGGATTACTAATGTGGAACACAGAAGAGTTCCTTTCATTGGAATTGTGTAGCACTGAAATAAATACCATATTCCCTTGCCCCAAGAGAAGTGCCATTGGTCATTGGTCTGTCATGCCTCACTGCTGTTCCATATTTGAGATACTATGATCTAGGGAATAGAAAATGGGAGTTGGATTTGGGAAAACTCTATTCTCTTTGTGCCAAGCCTTTGTTGTCTGGTAAATAATAATTTAATCTTTGACACTAGACTAGTTTTTTTTCCTAAATTTACATTTTGAAGTCATGAGGAATGTTTAGGAAAACAATTGTTTGTATGTCTCATAACATAGTCCCTTTACCCCCAATCTGTTCCATTGAGCAGGCGTTCAACACATGCTTTATTGGCATTAGAGAGGGTGGGTTACAGTGCTGAACTTCCTTCACTTCTGTTTTAGGGCAAAAATGCTCAGCAATTTGATTTGATCCATAATGCACTACTTAATTTTAGAGATGCTAGAGACTATAAAACTACAAAAAGATGGAGGAATTGAAAATTCTATTCTGGAACTGATTCATACCAACAAGGTAAAATTTGTTGCTAGGAACTTTGAGGAGAGAGGATTTTAGGCTGTGTAACAGAGAAAACTAATTTTCACTTTAGGTTTTCAGGGATCAATTTTCATAGGGTTCTTAGAAGGCCTAGGTAGAGTTCCGACAAGGTAACCATTCCAGGAGAAATGGGAAGTTTTCAAAAAATGAAATTCTTGAAACACAAAAGAAAAAATATTCTAATGAGCAGAATAAAGGACATCTATCCTAAAGATATGACCAGTTCCACTGTTTCTATTCCTGTTTCTTGGTGAATGATGTTAGCCCCAGTTCCTTTCCCAACCAGGACATTTTGTGGGAAGAGATCTGGCAGCCTGACTGGATATGAAAGCCTCCTAGCCTCAAGGAGCAGAGATCTACTGTTGATGATATGCTAGACCATGTTTGAACTGCAGGGGCCAAGGACTGTCTTAGAGGCTGCCCTCCCTGGCACTATCTTACTTAGTCATTGCCTTGGCCTCAGTGGTCAGCTATCTTTTCTTTTACCTGATGCAGCACCCCACACCAGGGTTTCTATAAGTCCACTCACGATTTTCTGTATCATCCTAACTCCGTCAGCACTAAGCCACTGTATGCCCAGAAGTGGCCAAACATTTGCCCTTCCACCCAAAGTGCCCAAGTATCAATTCCCATGTGCATTTAGCCAGGAGACATCAGGGGATGTCAGCCCACATGTTGTATAAGCCATTACAATAGTAACATTGATGTGTCAAAAGAAAGAACTCCTTACAGCATCTCTCCATGACGCCCGGACAAAATTCTTATTTTAATAACTTCTCTGTTAGATGCCATAGCTAAATTTTAGGGAAAAGGTTAAAGAAACTTGAAGATTTTTTCCCCCTTTGTAACCTGAGATGTCTTTTATCTAAGCAAACAGAAACTCAAACCTGAAAGCATAATTGGGATAAATAAGTCATTCATGTCAGTGGCTGAGATCTTCCCTGAGAGCAGCTCAGCAGAAACATTGGAGGCTTTCAATAGTTCAATTAGTAAACAAGAAGCAAGCCCCATTGCTGCACCACTAATGAGTAGGTTCATCTTCTCTTCTCGGTTGTTTGTCCTGTTTCAGAGTTTGGTTTGCAGCTTTTGCATTCCCTAATTTAAAGTGCGGGTGGTGAACTCCTTAGAGATGACTGAAAAATCCAATGTCTGAGATAATTGGTCATTTTTATCCGTTACAGGCTTGCAATTTTATGTAGAGTGATTGTTCAATTTTACATAAACTACTCTTTCCAATGAGATCCCTGCAGTCTTTTGATGGAGATTTTCCTGTTTCCATAAGCTTTTCTTTTTATTTAAAAAAAAAACCCTCAAAATTGTGGCCTTCGCATTCCTACTCTTATGAATGCAGTTGCTGAAGTTTACTTTCTAACATCTGTTGTGGTAATGGCCATATTGATGTTTAAATGAGCTTATGTAAAAGGGGTGGGGGTGCAGGAATAGCAGATTTTGGATTCCTGTGAGCATAGTTATCACTTACCTTGATCACATCATATTCAGCTAGGGGGGCTTTGTTCTTTTGTTCTCCTGACTACAATGTGGAGGGAAAAAAAACAAAACAACTTCTCTTTGAAGGGATGGAATTAAAAAGACAGATAAAATGTGTATCATTCATTCTTGTCCTAGAACTTCAGGGTGTTTCCAAAAGTACTTTTGAGAACTATGTACAGCATTCATGGAAAACCTAAGAGAAATAAAGAGCTACATATGTTGTAATTAAAAATATAAATTAAGCTTATTCATAATCTGAATCCAATAGGTCATCCTTTGGAGAGAAAACCATTGCTGCAATACTTTTTTTTCCCCCCGGGGATCAAAATTTATTTATTTATTTTTTAAAATAAATTTATTTATTTTTAGTTTTCAACATTTACTTCCACAAGATTTTGAGTTTCAAATTTTCACCCCATCTCTCCCCTCCCCCCACCCCAAGATGGCATGCATTCTGAATACCCCTTCCCCTAGTCTGCTTTCCCTGCTATCTCTCCCCCCCTTTTCTTATCCCCTTCCCCTTCTATTTTCCTGTAGGGCAGGATAGATTTCTGTACCCCATTTCCTGTATTTCTTATTCCCCAGTTGCATGTGAAAACATTTTTTTTAAACATGTGTTTTTAAAACTTTGGGTTCCAAATTTTCTTCCTTCCTCCCTCCCCACCCACCCTCATTGAAAAGGCAAGCAACTCAATTTAGGCTATACATGTGCAGTTATGTAAAACACTTCCATAGTAGACATGCTGTGAAAAACTAACTCTATTTCCCTTAATCCTCTCCTGCCCCCCTCATTTATTCTATTCTTTCTTTTAACTCTGTTCCTCCTCAGAAGTACTTGCTTCTGATTACCACCTTTCTCAATCTGCCCTGTTCTCTATCATCCCCCTACTCTCTTGTCCCCTTCCCCTCCTATTTTCCTATAGGGTAAGACAGATTTCCATACCCAATTGAGTGTGTATGTTATACCCTCCTTAAGTCAAATCCTATGAGAATAAGATTCACTCATTCCCTCTCACCTTCTGTGTTTCCCTTCCACTGTAAGAGCCTTTTCTTTTTTGTTTTTTTTTTTGTGAGATAATTTACTCTGTTCTGCCTCTCCCTTTCTCCTTCTCCTAGTATAATCCTCTCTCACTCCTTAATTTTATTCTCCAGATATGACCCCTTCATCTTCAACTCACCCTGTGCCCTCTATCTATCTATCTATCTATCCATCTATCTATGTATCTATATCTATATATACATACATATAATTTTTTCCCTCCAACTACCCTAATACTGACAAAGGTCTCATGAGTTACAAATATCATCTTTCCATGCAGGAATGTAGACAGTTTAACCTTAATAAGTCTCTTATGATTTCTCTTTCCTGTTTACTTCTTTATGTTCCACTTGAGTCTCGTATTTGAAAGTCAAATTTTCTATTCAGCTCTAGTCTTTTCATCAAGAATGCTTGAAAGTCCTCTATGTCACTGAATGACCATTTTTTCCCTGAAGGATTGTACTCAGTTTTGCTGGGTAGGTGATTCTTGGCTGTAATCCCATCTCCTTTGCCCTCCAGAATATTATATTCCATGCCCTCGGGTCCCTTAATGTAGAAGCTGCTAAATCTTGGGTTATCTTGATTGTGTTTCCACAATACTTGAATTGTTTCTTTCTGGCTGCTTGTAATATTTTCTCCTTGACCTGGGAACTCTGGAGTTTGGCTACAATATTTCTAGGGGTTTTCCTTTGGGGATCTCTTTTAGGAGGAGATCAGTGGATTCTTTCAATTTCTATTTTGCCCTCTGGTTCTAGAATATTAGGACAGTTTTCCTTAATAATTTCTTGAAAGATGATGTCTGGGCTCTTTTTTGATCATGGCTTTCAGATAGTCCAATAATTTTTAAATTCTCTCTCCTGGATCGATTTTCCAGGTCAGTTGTTTTTCCAATGAGATATTTCACATTGTTTTCTAATTTTTCATTCTTTTGGATTTGTTTTACAGTGTCTTGATTTCTCATAAAGTCACTAGCTTCCAATTGCTCTAATTTTTAAGGAAGTATTTTCTTCAGTAATGTTTTGGACTTCCTTTTCCATTTGGCCAATTTTGCTTTTTAGGGCATTCTTCTCCTCATTGGCTTTTTGGACCTCTTTTGCCATTTGGGTTAGGCTATTTTTTAAGGTGTTATTTTCTTCAGTATTTTTTTGGGTCTCCTTTAGCAAGCTATTGACTTGTTTTTCATGATTTTCTTGCATCACTCTCATTTCTCTTCCCAGTTTTTCCTCTACTTCTCTTACTTGCTTCTCAAAATCCCTTTTGAGTTCTTCCAAGGTCTGGGACTGATTCATATTTTTCTTGGAGGCTTTGGATGTAGGAGCTTTGGCTTTGTTGTCTTCTTCTGGTTGTATGTTTTGATCTTCTTTGTCACCAAAGTAAGATAACATAGTCTGACTCTTTTTGGTCTGCTTACTCATGATCCCAGCCAATTACTTGAGTTTAAACTCTTTGTTAAGGTAAGAGTCTTCTTCCAATGTGGAGAATGTACTGTCCCAAGCTTTGGGGGTCTGTACAGCTGTTTTCAGAGGTACCTCTAGGGATATGTAAATTTTCAGTTCTTCCAAGGTGGTATGATAAGGGGCAGGGTGTTTCCTTTCCACCACCACAACAAGCTCCACCACGCCAGTGCTCCTTCTCACCCCGGGACAGCCCCTCAGAACTGTGACCCAGATCCAAGCATGGGCACAGCAAGAGATTCATGTCTCAGCACTTGCAGAGAGATCCCTGCAATCTCCTTCTGATCAGCCACTCGATTCCCCCTCAGTCTTTGGGCCAGGAGCTCAGGAGGAAGCTGCTACCCCAGAGGCCCCGCTCAGGAGTTGGGGCTGACACCTAGCTCCTTCTCTCATCGCAGTCACAGACTTTTCCCACTGACCTTCCAAGTTGTCTTTGGTGTTCATGGGTTGAGAAGTCTGGAAACTGCAACAGCTGCCTGTGATTCAGTCCTCTGAGGCCTGCTTTAGGTTCACTGCAGCCTGTGTGCCCATGCTGAGCTGCACCTCTCTCCCTGCCTGGCGCGATATACCTTTCTGATCAACCATCCAGGTTGTCTTGGGCTGGAAATTTGTTTTACTCTGTCTTTTTGTGGGTTCTGCTGCTTTAGAATTTGTTTAGAGCCATTTTTTACAGGTATTTGGAGGGGTTTGGGGGAGAGCTCAAACAAGTCACTGCTTTCACTCCGCCATCTTGGCTCCACCAATCCAATACTTTTTTTTTTTTAAATGAAGATTCTAAAATGAAGGCTTTCCCATCCCTGGGCCTTTGATCAAAAAGGTTTCTGTGCCTAGAATGCCCTTCCTTCTCTTTACCTGTTTAACTTGAATTGAAGAAACTTCTCTACCAATGCAGACTGGCATCTTCTCTGTACCTTATAGTTTTCAGAGCCTTGACAAGTTAAGTGACTTGCCAGTGGAGTCACAAAGCCAGAATATATCAAAGGCAAGACTTTAACCCAAGTCTTCTTGACTCTTGAGATCAGCTGTCTATCTATGACTACACCTTGCTGTTTCCCTCTTTTGCTCAGAAATGCCTTTCAACCCAATGGCTATCTTCAATAGGATCTTTCTCTGCAATGGTCTAGTCCTGAGATTCTCCTCAGGGGTGTGCTGGAATTCACCCCCTCATTCCAACTTCTAATTTGGTGATTTATAGATGTTCCCTGGATATGGCTAAGTTTCCTCAGCCGCTCTGAACATGATTCTTAAATAACTATCCCTACAGTTCAAAGGACATTGCCACGCTACATCCAAAGCTTGAGCAAGAATGATTGATGGGGCAGTAATCATTTACTTTGGGGTGGTTGGGTTAAGTAAATCAAATTACTCTACCTTTACACTTACAGATGTTTTTGACTCCTACCCACCTTCACCATTCAAATGTAAGCTCCTTAAGCTCAGGGATCATTTCATTTACTTATTATACAAGGTGTGCCTGAAACTCTTCATGCAATTTTAAGCTTATTAAACTTTGCACAAAGACTTTTGGGACACCCTGTATTTGTATCCCCAGAACCTAACACAGTGCCTGACATATGGTAGACACTTAATAAATCCTTATTGATTGATTAATTGAAGAAAATTTTGTCACAAATCCTCCTCTTCAAAAACTTAAAATTCCACATCTACAAAATTAGAACAATAATATCACTTATTTCCCAGGTTTCTCTTAAGTATCAAATGAGATAATGATGTACTAAAGCACTTTTCAAATATTACAGCACTATATACCTATGACCCTACAATGACTATTATTATTTTTAATATTTTTAAATATTTTTTATCTACCACAGAACAAGGACCTGGTTTAATGACATAGGATCATAGGTTTTGGAAAAGTTAATAACACTTACTTTGTGATGCCCTACATGAAGAGGTGTAGGGGGGGTTGGGGTGCTCCTAAATGCACAGAGGCACTCCAAGATTGCGGGAGGTTTTGGGGTCCTGGGAAAAAGCCCCAGAACACGGAGCAGATTTGCCTGAAAAAATTCAACCCAAAATCTTCTTCCAGCCAGAAAAAAAAGTTTATTAAAGATAAAGCATATAGGCCAGACTCCCAAGGAGCCCAAACATCAGTGATCTAAATGGGAGCTAAAGTGGTCAGGCCAGGTGATGCTCTTAAGGACAAGTGGGCGTAAGGGTTTCAGCCTCTAGGCTTGAGAGCAGCTCAGTGTCTGAATGGAGGAGTCCAGGTGAATTCCAAGCCAGGTGACACCCGTAAAGATGGGTGGGCGAGAGTCTTAGCCTCTAGGGGCTTGAGAAATTCCCAGCATCAGAATGGGGCAAAGGTGAATCTTAAGTACAGAAAGACTGTGGGAGGGGTCTAGGAGTGGCCAAACAGTTTGGAGTGATGGGAGGAAAGGCCTAGGGAGATCTGGATGGGAGTAGCTAGTAAGCTGGGGTGAACAGAACTCCTGGGACCTGGACCTCGTGGCGCCTAGCTAGGTTTAAGGGTGGCCAGAGGAAGAGAGGTTGGTTGGGTCTGTTTGGAAGGTAATAAACAATGAGAATAGATAATGAAGGGAGCTGAAAGGGGGGAAGTCTGCTTTCAAATGGAGACAAAGAGAACTTTCACAGGAAAATAAGGCAGTTTCTAAAACTTTAAAGTTTTCCTGGGACTGGTAGACAAACTGAAGCCAGGTTCTTTTTGGGGCCAGGAAGGAAAACGCATTTGAATAAGATTTCAAAGAGAGAATCTAAAAGTTTTAAGGTTTTTCTGGGAATTGTAAACAAAGGAGCCAAATTCCTTTTGAAAAGGGGCGAAAGGGAAAAGAGGCAAAGGTAAACCCCTTCACTACAGACACTAACGAAATGTATGACTACCAGAGTACTCATCACACATGGGCTAGTGATTTGAAATACACATAGAAAAGTAAAATTTACCCTAAATATATGCAAACAATATTATAAGGTAATGAAATCAACAGAAGCCAATGTTTTTGTTACAAATCCTTAATTGAGAAAATTCCAATATATTTGAGAGTTCAAGAGAAAAAATATCAAGAGAGTATCTACCAGGAAGTACAAAGCTTAATACTAGCAACCCAATCATTGCAGAAATGGGTGAAATTGAGTTATTTGTAATGGTCCAAAAATCCAAGAAATTATTTGGAGAATGTTGATGGCATTTGAACCCTATTAAGTACATTTCCTATACATTGTTCTCACTGTGCTTGCCATGCCCTAACCTCACATGGCTTTACTTGTCTCCTTCACCAGGAGCTATAATATTGAGAGAAATTAATTTTGATGCTGTATCATTGATTGTTAATAATATTTTGTAATATTCCCTTCTCTGTCAAAAGGCTAGCTTAAAGGCAAGCCCTTCCCTGGCTAAAGAATGTCATCAGCATTCCAGCTAAGCTCAAGGCATCTGGCCTGGGCCCTACCTGACTGGGAACCTGATTTCTGTCTTCAGCAGAAACAGGAACCAGTTGAGTTAGGTCCTTCCCAGAGGGTATGAGCTTCTGTCTTTGCCCCCTTCATTAGAGTCTGGGGCAACCCAGCTCATGAAGGAGAAAACAAACAAGAAACAACCTGATAGGGGGTCTAGATTGCTGGAGGCTGTTGAATTTCATGGTCAAGCCATAGTCTCAGCAGGATTAGCTGGACTTTTTAGCCCACCTCCTCATTAAACATTCACCAATCAGAGTCAAGTTTTACTTGTCAGGGGAGTTCCCTGACAGAAGGAACACTCCTAATTTAAGGCGTTTCAGAGTTTCTCTTTCCTATCTTTGGTTACCAGGAGAAACCACTGACCTTCAATTCATTAATTATTGACCAGCCTAGTTAATAAATTGATTATTAATATCTAGAAATCTGTTGCTTAGAATTTTATTTGTGACAATATTAACACACCAACACCTGAATACATTCCTAAGGCTTTCCCTGCTAGATTTCATCTAACAAATATTTATTAAACTCCTACATTGTGCTAAATGCTTGTTTTCAAAGACAAATATGAATTATTCCCTGCCTTCAAGGAGTTTACTTTCCACCGAGATGAGACATTCGAACAGATAAGCATAGACCTAGTAATTTGAGGAGACAGTACTAACGAATACAGAAATCAGGAAGGGTTTGCATTAAGGAGTAAACCACTGATCTGAGCTTTGAAGGCAGCTCATGAAGGCTCAGGATTCCAAGGGATAGAGCTGAGGAGGAGTATTATGTTCCCATCTGCACATTGCAATTTTAGGAGGCAGGCAGGACTGGAAAATCACTTCTGTGATCATTCACCGATTTATGCCCTTTGATCTCGTCCTTGCTTTGACTCACTTGAGTGCCTACTGTGTGCTTTGCCTGTTGATATATGAATTAATCAAACCCAGGATGGCAATTCCAAAAAAAAAAAAATTAAAAGCTATTCTGAGTACCTAGGGAATGCCAATGAGTAACTGTTAAGGAGAGATTGTATGCCATAAAGCCTATAATATGCTTTTCCCCTTTCCAACATGGTCATCATTGTAATAGACTCTTTAAATAATTGATAAATGCCAAACTCTTTAATACCAAGTTCAAGAACATGATTTTGAGCCCTATTGTGGTTGTAATGCCAGAGGACAGGAAATTCAAAGACTAGTATGGGTGTCCTTAAATAATTCCCCCCAGCTCAGTTGTAATAGCATATGGACTATAATATACCCTCAGCATTCCTGGGCTAGATGTTCATACATTCAGTTTTAAGCCTAAAAAGTTATTTCATCTACTTCTAGCATGCACAGCAAAATATATCTCATTGATCTCTCTCCAACCCCTACTGTTTGCCACAAAATGTAGGACTTCTTTGCTTAGGGAAATGGTGATTTGTGCATCAAGAGATCCAATGGTTTGGTGTGTATGCAGCAAGTGGACGGTAGATCTTATTTCAACTTGTCAGTTATATAGAAAATCAGACCCAACCATTTCAGATAACAAGTACCTAATTATTCAGCCTGAATCAACTGAGGACATTGTTGAGAAGCAGCTGAGAGGACAAGACAGTATCAATGACCTGCAGTGTAAAAGAGTAGAGAGAAAAAGATCAGAGGGGAAATGGCCTTTGGTTCAGAAATGAGGCTTAAGATCTTACTAGCTCTGAAACTTAGAAGGAAAAGCTATTTCAGAAAGATGAAACTTAGAAGGGTGGATTTACTGAGGAAGAAGGTAAATTCAGGCCCTTCCATCAAGATGAGACTGGCACCTCAAGAAGGAAACAGACCCTAGTCATAAGGTGCGTTTTTGCTGTGTTTCTTTTGTAATAAATTCTCAAACATCATTGACAACATCTACGAACTGAGGGAATTGGCCTCTGAGGTCTCTCCCCATTCTAAATCTTTGATCTCATGATCCTATGATCCACTTCTGTCCTGCCTCCACCACCTACCCAAACCCACGCACTCCCAAAATCCCTTCAAGTTTGCCAATACTCTGATGCAGGGATTTGTGAGGAGTGGGTCACTGACATTGCTAGAGATTTCCTTACCTGGGAGTTCCATAGGCAACTGAAATAATAGGTCCAGTCTCTGTCTCTTTTGGTTTATACATAGTGGACCCAAATGTCTACGCTTATTTTTTTTCTTTCCTTTCCTTTTTTGTTTTCATCCTGAACTATAATTTATCTCGTTGGTATAAAGAATTCCTGGTGAAGAAATTCCCTCTACCAATTCAGATGTCTGTGCCATAGTGGATAAAGTGCTGGACTTGAAATTAAAAATAAAAGACTTGAGTTCAAAGTCTACTTCAGTCACTTATTATCTGTGTGATCCTAGACAAGTCACTTAATTTCTCCCAGCCTTAGTTTCCTCATCTGTAAAATGGGTATAATAATCACCTCTTACCTCACGGGATTGTTGTAAGCATCTGACTGTGCCATGTTGCCTTGTCTTACCCTTTGTATATTTGTGCACATGGGCTGGGAGTTTGGTGGGGGGAGGTGCGCATATTGACTTGATGCTACTCTTAGCACCCCTGGGACTTTTGAGTTGTTTATTCTGAAGGCCCCTTCTTTGTGTGTGACCTGGAGAAGAGCTCCTTTGCAGAGATTCCTCCAGGTCTCTGCTTGTGAGTGGTGGCAGTGAGCTGGGTACCACAGTCTGGGTTGGTTATTCCAGGAAGGGAAATAATTAATAAGAACCTGTGGCCCTGAGCTCTTGGATACTTTCTGGAGTGTTTGATCTCCTTAATTACAGAGGAGTCATAAATGGAGAGGTCAGCAGCTGTCCACAGCAACCCAGGCCCAATGTCATGCCACAGACCAGGGTACATTGTGATAATGTTGGGTGCCCTATGAACAAGTACTAATTCAAGTAAAAACAAGTAAAAACCAAAAAAAAAAAATTAGTTCAAAAAACAAGTAAAGCTTCATTATTCTTGTGTGTAAGGAGGAACATGTTAGTTATTTCTCTTTTTTCAGAAATAATAGTAATAATGAAAAACCTCGGGTTTATGGTACTTTAAGCTTAACAAAATATTTTGAATCTGTTATTTCATTTGATCCCCACAACTACCCTGGGGGTAAGTATTCCTGCTGTGATTTTACATATAAGGAAACTTTTATTTTTATATTACATATATATGATATAAGATGCAATATATTTATATGTACATTTTATATATAAGGAAACCATTTTACAGATAAGAAAACTGAGGCTCAGAGAGGTCCAGATTTGCCCAGGATTATGCATCTTCTACACATTCATGTCAGGATTGAACCTAGGTGTTTCTGACTCCAGGTCTAGCCCTCTCTCCTCTATGTTGCACTGTAATGAATAGGAGAAACTATTATCTTGTAATAAGCCTCCAAATTTGTATAATTTTGAGCTACTCACTTGGGTTATCAGTCTTCCATCCCAAACAGCGTTATTTTTTGATGTCATCTGTTTTATTTTTTTTCCTAAACTAAATTAGCACTGCACTAATTTGTACTAATAATAATGGGCTTAATCGCAGATCCCTGAATGCTATAAATTAGCTCGCAGTCATGCTACCATGATAAACTGCTGTTTGTCTCACCTTCATTCTGCATTTCTCTACAGTTCTCTCTGAGGTGCTTTCTATTGTGAATATAAATGAATGAGTGTAATTCCTAAGAATGAGTCCTTACCTGTTTTGAGAGAGAGAGAGGAGTGTTTTGTAAACTTACATTGGAGGAAGAAAGAGACATATATAGCCTCGATTCTAATCTTACAGCAGTAATTAATAAGCATTTTCAATTAGCAGCCCCAACTTCTAGAGATGCATCACTCACCTGCAATATTTTGAATGGTATCTGCAAGCTTCTATAGCTCTTTTGCATCTTGCAGTGCTAAAATCCAGGAGTTAACCAACCCTACACTTGCTAAAACCAGTATGTGGTTTACAAAAATGCTTCTGGAGCACCAGTATATTCAGAAAGCATCAAGAGAGAAAGAATTTAAGTGTAACATCATTCAACATACAAAAGATAGTAAGAAGTGGCTCCACAAAACCATATCCAGGTGTGCAATTTGGCAGTTAAGAGAAGAGTTAGAAAGGATGAGGTGAGATCTCCTGAGAAGTCTTTGTTGACAGGGTTGAGCTACTCCTGAAAGTCTTACCCAGAACAGGAGAAACCTATGCGACCTATTCACACTAGAAATACCAAGCACTGTTTTAATTTAACAAGCCAGCATTGATTGGACTGTTGAAGAGGGATTAAATTTATTCTGTTTGGCCCCTCATCTAATGGCTACAATGGGTGAAAGGCAGATATAACCTTGTAATTAAGGTCTCAAGTCAACAGGTTCTTACTAAGTATCAGGCATTGTGCTAAGCCCAGGGGTTACAAAGAAAGGCCAAAAAGAAAAAGAAAATAGTTCCTGTTCTTAAAGATCCTGTGTTCTAATGGGGGGGGGGGAGATGACAAAAAGTAAACAACTAGGTACATACAAGATATATGCTGAGAGATGGAATTCAATCTGAGAATGGAAGGAATTAGCAGCCCCAAGAACAATGGAAGGCCTGGGTTAGCTAGGTGGTATGGTGGATAGACTGCTAGGACTAGAGTCAGGAAGACTCATCTTCCTGAGTTCAAATCTGACCTCAGACATTTACTGGCTGTGTGACCCTGGTCAAATCACTTAACCCTGTTTCCCTCAGTTTCCTCATCTATAAAATGAGCTGGAGAAGAAAATGGCAAACCATTCAAGTGTCTTTGCCAAGAAAACCCCAAATGGGGTCCTGAAGAGTCAAATACATCTGAACAACAGCAAGGTTTTTGAAGGGAGACAGAGGCCAAAGGTTGTAGAATTACAGATATGGGGGATGGTGTAGGCAGAGGCACCGAGACTACAGATAGAGTATCCCAAGGAATTAAAAGTAATCCAGTGTCACTTGATCACAGAGCATTCTGAGGAGTGTAAAGAATGAGATGAATGGGAAGGTAGACAGGGTAGTATATGAAGAGCTTTGAATGCCAAACAAAGGTGTTTCTATTTGACCATGAAGGTAGTGGGGGTCCGCTAGAGCATTTTGAGCTGTGGGTCCTGTGGTCAGAGCTTCACTTTAAAAGCTCTCCTTGGCAGCCCAGTGGAGCCTGGAACAAAATAATCCAAACAATTTGAGCTATCCAAAAGTGGAATGAGCTGCCTTGGGAGGATTGAGTTCCCCTTCACTTGAGGTCAGTCAAGAATAATTTATTAATTTCTTGCTATGTACCAGCCACTGCGCTAAACCCTGGGACTAAAAATATAAGCAGAAAGAATGGCAGTGTCCGCACCCAAGCTTGCATTCTAATAGGGAAGACAACACAAAAAAAGGAAAATAAAGATGGAGTCAGGGTACTCAGCATAGGGACCATGGTTGGAGAAAGTCTGGACTGCAGCTTGGAAAAAGTGAAGACCTGACTGTCTGTATGCCCTCTTTAAATGGAAGCTTTGCAAGGAGCCATCCAATCAGAATGAGAAGTTGCAGGAGCAGAGGGTACCTCCAGGGTGTGAAATTCAGGTCTGGAGTGAACTTCCAGAATGAAGAGGTCTCAGGCATGGTGGAGGAAGTCTAAAGTGTAGCCTGGAAACCAAGTAAAGGCTTCAAACCAAACTTGCATGAGCCCTTATATGATATAGAACGAATTCTTGTTTAGCTATGCATTGGGCTAGATAGCCTCTTAGGTCTCTTCCAGTTCTGAGATCCTGGAATTCTAATGGTGTCAGCCAGGTGCTGAACAGTTTGTAATCTGTCAGAAGAGATAAGACATATAAACGGATAACCGTCCCCAAACTGGACATGGTAAATTCACAAGGCACTTATAATCACCTTACATTTAGACTTCAGAAGTAAGAACTCACTCCCAGCTGGAAAATCAGGAAAGACTTCCTGGAGGAGATGGAAACTTTGTGGCTATAGAATGAAGGAGAAAGTTTTGGTAGACATGGATCTCGCAGAAAAAGATGCATTTCAGTTATAGGGGATTAAGTAGGTAAAAATAGATGTGGGAAAGGGTGAAACTGGTTCAGAGAATGTCTGGTAGTCTCATTTGTCTGGAGCATAGAGCGTGTGAAGTGGACTACTAATGTTAGAGAAGGCTAGAATGATAGGTTAGAGTTAGTCTATGGATGCCTTTGACCTTTGGACTTTGTTAGATTCATGGCATCTCAGAGATGGAAGAGACAATAGACTCCATCTCTAGTCCAAATCATATCTCATCTCCTCTCCATATGCCCACAAAATGTCCATCTAGGCTTCACTTACAAGACCTTCAGTGATGGTGAAGTCCCAACTGTGTGAGGAAGCCCATTCCACCTTGGGTTAGATCTAAGAATTAGAAAATCTTTCCTTATTTCGAGCCAGAATTTGCCTCTTTCTCATCTTCTATCTCCTGTTCCCTTGGGGCCAAGCTGAAGTATGTGGAACACTTAGGAGAAAAAAAAATCTAGTTACATATATTAGGAGAGAAGATATTTAGATCACACATCTGCCTAAAAAGAAACACACTTGAGAAGTGAGAGAGAAACAACAAACAGAATTTGATGTGAGATTTTTCTCTTAATTAGAACAGGGTGGGAATTCTATCAGCGTAGGACGACATAAGAATGTAACATCCTTATTATGTTTTATCTGCTACATGCATTATTTTAATTAAATTTAGTTCTGTTATTGACATTTCTATGGAAAGCTTAGAAAAATGTTCAGTTTGAGATTTAATCAAGAGTATGGAATAATCCTCAATCAAAACACTCTTGTTCTCACATGTGGTTTCCTTATAAATAACCCCAAATGAAAAACGCTCTGAGTTTCTTGTTTTTCCACACTGTGGGACTGATTTTCTTAAAGTAAGAGAGACATTTCTCTTGCAGGTAAATCATTAAGACTTAGAAACAAGCAGAGTAATTATAAAATACTTCAGGAGGTCCATCAAACTGTCCACAGATTCCCCAAGGCTCTATATGTCTGACAGCCCTGGCATTTTTCACTAGTCTGAGAGGAGACTGGACAGTCTCTGATACTTGAATTAATGTTTCCTGTAACCAACTTACTTTGCTTATTATTTAACCTAAGTTGTTAACTGTAGTCTAAAAATCACCGTGAGGACATTTTCTTTATTTTCTCTTTCTTGCAAAATGATAGAATGAACTTTGACTTTTTTGGGTTAGATTTCTTAAAAATCTGTCAAGCTATGGAATTTGGAGGCAGGAGATCATTTAAATTCTGTATTGACTACAGAGATTTCCTTTAGAGATTTAGGGGAAAACCTCCTTTACTTCCATCTCTAAGGAATTACAAAGGCAACATGATGTAATGGTGATAGCCTTGGATTTGGCATCAGGATGATCCAAGTTCAAATCCTACCTCAGATACTTGTTTTGTGACCCTGTTATACCTCTGTTTCCTTATCTGTAAAATTAAGGTATTGTACTCAATGGCTTCTAAAGCCCGTTGCAGATTTATGATTCTATTAATTTCTATTCTCCACTGTACTACTCTCATTTCTTCTCTCTTTATTCTTCTGGTGCTATTCTGGGGAGCTCGAAATCATCACTGGAAATAAATATTGTTTGGTAGGGGGTTTTCTTTTTCTTTCTCTCTTTCTTTCCTTTTTTTTTCTCTTTTTGGTGAGGCAGTGGGGTTAAGTGACTTGCCCAGGGTCACCCAGCTAGTAAGTGTCAAGTGTCTGAAGTCGGATTGAGCACCGGTTATGTACCAGGCATGGTGCTAAGTGATGGGGATACAGAAAGAGGCAAAGACAGTCCCTGGCTTCAAGAAACTTACAATCCAACAGTTGAGACATGCATACAAAACAATATGCAAACAAATATATACGAATACAAGTATATACAAAGCATATGAAGGCTAAATAGGAAATAATTAACAGAAAGAAAGTATTAGAATTAAGAGAGGTTGGGGAAACCTTCCTGTAGAAATTAGGATTTGGAGGATTTTAGTCAGGACTTAAACGGAAGCACATCTTTAATTTACTAAAGGTTCATTTTAAGCCTCTGTGTGTGTGTGTGTGTGTGTGTGTGTATTGTATAGGAATATGTTTTGACCTGCAAAAACACACCTTTGTGTTTAACATATCCTTGCCAAGACATTAAAATTATATCTATTCTTGTGTGTTTTGAAGTATGTAAAATATGTTTCATAGTTTTCAGAACAGTTTTATAAATCATTAATCATTTCCCCATGAGGATGTAAGCTCCTTGCCAGTAATGATTGCTTCATCCTATGGATGTGTATCTCTAGCACTTGGCACACTGTTTGGTACATAGCAGGTACTTATTGTTTGTTGATTGAATCACATCTTTTATTTTAAAATCTTTTTTTCATTTTATCAGAATTTGGAGTTTCTCATTTTAGAATAGGGAGACATTCAGATCATAAGAAGAAATGTAATGATTGACCTTACTGATTATAATTTTTCTTTATTTTCATCAGGCATTGATCGCATAAGTTTAGGAAACTCTCAGGGATCACATTTCCTTCACTAATGCAGATTGGCAACTGCTCTGCCATCTTGCAATCTTAGAGAGTTGAGTGTATCATTGGTAGGTCCAGTTACTCCCCAAAAGCCCCAGGTTTAGTGTGTGTTGGAGGGAGGACTCACACCTGACTCTGGGACTGCTTCTCTGTTCTCCCCCATAGCTGCCTCTCAACCTTGCTTTTAATATCCAGGAACAGCATCAGTAATAGAAACCACATCACCTGTTTTCTGTGCCCTGAAAAGAGGGCTGCTTATGTTTCATAGTTTCATTTTGGTTGGCTGTCATGGTTAGCCTGGTGAGGATATATATGCGTAAAACTTTCAATAAAATAATTGTTGACTTATTGATTCATAAGGTCCATTTCTCAACAATGTGATAATTCCTCTGGATCTGTGTCTAACATCTTACATAATGTATGAGGTTCAAAACTGGATATAACTATATTGCTAAGGATCTACCATTGCTACCCAAGCCATCCAAAGGTTTCTGGGCTGCCTTGAAAGGTCGTAAGATTGTTAATGGTTATGGATTTAGAATAAGAAGGGACTTCAGACACTAATTTGACTCTCTATTATTTTATCAGTGAGGAAAAGGAGGTCCAAGTAACTTTCCCAAGGTCACAAAGTAAGTGAGTGACCTCCTTTACTGAAAGTCTTCAGGCAAAGGCTGATTGGTAACTTGTCCCGTATGTCTTAGAGAGGATTCTAGTTCAGGTATGGATCAAACTAGGTGGCCTCTGAGTTTTCATTCACCTCCACAGTGATTCTCCGATTACAAAAGAAAATGTCTTTGTTTATTGTTGTTGCTGGTCTGTGTGACCTTGAATACAAGATAGTGACACCAAATTCCATGCAGGTGGTAAATTTCAGGACTGGCCTATAACTTCCAGTAACTTAAGTTAGGGTAACCACTCACTAATCATGAAATAGGCTTCATGAGACCTGTACCTCCAAGCATGCTGGAAAGGTATTTTTGAAGGTTTCTTTTGATTGTTGCTGAAACATCAATAGTCATAGTAGTATTCAGGACAGGGAAAACAAATACAATGATGGAATGGAAAGATTTATCCTTGAATAATCACCAAGTGAGAGAGATACTGTTAGATATCAAAGAGGATGATATGCATTGTTTTAATTAAGGATCCTTGCTAATACATATGGCTTCCTTTGAATAATAAGCACTGACAGATGAGGTATGATTAGAGCATGCAATCTTTTTTATGGCTTTAATTAAATCTACTCTATTTCAATAAATGGTGAGTGATTAAAGAAATGTTATCAAAATCTGAACTTTAGGACATAATTCAAAGAGTCTATTTCATATTGTTACAGGATAATGACTGTGGACTTTAAAAATAATGTCAGAAGTTTAAGATTAATTAAATCTTATATCTCCATTATTCTTTGAGTTAGGGTTACAGAAGTTAAAAGGATTTCTATTTATTTAACAATTTAAGTTGAACAAACATTTGGCTAAGCAGTTACTGTGTGGAATGTCATAGTGTTGCCTGGTCAAATCTGGTTAAAAACATTGATTAAACCCCTACTATATGCTAGCAATGTACTAAGAGCTGGGGATACAAAGAAAGAGAAAAAAACAGTCCTTGCTTTAAAAAAATAACTTTTTATATTTTATTTTTTCTAATTATAGGTAAAACAATTTTAACATTTTTTTAAAAATTTTGAGTTCCAAATTCTCTCTCTCTCTACTTTCACTCCCCCCTCCCTTGAAGAGGCAAGCAATTTGATATAAATTATACATGTGCAGTCATGTAAAACATATTTCTTTATTAGCCATATTGCAAAGGAAAACAGACAAAAAAAGTAAAAAAAAAAAAACAAGAAAAATCAAGTTTTTTTTTTAAAGTATGCTTCTTCAAACACTAACAGTTCTTTCTTTTGAGGTGGATAGCATTGTTTATCAAGTCCTTTCAATTTGTCTTAGATCATTCTATTACTGAGAAAAGCTAAGTCATTCATAAATCACAGTCGTTGGTCATTGTACAGTATTGCTGTTACTGTGTACAATATTCTCCTGGTTCTGCTCACTCTGCTTTGCATCAGTTCATTTAAGTCTTTCCAGGCTTTTTTTTTTTTTCTGAAACCAATCTGCTCATCATTTCTTAGAGCACAATAATATTCCATCACAATCATATACCACAACTTATTCAGCCATTCTCCAATTGATAAGCATCATTTTAATTTCCAATTCTTTGCCACTATAAAAAGGGCTGCTATGAATATTTTTGTCCTTATAGGTCCTTTTCCTTTTTTTTTTAATCTCTTTGGGATTCAAACCTAGTAATGGTATTGCTAGGTTAAAAGGTATGGACAGTTTTATAACACTTTGGGCATGGTTCCAAATTGCTTTCCAGAATGGTTGGATCAGTTCAAAACTCTACCAATAGTACATTAGTGATCCAATTTTCCCACGTCCACTCTAACATTTGTCATTTACTTTTTCTGTCATATTAGCCAGTCTGATAGGTATGAGGTAGTAATTCAGAGTTGTTTTAATTTGCATTTCTCTATAAACAATAGCGATTTTGAGCATTTTATGTGACTATAGAGAGCTTTCATTTCTTCATTGAAAACTGTGTGTTCATATCCTTTGACCAATTATCAATTGCAGAATGACTTGTATTATTATAAAATTGACTGTGTTCTCTATATATTTGAGAGATGAGTCCTTTGTCAGAGAAACTTGCAGTAAAATTGTTCACTTTAGTTTTCTGCTTTCCTTCTAATCTTGGCTGAATTGGGTTTTTTTTGTGTAAACCCTTTTTAATTTAATATAATAAAAATATTCATTTTATATCCTCTAATGCTCTCTATCTCCTGTTTGGTCATAAATTCTTCCATCATCCATGCACCTGACTGGTAAATTACTCTATGCCACCCTAAGTTGCTTATGGTATCACCCTTTGTGTCTAAATCATGTGCCCTTCAAGAGATAGGTTAAAACAGCCCCCATAAAAAAAATAAAAATAAATAAATCATGCGCCCGTTTTGACCTTATCTTGGTATGTACAGTGTGAGATGTTGATCTATACCTAGTTTCTGACAAACCATTTTCCAGTTTTCCCAGCAGCTTTTTTCAAATAGTGAGTTCTTGTCCCCGAGACTTGGATCTTTGCATTTATTAAACATTAGTTTACCACTATGTATTATGTACCTAATCTATTCCACTGGTCTGCCACTCTATTTCTTAGCAAATACTGGATTGTTTTGATGATTACCACTTTGTAATGCATTTTGAAATGTAGTACTGCTAGGCCACTTTCCTTCACATTTTTTCTCATTGTTTTCCTTGATATTCTTGACCTTTAATATGAATTTTGTTTTTTTTTCCTGGCTCTATGAAATAATCTTTGATAGTTTGATTGGCATGACACTGAAGAAGTATATTAATTTAGGTAGAATTTTCATTTTTTGTTATATTGGCTCAGCCAATATAATTAATCAATAATTAATGAGAAATTGATATTTTCCATTTATTTAGATCTGTGCTTAATTAAATAAAAAAGTGTTTTGTAATTGTTTTCATATGGTTCCTGGACTTGTCTTGGTAGGTAGACTCCAAAGTATATTTTTTTTATTGTTCACACCTGTTTTAAATAGAATTGCTCTTTCTGTCTCTCGCTGCTGGACTTTTTTGATAATATGTAGAAGTGTTGATGATTTATGTAGATTTATTTTATATCCTGCAACTTTGCTGAAGTTGTTAATTATTTCAATTAGTTGATTTTTTTAGGATTCTCTAAGTATATCATGATAATCTGCAAAGAGTGCCTTGCCTATTCTAATTCTTTTAATTTCTTTTTCTTCTGTAATTGCTATAGCTAGCCCTTCTACTACAATAATTAATAATAGTGGTGGTAACAGACATCCTTACTTTACCCTTGATCTAATTGGGAAGGCTTCTAGCTTATCTCCATTACAGATAATGCTTGCTGATGGTTTTAGATAGATATTTTTTATCATTTTAAGGGAAGTTCCACTTATCTCTATACATTCCAGTGTTTTTAATAGAAATAAATGTTGTATTTTGTCAAAAGCATTTTTCTGCATCTGACATCTATGTGGCTTAGTGGATAGAGTGTTGGGCCTGGAGTCAGAAGACCTGAGTTCAGATCTAGCCTCAGATACTTACTAGCTATGTTACCCTGGGCAAGTCACTAAACCTTATTTGCCTCAATTTCCTTATCTATAAAATGAGCTAAAGAAGGAAATGGCAAACCACTCTAGTATCTTTGCCAGAAAAACCCCAATTAGGGGTTACAATGAGTTGAATGCTACTAAAAGAACTAAACAACAAATTTTCTGCATCTATTGTGATAATCATATGATTTTTGTTATTTTTATTATTGATATGGTCAGTTATGCTGATAGTTTTCCTAATATTGAACCAGTCCTGCATTCCTGGTATAAATCCCACTTGGTCATATGTCTTTTTGATATATTGCTGTAATCCTCTTGCTAATATTTTACTTGACATTTCTGCATCAATAGCCATTAGGAAAATTGGTTTGTAGTTTTCTCTCTCTATTCTTGTTCTGCCTCATTTAGATATCAACATGATATTTGTGTCATAAATAATCCTCGATTTTAAGGAGCTCACAGTAGCAGTTTTCTCAGGAGAAAGATATTCCTGAAAGAATAAATGTATGAAAAAGTATTTGCAAAGTTTTACAATGCATTGAGCTCTATCCAAAGTGTTGGGTACATAAATGCAAAAATATCAGAATTCCTGCTCCAGAGAACTTGCTTTCTTAATGGAGATGTGAAAACATATAGGGTAGTGATGGCCAGGTAGGGATATTGTGTTTTGGAAAGTCACTGAGATGCTGAATGTAGCTATTGAGCATTAGACTGAGAGATCCTTTTTAAGAGCAAAGACAGTATTGATTTGTGATGGTTCCCAAATTGGAATGTGTGTATTTATGTGTGGATGTACATATGTATGTATGTATATATGTATGTATGTATGTATGTATGTGTATATGTATGTATGTCTGCAGGCCAGTACTGGGGAGGGTGAAACAGAAGGGAGACATACAAGGAAACTTTATAAATACTGGAAAGTGATCCTTAGAAACTAACAAAAGTGTAGTTTAAATGCATAAAGAATTCAATTCCGCAAATAGTAAATGCATATTGTGTGCAAATCATTGAACTAACATTGGCACTATCCAAAACTGAATGAGTCCAAATATTCCAGAATGTGAAATATTTAATATATACTTTAAGGAGTTGGTGATAACATTTCCCTTTTCATGCAACTGATTATGTTTTGAAGCTGTGGTACCATGGTATCATTTCATTGGATTATTTGGCTTGTTTTCTGCTCTGAAATATAAAACAGAGAAATGGAAAAATGTAAAATATTAAGGGACAAAATGTTATGTCCTTATTTGCCATCAAAAATACTTGGCTTTCCATTTGCTTCATGTTCTTAACAAAAGATTGAGGCTGGCATTTATTTTCAAATCAATTTCAAGTACAATTTCAACATACATTTATCTTCAGACAGCTAAGATATAGCCTTCAGCACACCCAAGTATCCTCCATTATGGAGAAATAACATGGTCTTAGTACATTCACAGAATGTTTACTTTCTTAAAGCGTCATCTGTATTATGTTTATATTTGTTCATGAAGGGTAATAGGATATGATCTATTTGTCTTAAAGATAACATACAGAGAATGTTGAATTTGAACTATGGATTGAATTTTGAGATAAAATACTGTGTTTGCTAGAAGCAATATAAAAATGCATCCTGCCTACATCAGAATGTGTGCTTAAAAAAAGAGGAAAAGCAAAATTTAAAGCACAGTTATCAAGTCACTGAATTTATAAATATGGGAGACAGCCTAGTATATTGGCAGGAACACTAGAGTGTAAGTCAGAAGACCTGTCTTTCAGTATTTGATAGCTCTGTGGCAAGTGACAATTTCTCTGTGTCTAAATTTCCTCAATTATAAAATGAGGATGTTAATGCCTTCCCTACTTCTATCTCACGGGTTTTTATGTAGGCCAAATTGAATTGCATGAAAGTGCTTGATAAATTATGGTGTGCTCCATCACTGCAGGAAATTTTTCAATAGTTATTAAAAAAATCTGGTTTTTAATATTCACTGGGCCCCCAAGCAAACATGTGACCATGGATAAATCAGTTAACATTCCTGGGCTTCTGTTTCCTCATACAAAATAAAGCAGTTGGACTAGCTGGTTATTAAAGTCTCTTCTAGCTCTAAAAATCTTTTGAATCTGGGTAAACATTGGGGCATAGGGTACCAATTTAAATTGCTCCCTTGCTTCTATATAGATGGACAATTCAATGAAATCTCTAAATTAACCTCTGTCAGCATAATTCAGGACTGAGAGGAAAGGGCAAGGGAAAAGTAAAGGGGAGAGTTAATTTCATTTGAAAGGACTAGTACAAACCATTCCCTTCTAGTTTCTAGACTATGGAGGGCAAGACAATGAGTCTGACCTCTGTAACTTGGTGAGACCACAGCAGATGGATGGAGTGAGATGGACAATGTGCCCTCAGCCCTTATCCATAATTACAAAGAACAAATGAATGTTCTAGAGTATTCAGCGTTGAAATAGTTATTATGTGGGGGCATAGCTGGGGAGAAGTAGGATAAACAGAAGTAGGATAAATTTTTATCCTAAAATATGTTGACTAGCTTTTAGAAAATGAAATAACTGGTCTCTTTTCTCCACCAGAGGATCATAATTCTGGATCTGGAGGGGATCTTAGAGAATGTCTAGTCCAACCATGCTATTTTTATAAATGAGCAAACCAAGGAAGAGAGAGATTCGTTTACTTGCCTAACATGACATAGGTATTAAATGTCACAAATCGTATTTCAACTCAGGTGCTCTCGGCTCCAGAGCCATTGGTTGGTCCAATGTACCACACTGCCACTGTCAATCCATCACAGTATGGCTTTTGCCAGCCACCACAATATCTTCTAGTGGATTAGGTTTACTAGATTGGGGAATATCTTTCTCCTAGTTGGTCAAGAATGTACATACTTTGTGATCTTAGAAATCAAAGGAGACCAGAAACTGACTGTTTTTCCAATAATTTTTTATCAGATTCCAAGGTAAAGTAATACAAAGAGGCTTCTCACATTTTCTTTTGTTTTCTGTTTACTTTTACTGTATATAAGAAACTTATCAAGAAAATACAAAGTATCATACCCTGTTTTTTTTTTTTAATAAAGTGGGAGTCATCAAGCGTAGGGGCTCAGGATGAGATCATTATAGATCACATAGATCCAATCTAAATATCCATGCCTGAATCATTGAATCTTAGAAGTCATCCCTGAAAAAAAGGATTCCTTCTAGAATATACCCAATAAGTGGCCATTTGACCATTGTTGAAAGACCTTGAAGAAGGGAGAACCTACCAATTCTTGAGGGAGGTCATTCCACTTTTGGAAAACTCTAATCTTTATAAAGATCAAGCATAAATTTGTACCTCAACAGATTCTACTTAATTCTTCTAGGGTTGCCCTCTATGAGCAAGCAGAACATGTTTAGTATCTCTTTCATAGGATAGTTCTTCAAATATATGAAGATAGATATCATGTCCCTTGAGCTTTCACTTCTCTAGGGCAGATATCTTCAGTCCCCATTCTGATTAAAACCATAAAGCTTCAGATGCGGTTTGACCAGAGCATAGTATGGTAGAATTATCACTTCTTTACTCTTGTAAAACTATTCTTCTCTTTATAAAACCCAAATCACATTTCTTGTTCTGGATGTCATTCAACACAACCCTGTTGACCACTCATTACCTTCGTAACTTCCTAAACTAGAACATTATTCTTTGACTACTAAATGTATTGGCAGGGGCAGCTGGGTGGCACAGTGGATAAAGCTCAGGCCTTGGAGTCAGGAGGACCTGAGTTCAAATCCTGCCTCAGGCACGTGACACTTACTAGCTGTGTGACCTTGAGCAAGTCACTTAACCCCGATTGTCTCACCAAAAAAAAAAAAATTACTAAGTTTGGGGCAGCTAGGTGGCACGGTGGATAGAGCACCAGCCCTGACATCAGGAGGACCTGAGTTCAAATCCAGCCTCAGACCAAACACTTGACACTTACTACCTGTGTGACACTGGGCAAGTCACTTAATCCCAATTACCTGAAAATAATAAAAAAAAAAATTAATGTGTTGGCTCTTCCATTAGACTGTAAGCTCCTGAGGGCAGGTACTAACTCATGTTTATGTGTGTGTGTATACTTATACCTATACCTATACCTATACATGTATACATACACATTGGTTTGCTCAATGCTTGGCATATAGCTTAAACAATCATTTTCGTTGTTGATGTTCAGTTGTTTCAGTCATGTCTGACTCTTCATAATCCCATTTGGGATTTTCTTGGCAAATGTACTGGAGTACTTTATCATTTCCTTCTCCAGATCACTTTTCAGATGAAGAACCTGAAGCAAACAAAATTAAGTGACTTGCCTAGGGTCCCACAGCCACTCAGCATCTGAGGCTAGATTTGAACTCAGGTCTTTATGCCAGGCTTGGCACTCTATCCAGTGAACCATTTAGCTGCCCCAAAAACCACAGAACCATAGACCAAGACCTAGAAGGGAAGTCAGGGGGCTGTCTAGTCCAACTTCCTCATTTTGCAAAGAAAGAAACTGAGGCTGAGAGAGGCTGAGTGTACAAACCAAGGTCATGTATGTAGTAAGAGTCAAATGTGGGATTTTTACTTGGGTCCTCTTATTCCAGAGCCAAAACTCTTTCTACTAAAAGAAAAAAAAAGTTGTTATCTTTATTCTCATTAAACCAACTGTCCCTTAAAATTCTCAGCCCTTGTTAGAATGAATGTCTCTCTACATGCACTTTCAAATATAGTCATGGCACCATTGGTGCTAATCTTTAGGAAAACAGAAAGTGGGAGAACACTATGAGTAGATTAGAGAGAGGCAAATGTCTCATTTTGAAGGAGGAGGAGGAGGAGGAGGAGGAGGAATATGACTGAAAAATACAAACCAGTGACTTCTCTCCCAATCCCTGGCAAAATTCTACAACAGATTGGCTTGGGAACACTAAGAAATAGAAGTGGTAATCAATGGAGTCGATAATGAAAAAAGGCAAGAAATAGGAAATGACGGGGGATGTTCAGAGAATGTCATGGGCGGTCTGGTATAATTGCCTCTGAGATCCCTTCAAGCTTTCTGATTTTATGATTTTACTAATTAAAATAAAACAAAGCAAAAAAAAAAACATGGACATTAGCTTTATAGCAGCCACTGACATATCACTTTAAGGTTTGCAAAATATTTTGCACCCGTTTTTTCCACTTGACAATTTCTCTGACTCCATTTGAAGTTACTGAAAATATAAGCACTTCCCGTTTGTATCTCCTTTTCCTTTAAGAAAAATGAAGTAGGGTTTTTCCCCTGAAATGAAAACTTAATTTAAAAAAAATGAACCTCATCGAATTGTCACAAAGGGAACTCAAGGGGAATTTGAAGCCTACCTCAATTGCAGACTGTAGGTAGAAGCTATTAAACTATGTCTTCATCATCTGTCAAGTATGACTAATCTGACAGATGCACCTGCAAGGTGATTATGACGAAAGAGATGTGTGTACTCCCAGATGAAACATATAGTCAACAGTGATGCAAAAGCAAGGTCACATGGTCAGGAGTGATGGTAGAAAACTATTTAGCAGAAGCTGACTGGGCAAGATCCTACTTGCCCACATAATGCTTCTTCTATTAACAGTTTTGAACTCAATAAATTGGAAATGCACGAATTGTTTTTGTTTGGGAGAAAGGAATAGAATATTTATGACCCTCCATGATATGATTAATACATTTTGTTCTGTTCTGAAACAGCTATCTGTTGTAAATTATTATGCTCTGGTTTATCTATTATGGCTTAAATTACCAGACTCCTTTCAGAAGGCCCTCTGTTGCCCTGAAAATGCAAGCTGTCAGATAGCATGTGTGTGGAATTGACTGCTGAAAAAATCTATCAATCTATCTAGCACTTCTCCATGGCGGCCAGTCTACGGGCTGCTGGAGAAGCAGATTAAAATAGGTCTGTGAGCACATATGGAATTACTGAAGTTTAGATGAAATAGTTCCCAAACCCCTTTGACAGCTGCTACAGTAAATAGCTTCTGGAAAAAAAAAAAAAAAAACCAATGCTGTTTCCTAATTCCTCAATGGTCTGACCTAATAAAAATAAGTATGTTGTTATTGTTGTTTTTTAATCTTGTGTCTTGCTCTTCATGATTCCATTTGGGGTTTTCTTGGCAAAGTTATTGGAATGTTTTGCAGTTTCCTTTCCCAGATCATTTTACAGATTAGGAAACTGAGGCAAACAGTTAATTGACTTGCCCAGGGCCCCACAGCTACTAACCGTCTGAAGTCGAGTTTGCACTCAGGAAGAGAGCACTTTCTAATTCCAGGCCCTGTGCTCTATTTACTGAGCCACCTAGCTGCCCCCAAAATAAGTATACATTTATCTAAATTATGAAAAATCAAATTATATCTAAACGACTTTGCAACATTGTTTTCAACAGTATCATTTACTTTATATAGCCACAAAGGCTGATAGATGTAGAAACTGAAGGTATTTTGGAGTTCTGATTCACCTCCTTCATTTTACAAACAAGGAAACTGAGGGGCAGAGACTTGCTCAAGACCACATACAGCTAATAAGAGATAGAGTCATCATTTGAACCCAAGGTCTCCAGCTCCAAATTCAGTCACCTCCTTTGCTTTTTATTACTGAGAGAAGAAGAAGGAAGAGAAAATGGAAAGGAAGGGAAAGAAGTGGATTGGAAAGGTCAATGAACTGATTCAGAAGACATGTTTTCTGGTCCAGATTTCCTTATAGAGTCTATGTGACTCTGGGCTAGTCAATTTACTTGTGTGAGCCTCTGTCTGCTCACTTGTAAAGCATCTGTGCCTTCTACCTCTCCTAGACTTGTTAAGAAAATCAAGAGATAATGGATCTAAAAAACAACCGAAATTGAAAGAGCTGTGAGAATTATCCATTATTATGCAAACTAAACTCACAGCATGTGGTACCTTGGGGAGGGGGAGGGGAGAGGAAAAGGACCTTCTAGAAAACATCTGAGTTTTTGAGATGCTTCTCACCGACTTAATTGATTTCTGATCTCCTGAGGACAAATGAAACTTGAGCCATCTGAGAGCATTTCCAAGAGCAAAAGGTGGAACAAGGGGATCCAGAATGCCACTTGAGGTTATTCTTACTCTTGTTACTGTTATTAATAATATTGTCCTCATTGTATAAGTTAAGAGTTGCAGAGAATATACGATCCCACCATGTCTGCCATTTGTTGATTATGGGAAAAAGCATTAGGCTCAGGAGAACAAAGTGCGGTTTTAGAGGCTTTTCTCAAACAAGTTGTCTCCCACACATATGTTGAAATAATTCAATGTTCTCTGACAGATGTGACTATAGAGATAACTTTATTCAGCAGTACACTGAATATTAACATCAAGATAGGAATAAAGCTAGGAGACTTATGTTCATCTAAAGAGCTCTCCAGTGTCCTGGAGGGCATCACATGCACATGCCCTGCGCACAAAGGTTGCTTATTGATGAATGATATTTTCCAATTGCTGCTATTCACAGATGCCAAGATTTTAACATATGGAACCTTGGGATACCTGACACTAACATAAAAGACAAGCGCCTCCGACGTTTGTAAACCTTCCCAATCTGACTGCCTCCTACTTTTCCAGACTTATGATGTGTTACTCTCCCCTGCATATATTGTAAAGTCTAAATTCATTTATTAATGTATTGTCTTGGATTTTTCCACCCTTCCCCCACCTTTCTGTCTCTTCATTATGCTTGAAATTACCTAAGAGGCTGGTGTATTTGTGGAGGAGCAGGGGATAAGGTGGGGATGGAACACCCTGGTAACCTTTGTGATCTTTCCCCTCGATTGAATTAGGGTATAGAGAAGCCTAGAAACCTAGGAAAATGGTAGCAGCTAGACATTTGACATGGGCACCGGTGAGATAAAAATTGGGCTTGCTGGTAGGAGGCTTAGGGCACAGGTAACCTGTTACAACCTATACTGCCACATATATACACACATACATACATACATACATGCATGCATGCATACAATTGCTAGTTCATGTTTAATCATTCTCAGCTTAGTTTTACCCTTTGTAAAATGGCTAACTGGAGAAGGAAATGGCTAACTGCTCCAGTATTTTTGCCAGGAAACCCCCAAATGTGGTCACAAAGAGTCAGACACCAGTGAAAAAAATCAATTGATCAACAAAAAAGAGTAGAACAAAATCAATCAGTCTGTTCACAGCAGGTAACATACAGAGCAAATGCAAGGATTTCTGAGATGTTCAAGCCACCGTAGTCTCAGTGAATCTTGGGGATTAATTTTTGTTTCTCTCAGGAATATGCCTTGGTTGAAAAAAAAAATACCAAGGGGCAAAAAAAAAAATCAAGGGACTGTGTCTCATATAGTGTGTGTGTGTCTGTGTGTCTGTGTCTGTGTGTGTATCTGTGTCTGAGACACCTTGTCATGTTGCCTTTGATCCAACATTAGCTATCAAAAACGCTTGTTGCTTGCATTGGTGACAATGATCTAAGAACTAAATGGTTTTTATAGGATCATATCACCATGTTTACTTGAAACTCAATTTTAATTGGATGCCAGATATGCTCTTTTATTTGTTAAGGAGATTAAGATGCATCACTGAAAAATAAGCATCCAGGAATGGTGAGCCTTTAGCATCCCCCAACATATAATGGAGAAGACAGGCAACTTAAGAGCGCTAGAGCTTGACTTTATTCTTGGTCTGTGTAATTACTTATTTACATATACATATTGGGTGACTTCAACTGAGCATTGGAATTTAGTTTAGAAAAAATTGGTCCTGGGAACTCATCATGCATATATTCACACATCAAAGGCACAGCAGCCAGCTTCTCCTCTCCTATCCTATTATTTTTAAGGTTTCCCGACTAGCTCTAAATGGGATACTCTACAACAACTGTTATTACATTTATAGCCAGAAGATGAAAATGCATTAAAAATCTAATTGCATATAGTAAGTGTCAAATATATTTTAAAATATTATTCAAATCAGCTCGTGGTGGAAACAGTAGTTCAAAGGAATAGTCTAGTTCTTTCGATCTTTTGCCCCTCGTCTTAACACTTGCTTGAATTTGTAATATATTGTAGCAGTATGTTATTATCTTTATCTTTTATAATTATTTCTCTGTAAAATATTTGGGAATGTGCTGTAAGATTTTACAATTTATGAAGAACAGAATTAGGACAGAGAGACAGCAGGGGAAAAATGAAATCAAGAGCTAACCTTGGAGCCAGAAAGACATGAGTTCAAGTAGACCCTCTGACATGTACAAGTGCAGTGAGATGGATGAAAAGGCTGGGAGACAGAGTTTCTGGGTAATTTATGGTCAATTTATTAATTAGGCTAGCTGATAATCAATAAATTGATGGTCAGTGGTTTCTCTTGGTAGCCAAAGACACTTAATGGAGATACTGAATGCCTTGATATACTTTTAGAAAAGGGGGTGCCCCAACAGGTGAAAATCAGCCCTGATTGGTGAATAATTAATGAAGGAGTAGACTTTCAAATGAGGAGGTAGACTGAAAGTCTACAGTCCCTCTTGCTGAGAATGTGGCTCGATCATGAGACTCAGCTACTTCTAGTAATCTGGACAAAGGGATCCATCTCTATCCAGACCACTCTGGTTGGTTTTCTCCTTCAGGAAATGGGTTATTCTAAACTCCAATGGAGGGGTGCAAGAACATGGGCTTAATGCTTTAGAGCTACAAGACACCTAGATTAGATTCTGTTTACATGTTAAACAGAAGTAAGGTCTTCTAGTTGGGTGGGGTCCTGCCCAAGGTTAAATAGCATGTTCCCTTAGGATTTGGGCAATTTCATCTATCAGCCTTGTCGTTCAGAGACTGGCTGAATGACCTACAGCGTCTGGTCCCGGAATAAAGAAATAGAAAGAGTTTTAATCCTAATTTAATAATTGGCTATTAATGTAATAAAAAAAAAATTTTCTCACTGCAGTTAGTGTGAACTTGACTAATCTTATCACCTAAACCTCTCAGAGCCCCTGCCAACTCTCTCAGATGATACATGTTGCAGAGAAGGTGCCAACTTGTAGTGACAGGAAAAGTTTCCTCCCTTAAACAGTAAACCCACAGGTCTAGGCCGTAGGCCCAAAATCAAACATCTCGTCATAACTTTACCAGGGTGGGGTGGGTGGAGGGAGTCATAATACGAACACACACACACACACACACACACACACACACACACACACACACTTCCCTGTGATATAGCAGGGAAAGAAGGAAAAGGTGATGCCTTTCAGAAGGTGGTCCCAGTGATGAGGTGGTCCAGGTGCTATGCTGGCTCAGTGCCTTCATGGAGGAGAAAACTGCCTCTACATTTAGCTTTACAGCACTTGCTCCTCAACAGAGAAGCCCAAACTGCTACTGCTTGCTA
This sequence comes from Vombatus ursinus, assembly GCF_900497805.2. Lineage (NCBI taxonomy): Eukaryota > Metazoa > Chordata > Mammalia > Diprotodontia > Vombatidae > Vombatus > Vombatus ursinus. The sequence goes on along the minus strand of NW_020954588.1, from coordinate 24,309,085 downwards.
AGATGATCCCCTTCCAACCCCCCCCCCCAAATCACAGAGTAGAAATGTGGAAATCAAGGCCATATACTTTTTGTACTAAATATATATAAGACCATCAGAGTTACAGATAATGTAGCACAACTAGAACTTTCAGCCCAGGGAGTAGAATTTGAAGGACAAAGAATTTAGAAGATGCTGGTAGAATTTGCAACCCATCAACAGTGTGAGAATGACAGTTAGGAAGAATAAATAATCATGATAGGAAGCTGACCCATGGAAGGATGGACTGATCCTCACTCCCCAACCCCATCACCACATGCAGACCTTCTTTATATCAGCCTCGTTCTAATACCCCCATAATATGGTGTTCTTCCACCTCCAACCTTAATCAAGAACAAGTTTCTTTCCCTTTGCCCCAGATACAGTTTATGGTTTTGTATTTGCCCGAGGCAAAAATACCTAGTTATGGTTCTGATTTCCATCAGGCCTTGAAATAGCAGAAACATAGTACTTCACTGCCCTAAGGATTAGTCATTTTGTCAATGTGGCTGAAAAACTCGTTATCCTATCCTCCACCATCTGATGATGAGATCCTGAATTTAGCAAGATGGTCCTTGGATGACACACTTGTAGCAAAAACACAAAAGCATAAAGTATGTTAGGGAGACAGAGAACAGTTTAATTTTATTGAAATATAGAGAGTATGGAGGTGAGTAACTTGGAGGAGGCATAGACATGTTGGGTGGAGGTGCTAGACTTCCTTACAGAGGTGTTCAAATTTTTACTCAATTGGCAATAGGGAGCCATTGATGATTTTTTTCATTGATGATTTTTTAAAATGGGTTTTTAAGTACTATATTGAAATAATCAGTATGATGTCTGGATTATTTTCATCAAAATTTTATCTGGTTTGGGGCCAAGCCTAATAAAAGCGGAGTTAAATTAGCCTCTTATCCCACCTTCAACTGACAAGCAATACAAAAGCAAATGAACCAAACAACTACCACTTTTCTGGAAATTTAAGTGATTGTCTAGGTCTGGTTCAAAAGCTCTAATGTTTAGGTAAGAGCAATTTACAATACACAAAGCTGTGCAAACGGGAATAGTTTTATAAACCCACTGGACAAGGTAATCTGCTTCTTACCTTTTCTCTATCTCCCAGTTACAATCGATCCCTATTTAGTTAATTCTGCTAATTGTTAGCAGGGGTAGAAAATACTTTAATTACTAAAGGCATCTTTTGTAGTCTGGGGTTTGATTTCATAATGTCCAGCTTATATTCACCTAAAATAAGCTGAGGTAAATGGAATCCAAAGACTGTTAACAAATTAATTGAAAATTAATTAATTTATGTAAAGTGACCAAAGTTGCAGAGCCCATGTTAAGTACATGATGAGAATACTTGCCCAGAGTAGGTCGTCTTTGGATTTCGCTGATAGATATGTAATTGGCCCTTAATGGCTTCATCACTTTCTGGAAGTGAATCAGTTTTACCTGGGCAGCCATCAGTGGCTGTAGTCTACTGGGGGACAGGAGAAAAAAGAGAAACAATAATTGCTCACGTTTATATAGAGTTTTGAGATTTATAAGCACTTTAGGGAAACTTTCTGGACAAACTATCCAAATGCTGATTGTTAGTGTCAACAGTAATTGCAAACAATTTTTTTTTCTTAAGTAAACTAATATTTGTATATTAACCTCAGGATATGAAAGATAATAGGATTCTAAACCCTTCTGTTCCTTCCTACCCATGTCCTCTCTCACATATTCTCATCTAAAACATAACGAATTGAGTCACATGGGTGGGGAAGCCAGCACTCTAATGAACCTTCACTTCTTTTGGCCTTTTCAACAACAAAGGTTCAAACCCATTTCTTCCTGTCTGTTACCTTCATCAGAGTAGCCACAGCTAAAGCCCAACCCCCAAAGCAATTTTTCTTCCCCAAGGTCTTTTTGGGAAAGAAACAGAGATTCTTTTGGTAAACTACATGGATCAAATTTTCCTAGTATTTCCTTTGAAAATATACCCAAAAAAGCAAACAAAAAAAGATAAACCATTATTTTTTGAAGAGACAGGAAACAACAGAAAGGGTCAGTCAATAAACATTTATTAAGTGCCTACTATGTGCCAGCCACTGCAGTAAGTATTGGGGATACAAAAAGAGGCAAAAGACAGTCCCTGTCCTCGAGGACCTGACAATCTAATGGTGTAGACAACAAGCAAACAATTACGTAGGAATAAGCTATATGCAGGATCAATAGTAATTAAATAAGAGAGGAAAGTCAATAGAAATAAGAGGGGTTGGGAAAGGCTTCTTGTAGAAGATAGGATTTTAATTGGTACTTAAAGGAAGTAAGGAAAACCAGTGGACATAACAGGTGACTGAGGTAAGATTAGAACTCGGGTCTTCGGGACTCCCAGCACTCTATTCACTACATCAAGAACTGATTCTGTGTTTCTGTGATACTGTGATCACAGGAGAAGCAGTGTGGCATAAGGAATAGAGAGAGATGGCCTCTGAGTCAAAAACATGTGAGCTGAAGTAAATGCTCAGACATACTGATGCTGTGTGACCCTCCCGTAAATCACTTAAGGTCTCAATGTCCAGCCAACTCTCTAAGACTCTAACTTACAAATGAATTGCTAATCTACCTTGTCAGCAGGAGTTTCCTAGTTAATGGAATTACAAATGCAATTGTTGTTGAAGATTGTTTTAAGTTCTTCTGAACTTTTGTGGTTGTTCAGTGGTGTTTGATTCTTTGTGACCCCATTTCGTTGGCAAAGATACTGGAGTGGTTTGACATTTACTTCTCCAGTTCATTTGACAGGTGAGGAAGCTGAGGCAAACAGGGTTAAGTGACTTGTCCAGGGCCACACAGCTAGTAAGTGTCTGAGGCCAGATTTGAACTCAGGAAGAGAAGTTTGAACTTAAATACAAAGTATTAGATCAGAAAAAGGTAAATCACATGGTCTATATCACAATAGTGCTTCAGAGAATGAAGGATTTTTGGCTCTAGAGTATCAGAGATGACTTCATTGAGGAAGTCAGCCTTGAAAAATGTCTAAGGTTCAGGTCAATAGATAAGAAGGAATTAGGTCATTTTAACTAATGGAGACAGCTTGATAAAGGCTCAGATATGGGAATGAGTATGATGTACATGTGAAGAGATTTAAGGAGATTAACCTACTTGGGAGAGGGTGCGTGGTATTGTAGGAAAGTAGAGGTAGATAATATTTGCATGTATGGATGTCTGTACACTATTAGAATAGTGCTAGAAACTTAAACCTTCAACAGATATTTACTGATTCAATCTTAGAATCTTAGAGATCAGAAGGATTTCAAGGGACACCTACCTAAACCATGAATCTTCTGTGCCTATAATAGGAGCTAACCTTGACAGAGCACTTACATGTGCTATTATCTCATTTGATCCTCACAACAACCTTGTAGGGTAGATGTGATAATATGTGACAGGATGCCAGAGGGGAAATACTATGGCTCGTATCTTTCATCTTTTTCTTTTCTTTTCTTTTCTTTCTTTTTCCTTTTATCTTTTTCTTTATTTCTTTATCTTTTTTTTAATATTCTTTCGTCATGTCTTATATCCATTCATCTAAAGGATGAGTTCCGTAACAGGTGATGGTTGATTGACAGAGTTAGCTATTTTGTAATTCTAATGTTGTTCAAACTTGCCATGGTGATGACCTGTGACTATCATTATTGGAGAGTAATTGGTCCAAGAAAAATAACACTCAAAGCGAATTCCCTTAAAATGAGAATGATTTGACTGTTAAAGGGTTGAGATAGACTCTTGGGAAAATTGATGAAGCCCTAGAATATTTTTTAAGGCAATGACTTTCTTTATGATAATGCTGCCAAAGACAATCATTCAGTAAGACTTTATTAAGCATCTACCATGTACAAGACACTGAAGGATATCACATAATGCCAAATTATATTGTCAGAAAAATTATGCCCCCCCAAAATCATCACTTGATTAATTTTTATTCATTCTAAGAATTATCATGCAGTTACAAAATATAACTTTTTTATTAATTTTCATTTTTATGATAAAGTCTGAAACTTTTTTTTTATTTACTCTGAAATGTTCATTCTTATTTTAAGTAGATTATCTGAGTAGCATTTTCCCAGTACCAGTTGTTCAACAATAACTAGGACATCTTGTACTTACCACCATGTATCTTTTACCAGTGGCATAAGAGGAAATTAGACTGAGGCTGAAAGAAATTATGCTATAGACAATTTAAAAAAAAAACTGGAAATATGACCCATTAGTGTCATGGTACTAATACAATATTTCTTTTGTCAACTAATACCCATCTCTATCAAGAATCTCTTATTAATCTACAAGCATGCATTAGATTTTCTATCTGTGCAGCATGGCGCAATGGATAGAGTGCTGAATTTGGAGCCAGAAAGACCATGGTTCGAATCTTGCCTCTGACACTAATTAGATAAATGTGAACAAGTTCCATCAGGCCTCCACTTCTGTTCTAAAAAGGGGTCAGAACATGATGCATACAGTGTCAAGGCCCCTGGGAGATAATGTATGTAAATTTCCTTGAAAAATGGCTGCTATTATAATATATAACTTAAAAGGTTTTAAAATGCTTTATCCCTACTGATGATGGTGAAATTGCAATTTAGAATCATAAAATCATAGATTTTTAGAGCTGAATAGGACCTTTGAGACCAGACAGTTCATTTCACCTATTTTTAGTAATTCAAAGACACAAAACAGGAAAATATAGATTTTCCCGATCATACCACTTTCTTAAAGCATCATTTCAAAATTTCAAGGAAGTCTGAAAAGAGTTCTTTCCAGTTAGTCACTTGATTGTAGAAGTATGGAAGGTATCTATTTTTTTTTTTTCTTTTTTGGCTAGGCAATCGGGATTAAGTGACTTGCCTAGGGTCACACAGCTACTAAGTGTCAAGTGTCTGAGGCAGGATTTGAACTCAAGTCCTCCTGACTCCAAGGCCAGAGCTCCATCCACTGCGCCACCTAGCTGTCCCAAAGTTATCTATTCTAAATCCCTTATTTGTCAGAAGAGTAAAATGGGACCCAATTGCTCAGGTCACATAGCTAGTAAGTATCTGTACTATGATTTGAATCCAAGAATTCCGAACTGCAAGTCCTGGGACTCATTCACTATAACATATTGTATCTCTTTCAAAATGTATTTATTAAATACATACTATGTGCCAGGCACTGGGCTATAAGCTTTTTACAAATATTATCTCATTTGATCCTCACAACGACCCTAGAAAATAGGTGCTTTTATCAACCCCATTTCATAGTTTAGGAAACTGAGGTAGACAGCACTTAAATGACTTTTCCAGGATTACAGAGCTAATAAGTGTCTGAGGCCAGATTTAATCTCAGGCTTTCCTAACTCCAGGCCCAGCATTCTGTCCACTACACTATCTCACCGGAGTGTCAAGCATCTACTGTATGCCAGGCATTTCATTAAATATGGGGACATTTCCCAAGTAAGAGAATGGCAAACCAAAGGAAAAGGAATTTGGAAAGTGAAAACCTGTAGCTCACCCCTGGTGTTTCTTGAAATCTAGAAGAATCATCTACATATCATTTTTATCCTCCACATAACAGAGATGAAGGTATTGACAGCAAAAAGCGTCGTGACATATGCATCAATAAGCACAAGAAAATGGTGGATTCCTATTAAACCTTTTTTTTATTATTTCTTATTCTTTTTTATACTTTAAAAAAAAGTTTGAAATAATTTCTCTCTCTGATTCTTTTTTCCTATGCCTTCAAGTTAAACTTTGGGATGCAATTATTATTGTTGCTGTTGCTATAATTTCTTTTGTCGATATAAAATTTTTATCCAGAAGTTTAATCAATTTAAATTAATTGTGCCACAAAAAGGAGATATAAAGAGGTCCAAAAACACTATAATAAACAAACATCTGGCCTACTGGCCAAACAGAAATATGGCTGTCAAAGGGAATACAGGGTTAGAATATAAACTTCTGCAAAATCTTATGAACAAGGATGATGGATGATTATGAGCAGTATAGTCTCATAAAGCACAGAGAAGCAGTGGAGAGTAAAACCAGTTTAAAAAAGATTGGCAAGATATCCGACTAAGTAAAGTCACCCCAAGGGTATTCAAAAAAGAAAGTGAAAGGACTGCAAACAGGAGAAAGTTGCAAAAGACATAAAAATCATTTTAACCAGCTGATTTCTCCCTCGAGGAAAATGGTACCACCATATTCAGTCCCAATACCAGACTCCTGAGGTAGAGGAGGAGGAGATAGAAATGGCATCAAAGAGAACAAAAATGGGCACATCCGTGGTAGGGGAGATACAATTGTGAGGGTGTTGAGGGGACAATATACAACATATCTGAAAGATGGAAAGACACCGGAGGTATGGAAAATTTTACTTCATACTTCATTAAAACTGAAAAAAAGCAATCAAGGAAATATTAAGACCTGTCATCCTATATGCCTACTCTCCTACCTAGACAAAATCTTTGTGATAGATATTTGTACAAGAAGTGGGGGCATCCTCAATGAGGATATTAGCAGGAAACACCTAGGCTTTCACAAGTGGTCTTCAACAGTGGACCACACCCTTTGCATCTCACAGTTAATTGAAAGATTACCATAATATTAGATCCCATTGGGCTTATTGTTTGTATTGATTTAGCTAGGGAAAAAAAACACCTCTGTGAAGGCACTTTTACAAGGTATCTCCAATCCGTGTATCAAGATCATTCAGGATTCCTGGGAAAATGTAACACGAGAACATAACACTATTTAGTGACGTCCTGATAATAATGTCAGGCAAGTCCTAAAACAGGGAGATGCATGCTCACCAAAAATATTTGCCACTATCATGGAGGAGATTCGGTGCAAAATCCAAGTCACAGGGGGATTTCCAGTGTAGAGTGAGGCCCTACCAGATGCTCCTGTTGGTGGTTGACATTGGGTTGAATATCTAAAACCTAAGGTATTGCAGAGTCTCCTGGAAGAGATGTATACTCCTCCAAAGAGTTCAACTGATCTATACGAACAGGAAAAGCCAAGTTTATTGAGACTGTCTATTGCCCAGATTAAACGTGGGATAGACACGCTAAAGGGCTTGTCTCACAGTAGATCTATCAGGAACAAACGGGACAGATGGCCCTGAATTGAAAAAGAAGAGGGTGACTGGATTGTTTTTGGGAAAATGTAAAATTCCTTTACCAATCCTAAGCATCCCATGAAAGCTCATCTTTTCAATGTTAACAATATAAGGGGAATAGTATAATACAATGTCCCTGTGTTTTAGGTGCTTACAATTTAAATAGACTAATAGATTAATAGAATGCAAAGAGCATTGGATTTGGAGGTGTAGACTCATGCAGAATCTCATAGTTGTAAGAAACCCCAGAGATCATCCAATGTGTGCAGTAATTGAATGAAAATCTTTTCTCCAACATTTGTGACAAATGACCATCCAGCTATTGTGAGCTTCTTGAGAGTGGGGACTATCTTATGCTTTCATTTGTATTCCTAGTGCAAAACATTAGCGAAAAGGCTGCAGAAACTTATGAAAAGTTATGACCAGATTGAAGTTATATCAGGAATGCTGGGTTGGTACAATATTAGAAAAACTGTAAACATAATAGGCCATAATAAGAAGAATAACAAAAATCATGATCATCTCAGTAAGTTCAGAAAAAAACACTAAAAAGTATAGAAATAAATGAATCTTTTCTTAGTATGATAAATAGTATCTATCTAAAACCACAAGCCAATATTATATGTAATAGAAATAACCTAGAGGTCTTTCCAGTAAAAGCTAGGATAAAGCAAGGTTGTCTATTATTACTACTTTTTGATACAAATGCTAGTTATATCAATAAGAAAAGAAAGCAAAATTAAAGGAATAAACATAGGCAAAGAGAAAACAAAATATATCCTTTTTTGCAGATGATGACAGTTTATTTATAGAACCCCATAGAGCCAACTAAAATTAATTGAATCAATTGTTCATTTCAGCAAAGTTAACCCATATATATCATCAGGATTTCTGCATATTACCAACAAAATCCAGTGGGAAGTATTGGAGAAATCCCATTTATAATTCATACACACACACACACACACACACACACACACACACACACAGATGTATACATCTATATGTGTGTGTGTGTATATACACATATAAGTTGTTGAGTCATTTCAGTCATACTTTATTCTCTGTGAGCCCATTTAGGGTTTTCTTGGCAGAGATACTGGAGTGGTTTGCCATTTCCTTCTCCAGCTCATTTTATAGATGAGGAAACTGAGGTAAACAGAGGTTAAGTGACTTGCCCAGGGTCACACAGATAGGAAGTGTCTGACGCCAGACTTGAATACTTGTCTTCCTGACTCCAGGCTCAGCGCTCTATCCACTCTGCCCACCTTGCTGCCCTTGGAATTGATCACCTCTGAGAGGCCTACCAACTCTAAATATTTGATTCACTGATTCTGTGACTTTGGGAAGTCAGTGAAACTCTGGGCTTCTATTTCACCTATAAGGTCCCTTCCCCTCCAGATCTCTGGTCTTTCAATTATAGGTTTCTATGAACTTTTGCCAGGCTCAGTTCATTTATAAAATGGTGACAAGTATATCAGCCCTACCAACTTCAAAGTGCTGTGAGAATCAAAGGATATGAAAATGCTTTAAGGTTTGTAATGCGCTGGTTAGACCAATGCACTTACCCTTCAACCAAGGGGAGAATTTGAAAAGATCTATACCAGCTGTGAAAGGGGTTGAGGGAGAGTTCCTTTCCCTTTCCCTCACAGCAAGATTTCCAGTAACCTTCCTTCTGCATGTGAAGTACTTTGCACCCAGAGATCAGGAGCAGGCCAGATGCCTAGGAAGCACCAGTATTGGTTGCCAGGTGCTTTTTTTTTTTATAGAAATAGAAGGGTGACTGGCTCACCCTGCTGTTGTCAGAACTGCTACATCTCACTACTAACATAAAAAAAATGCCAGCAAAACTTTCCTAGGTAGAGGAGGCTTTCCTAGGTTTCATTTCCCTTCTTATCACTCTCAGCCTACTCATCTCATATGTAGTCCTTGGATATGTGTCCCCAAAATCAGAAGTATAGGCAAAGTCTATCTGCTCAGCAATGTCTGTTATCCAATAGACACTGGTGAAGAGGAGGCGTTGTGCTCTAATTTTAAAAAAAATCAATTTCAGATTCAATTTGATTTTTTCCCCTTCTTGGAGGAAGGGGCAGAAGAAGAAGTTCCAACTATTGGAGCGTGGCTAGGCCAAAAGCTTTTTCAAAAGGAAGGATATAAGAGTAATGATGGCTATTCATCATTAGGTTGGCTATAGGGTGATGAATTTTTTATTCACAGCAAATCTCAAAGACCTCCTACCAAAAATGTCAGAGGGGTTGCAATTGGTATCTATATACATCAATGGTATCTAAGAATCCCTGTGGGCTTCATATTGATTTAGAAAGCCCATTATATAAACACATGTTTGTATTTATTTTTAAACTAATACACCAATACATTCAAATCAGGTAGATTTTTATCTGGAATTGGCTGTACTTGAGGGGCTTGTGGGCCACATGTTTGACTCTTCTCTTATATGTTATACTTTTTTCTTTTATCTCCCTAATATGCTGTAAGATCTATAAGGTCAGAGACCATGTCTAATCTAGACTTCTTGTTACCCCTAGTATACAAACCCAGGGCTTTAACGTAGGAGTTGTTTAATGTTTGTGACCCTTAGTAATTTGTTCCATGGTTCTAGGTCTTAGTTTCCTTATTTATAAAATGAAGAATTGTACTAGATTATTTCTAAAATCCATTGTCTGTATGATCAACAACTTGTATCCATCTTTTCAAAATTGAGCTTAATGTGGTTATGGGTGGTGTCAATTGTGGTGATGACTTTTCGGTTAAAAAAAAAAGATTAGGAGTCTGGTGAGACCAATAAGAGCATTGGTTTATGAAGTTTTAGAGCAATCTTCTGTTCAATTGTGTTTTAAATAAAAATACAATGCACATCTATGATGCTAAGGTACTGATTCTATTAACCTCACATTCATTCTAAATTATCTCCTTCAGTTCCTTCACTGTCTTCTGTTATGTGATACCTTCAGCTATCTGTTAAGAAGTTGATTAAAAGTTCAAATATCTCACCTCCATGCTATGGAGCAAAATATTTTCCAATACTTTATCTCATCCTTAAGGAACACCAGATTTTAAATTCCCTCATACTACCCTGAGAAAAGTAAAACATATTGAGTGATTTGTTTTTTCCCCTGAGTAATAAAGGATTAAAATTATATATAATATATAATTATAATGTATACATAATTATAATATATATATATATTAGACACGTCATCTTGTTGGAATAAATGTTTTCTAAAAATCTTATCCTTTTTCATGTGTTTTTTCTTTACCCTGATGTAAAAAATTATATGAAATACTAACCATCCTGTAACCCCCAAACCCCACTTAATTATTGAACACATTAGCAATTTTTTTTTCTCTTTTTCTTTCAGCTCTCAGGAGAAGTGATTTTACAAATTGCCAATGATCCAGTTCTGCCCTTTAATGCTCTGGATATAGCATTAGAAGTTCAAAACAGCCTTAAAGGTAATTTATGAGAATTATAGTAATTTGAGCAAATGTAAAAAAAAAAAAAGTTCATCTAATTTTCAACAGCGAATAGTAATATGCTGATGAATGTTGTATAGCAGCCTTCTACCCTTTTCAGCAATGCAAGAAGTCTCTCCCTACTTCTAGAAGGTGACCAAGGTAAGGCATAGAAAAATTTTAGCTGTCATATTGATAAGACAGAGGAACTGTTGAGATATGAGGAGAAACTTGGAATTTGACAGATATTTTGACTACTCTTTTCATATTGTGCTTCTATCAAAGGGATATATCATTTAAAAGTTTGTATACTTGTTCTTTGATTTATATATTAATCCATAGCTACTCAAGATGACTATCCTACCCTTCAGTGTCCCTGACTGCCACCATCATGACCACCATGGAGTCATCTTCATAAAGCTAGAGATTCATTTATATTTTGCAGGAGAGAGAGTTATCTAAGATGGGTAAGTGTTCTGTGGCAGCCCCATTCCCCTTCTGTAGCTATGAGATTGTCAGATGAATTATGGATCAAAGAATAAAGAAATTAAATTAAAAATACTGAATTTGGAGACAGAAGAATTAGGTTTACATTTCTTCTCTGCCACACAGTACCTGTGTGATACTGGGCAAGTCATTCAATCTCTCTGTACCTCAGTTTCTTCATCTGAAAAATGAGGGGTTGCATTAGATGACCTTTGAGGCCTCTTCACGCATTCTACTCAGTGTTGATCATCCTGTGAGTTCCTACCAATGTGTCCTTAGATAAGTCTTAATTTTATTTCTGGGCCTCAGTTTCTTCATCTGTAAAGTGAAGAGGTTAGATCTGGCGGTCACCATGGTCCCTTCTGGCTCTCGAGCTGTGATCTATGAGCCTGTCACCCTTCTACTATGCCGGGTGGTTTCTACACAATTCTACCATTACAATTTTGTCATAGGAAAAATACTTTCACCTACAGAAATAATGCATATGATTTCCAACGGCACATATAGTAAGGGAAGGGTCATTTTGTCACCTCCCTGTTTTCCAGCAGAGGATATTTTAGTGAGAACATAGTATTATGCAGCAGTCATGCACTTACTCAAACCCAAATAGCTATTTTATTTTGAATATAGGCAATAATTCCAGATGATTTCATTAGCCAAGCAGTATGCATGCACAGTGTTAAATTAAACATAATATTTAGCTGCTTAATATAAGCATAAATTGTTTATATTTCTTTTGATTTTATTATGACAGTTGAGCAATAATTAGTCTTAAGTTCTTGGCTACGGTCAAAGATAAACAGTCTTTGTGACTGATCCATAAAATGTTGTTTCTCCTGCACTGCGACCAGGGTAAGGATGAGAGTCTCTGAAACTCAATTGCATTTTCAGCCATGTAATTTTCACCATTTGACAACTGGCCATTTCATTTATTGATTGCATTAGTTTACATTGGCAGCAGATCATTTCAGTTCTCCTCCATCTTCACAACCACGAAGAAGAAGGATAATTTAGCACAGAAAAATTTGTTTCGGTTGATTTATTGGTTATTGCTAGAGAGCTGAATTTGGTGGAATGACCTTGTTTTGAGTGTGAGCCAGAACTAAACATTATTTAAGGAATGAATATGTATGTGCTCATTTGCTGATCTATGTGTTTGTATGGACATGTAAATGGGCATATATTTTCATAAGCAGCATAAGATTAAAATAAGTGACAGACAAGGTCTATCTATATTTTATAAACATTGTTTCCTAGTAATTCTGTTGTTTAGTCATTTCAGTAATGTCCGTCTCTTTGTGATCCCATTTGGAGTTTTCTTGGCAAGATACTGGAGTGGTTTGTCATTTCCTTCTCTAGCTCATTGTGCAAGTGAAGAAACTGAGGCAAACAAGGTTAAGTGACTTGTCCAGGGTCATAGAGCTATTAAGTGTCTGAGGCTAGATTTGAAGTCAGCTCTTCCTGACTCCAGCAGTGCTCTAACCATTGTGCCTCTTCCTAGTAATAGGAAACCCAATAAGAGAAAGTATGACATAGTAGAAAGAGTACTGTACTTAGGTTTCGCAGGTCTGGGCACAGTCCCTCATTCTACTCCCTTAGTACTCATGAGACCTTCGACAAATCACTGAAACTCCCTTAGCCTTGGTGTCCTCATTTATAAAATGAGGGGATTGAACTATCTGATTTCTGACATCTCTTCCAGCCCTATGATCATATGATCTATGAGGGTTCTTCTAGCTGTGCATACTGTAATGTCTATGGAATGCCCATAGAACCATTGTTACGGAGCTGAGAAGGATCCCGGAAGGTCACAATCCAGCTCGTTCATTGCACCGGAGAGGCTACTGAGGCCCAAGTGCGTTACCTAAAGTCATGTAGGTAGTTATTGTCAGTGCCAGGATTTGGTCCTCTGATACCTTATATCGAATAGAGAGGATGAGGTTGTAATAAAAACTTTACATTCTCCTAATGATTTACTATTACAAAGTACTTTATATACATTATATTATTGAAACCCAACAACAACCCCAGGAAATAGAATAGTATGAGGATTATTATTCCCATTTTCCTGATGAGGAAATTGAATGTCAGAGAGATTACGGGACTTGATAAGGTCACTTAGTTAATAAATTATGGATAGAGGACAATGCACTGACCATTTTGCTACTAAAAGAGTACAGTGTTTCCTTTTGCTCGGGCAGCTCCATCCCCTCTTTAACATAGAAAATAGCAATTTTATATAATTTATGGTCACATAAATTTGATGCTTTTATTTAATATCAACCATTTGTCTTTGTCAGCAGAGAAGTTAGTTAACAACGTTCTTCAAACAGCAAGTGCCCAAGAAAAATAAAAGTCGTTTAGTCTCTGATCTGACTATATACACATTTATTTAGCTCAATCCAGACACAGCAGGAAATCATCATTTTGCAATGTGTGGCTTGCTGCCCCCTCCGTAGCTCCTCACAAAATGGAAAACGGTTCTTGGCAGCTCTTTCTTGTGTTCTCTGAATAACAGACAATGTTGATTTAATCTACCTTTTTTCCCCATTAGCTCTGATAATTCATTAGCATCAATCACTTAATTTTAGAGAAATGAAAATTACTTTGAAGGTGATAATCCCATGCCCAGTTGGGTTTACAGTTTCATATTTTGAAGCCTGTCTCTATTCTAAAGTCACAGCACATTCCAATCTCCCCAGTTCTGGTTTTGTTTCCTTTCTCATTTCCATAAATTTCTCTTCCTTTCATCACAAAATGAGATTATACATACCTGGGAATCAGGAGGCCCTGTGCCAAAAGCGATGAGTTGCCACTTAACAAAGTTTGGTTCAATTGAATTGAAATTTTACTTGCTAGGACTATAAGGAATTGTCAGTCACTACCTCCCCAACCTCCACCATTAAATAACTGTGACTTTTAATCATCCCTAGCCCACTTCCTCAGATGTTCTGTTGTTGTTCAGTCATTTTATGTGACCCCATTCATGGCAAAAATACTGGTGTGGTTGCCATTTCCTTTTCCAGCTCATTTCACAGATGAAGAAACTGAAGTAGACAGGGTTAAGTGACTTGCCCAGGGTCACACAGCTAGTATCTGAGTCTGGCTTTGAACTCAGGTCTTCCTGACTCCAGGCTCAGTGCTCTATCTACTTCACCACCTAGTTATTCTTAGATATTTTAGGGTTAGGCAGAATCTGGACTGGTTCAATATTCTTGCTGTCTTCTTCAGCTTATGAATGGAGTTTCTTGAAAGCTAGACTCTTTGACGGAAGGATAAATTAGTCCTGTATCACAGAGAAGTCCTAGAATTTCTGATTTACTTCAGATGTTTCTTAGAAAATTGGAGGTGAAACTATGCCCCTCCTCCCACAATATTTTCAGTCAGTGTTAGGGTCCTGAGGGTTTGGGGACTGAATTGAGACTTTTTAGTATTTGGCTATGTGGTCCAGGGAACCAGGTTTAATGTCTGGGGACATGTATTCAATTTTTATGCTCCTACTGACATCCTCTGTCACATTTGCCAAGTCATTTCACCTAATCTGGACTCTACTTTGCTTATGTACAAAAAAAAAAAAAGGTTTTGATTGCATAATCGTTGAGATCCTTCTTGGGTCTAAATCTCTGATCCCATGATCCATGATACCCTCAACTAGAAATTTTACTAGGTTGAGTGAGGAATTCACTGGAGGAGATAGATTTTCTCTGTGCCAAATTCTACAGGATACCTTGCTAGGAGTTTGGTGTATGATATTGTCAGCAACATTTCTTAATCATTTACTTGTTCCCAATACTAATTATGTTCTTGGGCAGGAATTCCAAATCTTTATTATATGTGACTGCTATGACATGTCCATTGTTTCATTATTCCTCCACTGTTTTTGTTGCTGTGGTGGTGATAGTAGTTTGTTAAAATAGGAATCCTTTTTATTTCTAGACTTTGATACTTTTTTTTTATACTGATATATCTGTTATCTTCAGTGGATATTTCCTCCATGAGCAGAGCTCAACTCCTCCGTGATTTCTCTTCATGTATGATTTTCATTCATGTCCTTTTGAAAGTCCTGCTTCTATTCTGGAGGTCTTTGTTCTGTCACAAAGTTACCAGTGTAGCACTCGGGTTGGCTATGTACTGCCTCAGTCTCAATACAAACCCAGAGCACTTCCTGGTTTGGCCACATGTGCCCCTAGATGATGCTTTTCCATCATTTTCCATGCACAAGTCATTGGTAACAAGCTACTATCTACTTAAACCCACCATATGTCACTCCATTGCTCTAATTTTGATTCTATTGTAATCACAGTTTTCTGTGACTTGAAGCCATGCAACATTATCTTCTATGAGAAGCCTTCCCCAATCTCTCTGAATTCTCGTACTTTTCTTCTATTAATTATTTCCTATTTGTCCCATATGTACCTTGTTTACATGTTGTCTCCTCCATTAGATTGTAAACTCCTCAAAGATAGGGATTATATTTTACCTTTGTATCCGAAGTGCTTAGGACGGTGCCTGGCACATAGTAGTTGCTTAAAAAATATTTATTGATTGAGGGCCAAAGGGATGGACTTTTGCAGGAACAATCACTTTAACATCATGGGAAGTGATGTACAACTCTACCACTGTGATTCAGCCTTATCTCTTTCTCTTCAATTAGTTAACCTGGGGTCCAGCTAATTGTTTATCTACCTTGCCAACATACACAGTCAGGCAACAAGCACAGAGTGCTTACCATATGTCAGGCACTGTGCTAAGTGCTGGGGATACAAAGAGAGGCAAAAACAATTTCTTCTCTCAAGGAACTAACATTCTAATGTGTCAATAACTAGGTGTAGGCAAGCTATATAGAGAGAAACTAAATGGAAAGTAACCACAGAGAGAAGGCACTAACAATGGGGGAGGAAGATGGCAATGGGAAAGGTATCCTGCAGGAAGTGGGATCTGAGCTGAATCTTCAGGGAATCTGGGGGATTTAAAAGGGAGGGGTGAGGGAACAGAGCATTGCAGACATGAGGGACAGCCAGGGAAAGGCAAAATGATAGGAAATTGATGGGCAAGCTGTCCAATGTAGCCTGATCATGGAGAGTATGGAGGGGAGTAAAGTGTAAGAAGACTGCAAAGGGGTCAATGGCCCAAGTACTGAAGAGCTTTAAATGCCAAATGTAGGAGGTTATATGTCATCCTAGAGATAATAGGGAGCCAGGAGTGCTCCTTGAGCAGGGGTTGACATGATCAGACTTCCATTTTTTTTCCTTTCTTTTCTTTTTTTATAATTCTTTTTTTTAATTATCTAGTACTTATTTTTAATCCCTCCAATCTCCCCTTTACCCATTCAAAAAAAAAAAACAAAAAACAAAAAAGACCTCATAACAAATACACATATCCAAGCAAAACAAATTCCCATAAAGGGCATTTCTAAAAATATTAATCTCACTCTGAATATTATGATCGCTTCTTTGACAGGAAACGAATAGTGTCCTTCATTATCAGTCCTCCGGAATCATGGTTGATCGTTGAGTTGATCATAGATATTAAAGGACTGATCACATGTGCCCCCAGACAATGCCTTTCTATCTGTAAGAAATGTAGAAATAGAGGATTTTTAATTTTTTTTGGAAAACTATTTTTGTTCTTAAGTGAAAGATGGATTTGAATTTGGATAGAGAAAGCTAAGAAGATCAGAGAAAAGGCTCTTATTATAATCCAAGCTCAGGATGAGGTTATAAGAGTCTGAAGTAGGAAGGTGGCTATATGAGTGGGGAAGAGATGTATAGGAGAGATGTTGTGAAGGTAGAAAAGACAAGATTTCACAATGGACTGAATCTGTTGGCTGCTCAGCACGTCTTGGCTCTACCCCCTTCCTCAGGAATGAGAAACACTAATCTGGGGGGACTTCTTAAAGGTAGAGGCTACATTTGTTCAGAATAGATTCTGGGATCACCTCCAAGGCTGGCTTCAAGTTCTTGTCTCACTTTCCTCAAGTATTCCCTATCTTCTCCTTAGGAGCTCAATCCTAGAGCCCAGCTCGCAAGCAAGGTCAATAATATCAGGCTAGAAGTAGGGACGGAAAGGGAGGCTCTGCCTGAGGCCCTGGTCTCTTTGTGGGCTGCTGCCTTAGAAGCCCAACTATCCTCAACCTCCATCTAGCTCTACTTTCACAAGTCTAGTCTGTAGTGCATACCAGTAGAAGCTGCCCTGAACCATGAGTCCAGTAAATCACATTCTAGTCCATAAGCCTCTTAATGAGGGTGCAAGAGGAAAGTGTAAAAGCTGGCTTGAAGCTTAACATCAAAAGAACTAAGATCTTGGCAACTGGTCCCACCACTTTCTGGCAAATGGAGGGAGAAGAAATGGAAGCAGTGTCAGATTTTATATTCTTAGGCTCAAAGATCACTGCAGACGGTGAGTGCAGCCATGAAATTAAAAGATGCTTGCTTCTTGAAAGGAAAGCTATGGCAAATCTGGACGGCATACTAAAAAGCAGAGACATCACCTTGCCAACAAACTGTATAGTCAAAGCTATGTTTTTTTTTTTGTTTTGTTTTGTTTTTTGCAGTAACATTGTATGGCTGTGAGAGTTGAACTATAAGGGAAGCTGGGTACCATAGAATTGATGCTTTCAAATTGTGGTGCAGGAGAAGACAGCAAGGAGATCAAATCAGTCAATACTTAAAGAAATTAATTCAATCTATTTACCAGTAGGTCAGATACTGAAGCCGAACCTTAAATACTTTGGCCACATAATGAGAAGACAAGAGTCATTGGAAAAGACCCTAATATTGGGAAAGATTGAAGGGAAAGGAAAAGGGCGATGGTAGAGGATGAGATGAATAGATACTGTCATGGGAACAATGAACATGAATTTGGACAGACTTTGGGAGATAGTAGAGGATAGAAGGGCCTGATCCTATGGTGCTACGATCCATGAGGTCATGAAGTAGGTAGGACACAACTGAATAACTCAACAACAACAATAACAATAACAACAATAGTCTTGATCCCTCTACTGAACAGCTGTGTGACCTTGGGTAAATCAATTTATCTCTCTCAACATCTTTTTTCTCATTTGTCAAATAGATGAGTGTGTAAGAGAAGTGCTAATCAAACTGGGTTCCATAGACCCCTGGTATTTTTACACAGTGCTACTAAGTATCCCATCAGAAATTTGGAATACTAGCACCACTTTCTACATGCAAATATTAATTATACTGATCTAAAAATTAAATATGTAGAAAAAGAGGAGGAGGAGGGGAAAAAAGAGGCATTCAGTCAGCAAGTAAAAATAATTTTTTGTAGAATTTAGCTGAGAAGAAAAGGCAGAGCTAAATAGGATGAAAGTTATCAGGGATGGTAGAACTACTGAGACTTTTTTATTGAAGATTTTTTTTTAATCAATAAAAATATATCTTCTCTCCCTTGCATCCCCATTGCTACCATATTGAAGAAAGAGAAAAAAATTCTTGTAATAAATATTCATAGTTAAGGGAAAACATTTATGACCTCTGTGTCCATGTTAATATATATATGTATATGTATATGTATATATATATATTATATATATATATTTTCTATATCTTGAGTCCATCACCTCTCTATCAGTGGGTGGATAATATCCTTCATCATAGGTACCATGGAATCATGGGTGCCATAGTTCTTACAGTTTTCAGAATTGTTTGTTTTTATAGTGCTGTTATTATTATATAAATTGTTCTCATTCTGCTAATTTAATTCCATATCAGTTTATACAAGTCTTCAAAATTGTCCATTTTTAAAATTTTGTTTTCAATTCATGCAACAAAAAAACACTTGCATAGCACAATAAAAAAGATGATTGCACATAAAACCGCAACTCTACCATGTATAACTTGTTATTCCCTCCAAATATACAACACAGTTATTTTATTATTATTAGAGAGCTAAGAGAAAGAGAGATAGTTAAACAGGATTTGCCAACACATCAACCAAGTCTGATAACATTTTCAGTGGGCCACACCCAGAGTAGGTAGAGCATATTATTTGCACAATAGAGCAAATATTACGCACACGTTACAGATAAGGAAGTTAAGGCTCAGGTAAATTGTATCCTGCCCACTTCCTCTCTGGTGCCATTCCTAAATACTAAAAAGCAGAGACATCACCTTGCCAACAAACTGTATAGTCAAAGCTATGTTTTTTTTTGTTTTGTTTTTATCATATTGATGTTGTCATATTGTTCTTTGGATTCTGCTCACTTTAGCCTGCATCTGTTCATAAAAGGCTTTCCATGTCTCTTGGAAATTGTCATTTCTTAATTTCTTACAGCACTGCAGAATTCTATCACATTTATTTACCATAATTTATTTAGCCATCCTCCAATTAATTGACATCCCTTTAGTTTCCAGTTTTTGCCACCTCAAAAGACACTGAACCACACATGCACGTGTGTGATTGTATGTATGTATAGGATTATTTACCCTTTCTTTGATTTCTATATTATAAAGTTTGGTGGAGAGATTGGGTGTGTTTGGATAGAATGAACTATCTAATAGGGAGAGTTTGAACATTGGAGAGGGACTGGGGATGATAGTGAGGTTATTATACTGGAGGAAATGAGAGGGACCAAAGGTGAATTATCGTTGACAAGGTATTCGTCAGATCCTAGAAAAAAGGAGGAAATAATAAAGAATAGCGTCAGAGATATGTGAGATAAAGAGAGAAGGAGATGAGAGAATGCCTGGTCCACCTACTATGTGCTAGGCATCACTGTCAAGAGGACATGTTCACTCTGTGAAGTTGGTCACTGTCACTTTGCCCATATAAAAACTGACTGGTCACTCTGAAAGTCTCTCTGTGTAGCCATTTTAGCTCTAATTATTAACAGTCTTTTAGATAGAACAGGGCTTTCAGTCCTGTCCATGGATCCATGCCATGTTGAGCCACAATTTTTCCAGGAACTTGAGGATCAAGTTTTCCCCATCCCTTTTCTTTTCTCTACCTGCATTTATTGTTTATTTAACATCTCTAAATGCCTCGCTGAGATGATTCATTATGATTCACACCTAAAAGAGCGGAAGGAAGAGAAAATGCAGAATAAAGGGCCTTTGTTTCCCCGACTCCACCAACACTGGCAATTTCTTTTCTTCTGTCGAGTGATGCCGTGAAGCATTTTTAAGATGACATTAAGTAACATCCTTTCCCCCTCTTCTTCCAGATCACCTGCCGGGCCACTTTTAACCACCCTATTTGGGAAGAATATAAATCACACGTTCTCTTGTCAGTTTGAATCATTGAAGCCTAAGCAGTGGTTATATGATTGTTAGCACCTTTAAAACTGTGATAAGCTCATTTCTAGATGAATAGGCTCCGTGAAATATTATTCAGGTGTGAATCTATTTTTTGATATAAAAAAGAAATCCTCCCCCCACCCCAAACACATCTAGTTTCAAGTATGACCAGTATATTTCACTCTTGATTTAAAATGAAATTGAGTGGGCCTTTAAAAAAAGACTTAAAAAAAAAGAAAGAAACCAAAAGCCATCAGAGCTGGAAGAGAAAGGACCTGCTTAATCCATTTTAATCCATAAAGCATTTATTAAGGGCCTCATAAATGCCAGGTTCTGTGCTAGGTGCTGGCAAAAAGGGAAACTATCCCTACCACCTAGAAGTTTGCATTCTATTAGACGGAAACCACTTGTACACTGATACACAGATACAAAGCAATACAAAGTTATATTAGAGAGAAGATCCCTAACAATTGAGGGAATTAGGATAGGACTCATGTAGGAGTCAAAACATGAACTGAGCCTTGAAGGGAAGCTAGGTTGTTAATAATAATAATGATAATAATAAAAATGATGTTGATGATGATGACTATCGTTATTATTATTACCAGCATTTACCCAGCCCTTGATCCTCATTTGATCCTCATGACAACCCTATGAGGTAGATACTGTTATTATTCCTATATTACAGATGAGGAAACTGAGCCTGAGAGAGGTTAAGTGATTTGCCCAGCAAGTAGTCATCCAATCTTTTCTTGAAGACTGACAGTATGGTGTTCCCAATATGGGATCTGATGTCATTCTCTCTAATGGGCTATAGGTTCTGCTTTTTCAGATAACAAAATCAAGGACTAGAGATTACCGTGACTTACCCAAGGCTACACGGTTTCAGAACAAGAATTTGCACCCCAGTCTTTGCATTCCAGATGCAGGGATCTTTCTGTTACACCACCCCAGATCTGATCAGAAAAAGCCCAGAATTACCTCCTCTACCTAGAGAAAATCATAGTTGACTAGGCCCCTGAAGATTTCCTTGGGGACAAATGACTACAATAATTCCAATTCAGCACACCTTTCCCAAGATGCCTATCTAGACCACATTCCTCAAAAGTCCAAAAGGTCCAGTTTCCTAGGACCACTGTGGTCAAGGACATATACATTAAACACTTTTGTGTCTGCTTTCTTTTTTTCTCTTTCATTTTTAATTCTAGTTTTCCTTACCTAGTGCCTAGCACCTAGTTCACATTTCTTTGCTCTGGGCTTTCAAAAGCTACCCTAAAAATTAGTGTAGGAATGGCACCAGAGAGGAAGTGGGCAGGATACAATTTACCTGAGCCTTAACTTCCTTATCTGTAACGTGTGCGTAATATTTGCTCTATTGTGCAAATAATATGCTCTACCTACTCTGGGTGTGGCCCACTGAAAGTGTTATCAGACTTGATTGATGTGTTGGCAAATCCTCTTTAACTATCTCTCTTTCTCTTGCTCTCTTTCTGTCTCTCTGTCTCTCTCTGTCTCTGTCTCTCTCTCTCTCTCTCTGTCTCTCTCCTCCCCTTTCCCTCTCCCCTCTATTTATCTCTCAAACACTCTCTCTCACTTCCTTCTCTCTCTCTTTTTCTCTAAATGTATGATGCTATTATCATTCATTCTACCAAAGGAGATAAGAAGAGAGGATGGTATTTAATAAACATTTATTGGTAGTGATGACAGGTGCTCAGTAAACACCTGATGAAAGAATGCCTTTATTTGGCATTCTCCTCTGAAATGAAAAACAAAGTAGATGATTTCTCATTTAAAAGAAGATGTATCTAACTAACTGCCTCCTGAAATATGTCAGGATAAGTCAGGTTGACATTTTCAATTAATTTTTATGCTGTCAATGTCAATTTTCAGTGTTTATGATAAATTGATATCTCCTACCATTCAAACACCATGTTTACCTTTTCCCTGAGAACTCACATCTAAAGAGATCATTTTAAAATAGGTCTTGTAAATTTTTTTCTCCCTTTTTTATTATACTTTCCTCCTTTAATGGAGGTATAGTTCGTGTTTGGGTGAGTGAGGGAGGAGAGCAACTATCTCAATGTCCTAAGCATAGCAAGATAAAATCCGGACTTTTACATATTTTCCTTAAACTATTTTAATTGATGTCTTTTGTTTCACATTACCTTCATTCCCAAATATACTCCTCCCCCATCCACTACCAATCCCCTTTAGCAAAGACCAAAAAGAGAGAAAGAAAACAAGTTTTTCAGTTAGATTCAACAACATATTAACCAAATGTGATAGTATATGTATATTTAATGCCCAGAGATTCAATGGCTACCTCTTCAGAAGAGGAGGAAAAGTGCTCTTTCTGTCTCAATCTCTAAGAAGGAGAAAACAAATTTGATATGTTAGGTGGAGATTACACAGATAGGAAGGGGGACTTTGGCTTGGAGTCTGGAGGTTTAGAACAGATTGAGGAATGTGCTGGGAGTCCAGAAAAAATAAAGAACTGAATTGCTGAGTAGCCCTGAAGGCTTATTTTCAATTATATCCAGTGTAGCATTTATTAAATGCCTACTATGTGCAAAGCACTGTGCTAGTTATTGGAGATAAAAATGTAAAAGTCTCTTCCATTAAGGAGTTCGCATTCTCCTGAGAGATAAAATGCATCTATAGAGTAGATACAACTTAATTTCAGAAGTAAAAGAGTACTTATAAAAGGAGGTGGGAAGTATTGGGGGAGAGAATAAGCAGGCAGGGAAGGCTCTAGTTACGGAGAAAAGCTTGAGGAGAAGCTCAGAAAAACTAATATCTAAGGGGCAGAAATGAGGAGAATAACCCAAGTAACCAATCATAAAGGGTTTATATACATGTACCATGTACCAAACACTGCCATAGGTCCTCGGGAAATGCACAAAGGTGGAATATGGAGACAGATAATTAAATAAAAATAAAGACCAAATTTTTTTTTCTTAATCAAGGGAATAGCACTAAAGACTGGGGCGATCTGGAAATGCCTAACATAGAAGGTGACATTTGAGCTGAATTTTTATATATTTTATGTTTAATTTATGGAATAAAACAATCATCCCCATAACATAGTATAACAAAAAAGATGATTACACACGAAACTGCAAATCTACTATGTACAACTTGCTTTTCCTTTTAAATATCCAACAAAGTTATACTGTAAATTTCTTTTTTTTTAGCTGAATTTTTTGAATGAATTAGGAAATCTAAAAAAGGATAAGGACTGTTTCATTTTTGTCTTTTCCTCTCCATGGTCACATTAGGCACTTAATAAATCTTTGAGGGTTAATTGAGAGAATAAGGAGGTAGAACATTCTAGGCATGGTAGGCAGCCAAGGGAAGTTCCAAAGAAGACAGGCTAGGTCTGAATGCTTCTATTACGTCTTTCCAACAATATTCTTCAGCCTAGGAGTAGAAGTGAAGAAAAAAGTTGTCAGGAATGATCTCCACATGGAGGTGGTAATGGTGAAAACTCAGAAGGGAACAGAAAGCTGGCTAAACATCGCAGCCAAGGTCACATATTTGCACTCACTGAGCTTGAGGCTAGTACCTATGCCTGCTAACTCCCAGCTCTTCTACCTTCTGAGAATTTCTCTCTAGTCCTCAGTATATCATCCTTATTCCTGCTTTATACCACCACCAGGCTTGTTTTCTGATGGCATACCTTCCTGGAGGAAATTACATTAAAACTTTCCATTATGGTGGTGTTTTTCAAAAGATCTTGATTTTGTTAATTCCCCATACTAAAAAATGTGATTTTCCCAGTACTTGAAAAAAAAATCACTGGGCTTTGTGAGAAAAACTTCTTTGTGAAATGTTCCTAGAAGTGTTTGTGCAGTATTCAAACACTTTAGCATAATGGAATGACAGTCTCAAATCCGGTTTGAGAAAGCAAAACGTACAAGCTCATTATTGTGTACCAGACACGTTATTTTTTTATATCCGTGAAATTTCTGCACTGCACATGACATTCTGGCTCTGAGGACTAATAAGGCACAAGAGCACATGATTCACAGGATGCCAAAACCTTGCAGAGCTCTCCCAGCTAGAAGAATGACACCTTAGACATTGGTTGCTGCCAGGACAATTTGCGTGACTGGAAGAGAAAATCCAAAATTGGTCTGGAGAGTTTGGGCTTAGAGAGGAAGACTGCAAAGGATTTGGAGACTTTGTGTTACAATATAACCAGAGAGTCAGAATGTAAATAAGTATCCTGCCCTGAGGCTTTTTTTCAAATACACATCCAGAGGGAGCTCCCGATGCCAATTCTTCATGCACTCCATCTGTTTCTCTTCTTTCCATGGTATGCTTTCCCTCTGTTGGCCTCACTTGGATATCTTATCTAGGAAGCAAGGTAGTGGTTTTAACATACTGGTTTTGCTCTTTGAGGAATGCCAGCATTATCCCCCTAAAACATCTATTTATCTTTCACCAGGTGACCAGCCCCACATGTTCCAGCTGCTGGAGATGGCTTCTCGCCTGAGGGACAGTGCAGAATTGTTCCAGTCAGATGAAATGCGACCTGCTAACGATCCCAAAGAGAGAGCCCCCATCCGAGTCAGGATGCTGAATGATATTCTCCAAGACCTGGAGAAGAATTTCTTAGTACAGCAGGTGCCTCCAGGTTTTTACCGGTAGGAACATCTACTCTAAATTTCATTTATTTCTGCCTACTGGGTTGAATTGTTTCTTGTTTTTGGAACTAGCATACCCCACCAATGCCTACACTTGACATCTGCCTCTTGAATGAAAACCAGTTGCATGTCGTAACTACTTAAGCCTCATGGTTTTTTTTTTTTTTATCTGTAAAATGAGGAGGGTGGACTCAGTGATCTCTAAGGCCCCATCTAGGTTTGAGATTCTATCCTATCTCTGATACTCACCACCTAAATGACCTTAAGCAAATTACTTAACCTACTGTGATGTTTAAAATGTTTTAGATACATAGTTTCTAGGTAATTAATCATTTTATTAATAATGCCAGCATTTTATTAACAAAAGAGGTCAGTGGCATTCTCAAATGCCAAAGACCCCTCATGGCAGTGGACTCAGTTTATATGTCCTTGGAAGAGTGGGTATTCCTGAGGGTGGTGATCAACTCTGATTGGTTAACAATTAGTGAGAGAATGAATATGACAATGAGAATTGGGCTCACTCCAATGAGGGGCTGAGAGAGTTACATCAGGTCACTCTTGGACAAAAAGACAGTCTCTGCACCCAGATCACTCCCAGCCTTGGGCAATCTAGACAAAGAACCTACCTCCACTCAGACTTGCTTGAGTGGAACACAATGGGCAGGAATTAACCTTAAATTAGATGGTCTAACTGGGGTAAATTTTTGGCTGAGGTCAGTGATGTCCTTCAAAGAACGGTCTGTGGAACAGTGAAATAGGATGGGGAAAAAGCCTGGATCTCTCCCATAATTGGTTATTATTGATAATTTCTCTCACTCCTTTGACCTTAGTTCTCTCATTTTTAAGATAACAGGGATGGTCTTTGATATTCCTTCTAGCTCTGTATCTGTGATCCTATGTATTTTCTTGTTGATGGTAAGTTTATAGTAATAACTTTTGTTTAATGACATTTTTGATAACGAAATGAGAAGGCTTTGTAATACTAACAAATAGGCATGTATGGAAAGGAAAATCTCATTACCCAGAAAGTTATGATGAATTCCTGACTCAATAGAGTCTTATTATTTTGATAATCATTACTCCGTAAAATCTTGCATTTGGTTTCTGGGTAATAGCACTATAGCACTCTCATGAATGTGGGATCTGGTTCATGTGGGCTTTCTTTCCCACAATTGTCTCATCTATAAAGTGGGGAAAATAGTTCCTACCTCACAAAGTTATTGTGACATAATATGTAAACTGCTTTGCAAATACTCAAGTTCTATTTAAATGCTAGCTATTATCATCATTGTTATTATCATTATCCATGGGGGCCCATTTTGTGCTTTTTTCATCCATGTCCTCCCATAAGTTCATCATGAAGTCACCTAACATTTGGGTCTTGGGGTCAAGGTGCTGGTGGTGGTGTTGATAGTGTTGCTCCAACATTACACAGTTACCAAGCCATGAAACAGCTTCTATGTATTTTTTTTTCTAAAATGTTTGATTCCCCCCCCCATTCCCAGGGATGTAATAAATTAATTTATGTAGTTTACTATCTTCTATGGCTATTCCCTTTATATGTGTGCCATAGGTCATGAGAAGCCTATGATGTAGTAAGTAGGTAGAGAGCTGGACTTGGAATTATCAAAGTCTAGTTTCAAATTCCACCCCTAATAATGGGGAGATCCGTGATAATTTTTTTTGTTTTGTTTTATTATACTTTGCTTCCTTGAACTCAGACACCTCATTAAAGATGAAAAGCTATAAACAGATTATATCTGTGTTGCTGAAAAGGCTTTAGGAACCATAGGTCATAGATGTAGTGCTAGAATAGGTCTTATAGCTAATCTAGGTCTTCCAGATAAGGAAATTTAGGCCTAGAGAGTTTAAGTGATTTTCCCAAGGTCATGCAAGGCAGTATGTGGCAGATTTTGGATTTGAACCCAGGTCCTTTGATTCCAAGTCCATCATTCTTTCCATTTTACATTGCTATCACCATAGTTAGGAAATAGTAGATTGTTGGCATATTCATATCTGTGCGTCTAGATTCAGTGGATTTATTTTTAAGTATAACTAACCTTTATGCCACAAATTAGTAAATGCTGATTTCAGAATTCTGATCCTATTCTTGAAAGATGTAGCAGATGGCACAACTGCATATAGTTTGGTAGACTCTGTATTCTAGATTGTAAAACTCATCCTTGAAAGTACAAAACAGGAAATTTTTTCAAGTTGCATCATTTTACCTCCCTTAAACCTAGGAAGTAGAGACTGTTAATTAAGCGAGAAATTTCCAGGATGGTGAATTAGTAATGTGCCAGGAAAATTATGAAAGAACAGGATTATTCATTAATAGAACCATAACAACATGGAGACAAGTGATAAAGTTTTGAAAAGAAATCATGGAAAAGGAAATGTAGTGAGCAGTAGTTCATTTCATTTTTCAAGCTAAGCAGAAAACTCTGGAGATGATATTCACCCAAGAAGCAAACACTCTTTAGTGTGATGGGATAATGAGAATTCTCATCAAAGCAGGAGGTCAAAAGGGATTTACCTCATAAAAAAAGTTGTTGATAAAAGCTGACTGTGTAAAGCCAAATATTGCATTTTGAAACTTGCTTATGTCCTTATATTTACTGCCTATTACAGAAATGTCAGTGAACACTAAAACATATTCACTTGGGAAGATTTTTATTCACTTTAATGAATATCAGAATATTTCAAAGCTTGGAGCCCCCAGTGGTGTAGCTAATACCAACCGAAAATTATGTAAAATAAGTTGTGTTAGGTACTAGGAATAAGGAAAGGTATGAGTTGGAGTCCTTACCCTCAATCACCTTAGAATCCAGTTGTTGAGATGGAGAAAAGACATGAAAAGACATAAATAATACATGGGAGTAGAGTCTAAAAGCCAATGCATGATATAGAAAGTGTACATTATGAGAGGTCAGAAAAGTGAGAAATTGCTATGGGCTGGAATAGTCGAGGAAGATTTTTTTGAGAAGGTGTCAATTCAGATGGGTTTTGAAGGAAAGATAGTAACAAGTATGGGAATGGTATTAAAGTAAAGATAACTAGTCTAACAAAGGCTGAAGCAGGAGTCTATTCATATTCTTCTTCAGGAACAATGGGGTGAATAGTTTGACTGAAAGGTAGATTAATGAAAGGGAGTAATGGTGGGAAGGTTAGAGTCAAATTGTGGAAGGTCTTGAATGTCATGCCAAGTTATTTGGAATTTCTTGTTTGTACAACAAACAATCATCTTTGTTGAGACTTTTGTGGGGGAAGAGGGTAGTAATACATACAAATTTAGGGAAATATTAATCTGATGAAAATGTTTGAGATGATAGATTTAGATAGAAGTTAGATAGTTGAGCCCCCTCATTTTTCATATGAGAAAACTGATACCACACAAGTTGATACTGATACAACACTCACACTTATACTCACACCAATAGTAAATGACTGTGCCAGGGATTTGAATCTAAGTCCTCTGATTCCAATTCTAGATCTGTCTCTTTCTACTGTACCATAATGAGGGGAAAAACTGGTATTTGGAAAACCAGTTGGATGGTCAGTGATGAAGGGAATGGAAAGAAAGTTTGGAAGGGATAGTTGACAAGCTGTGTTGACTGTTTGGAATGTGAGCTTGTGATTTAATGTTATTTTTTTTTTTTGAGGCAGAGCCAAGATGGCAGAGAAAAGGCAGATACTCACCTGAGCTCTCCCCAAGACTCCTCTGGACACCTTTAAATAATGCCATAAAACAATTCCTAGAGTGACAGAACCCAAAAAAGGACAGGGAGAAATAATTTTCTAGCCAAAGACAACTTAGAAGGTTGGCAGAAAAAGTCTGTCACACTGGGGTGAGAGTGGAGCACAGTCCAGCACAGGCTACACTACCACAGAGTATGCTCCAGCAAAGCAGGAACAGGGCTTTGGAGTCTCTGAATCTATAGTGTCAATGGCTGGCTCTGTAGCTCCCAGGCCACTGATGATAAGGGGGTTGAAACAACTGATCAGAAGGAGATTATAGGGGTCTTTTTGCTGGCACTGGGGTCAGGACTCTGTTGCTTTGCCCATAATCAGATCTGGGTTTCAGTCCTTGGTGGCCCCAGGGCAAAGAGGAGCACTAGCATACCAGAGCTTGCAGGGGCCACAGAGGAACAGGGACACTCATCATGGGTCCAGGGCAGAAAAGAGTACTTGTGCTCATTCACAGACCAAAGCACAGGCCAGGAGAAGAGTAAACACCTCTCCTTAGATCATACTACCTTGGGAACGACTGGAACAACTGGAAACTTACAGATCTCTAGAAGAATCTCTGATAACGGCTGCACAAAAAAACCTGAAGCTTAGGATAGTGCACCATCCACTCTGGAAGCAAAGCCCAACTTTAACAAAAAGTTAAAAATCAAGAAATAGACTGGGAGAATGGGCAAACAACAGAAAAAAATTCTGATCATAGAAAGTAACATTGGAAGTTACAAGAAAGATCAAAACACAAACTCAGAAGAAGATAACAAAGTCAAAGCTCCTACATCCAAAACCTCCAAGAAAAATATGAATTGGTTTCAGGCCATGGAAGGGCTCAAAAAGGATTTCGAAAATCAAGTAAAAGAGGTGAAGTAAAAACTGGGATGAGAAATGAGAGTGATGCAAGAAAATCATGGAAAAAAGAGTCAACAGCTCAGTAAAGGAGACACAGACACACAAAAAAAAAACTGCAGAAAATAACACTTTAAAAAGTAGAATAGGCTGAATGATAAAAGAGGAACAAAAAACAATGAGGAGAAGAATGCCTTGAAAAGCAGAATTGGAATGGAAAAATGGAAAATGGAAAAAGACATACAAAAATTCACTGAAGACAACTCTTTAAAAAAGGAGGATGGGCCAAATGGAAAAGGAGGTACAGAAGCTCACTGAAGGAAATAATTCCTTAAAAATTATAATTGAGCAAGTAGAAGTTAATGACTTTATGAGAAATCAAGAAACAATAAAATAAAATGAAAATAATGAAAAAAGAAGAAAGTGGGAAATATCTCATTGGAAAAACAACTGATCTGGAAAATAGATCCAGGAAAGATAATTTAAAAATTATTGGACTACCTGAAAGTCATGATCAAAAAATGAGTGTAGACATTATCTTTCAAGAAACTATCCAGGTAAACTGTCCTGATATTCTAGAACCAGAAGGTAAAATACAGATTGAAAGCATCTACCAATGAGATCCCAAAATGAAAACTCCCAGGAATATTATAACCAAATTCCAGAGCTCCAAGGTGATGGAGAAGATATGGCAAGCAGCCAGACAAAAACAATTCAAGTATCAGCTACATTAAAGGATCAAAGATCTTGCAATATGATATTCTGGAGGGCAAAGGAACTAGGATTGCAACCAAGAATCACTGCAAAACTGAGTATAATCCTTTGGGTTGGGGGGGAATGGACATTCAATGAAATAATGGACTTTCGAGCATTCCTGATGAAAAGACCAGAGCTGAATAGAAAATTTGACTTTCAAATACAACACTCGAGAAACATAAAAAGGTAAACAGGAAAGGGAACTCATAAGGGACTTAATGTTTAAACTGTTTACATTCCTACATGGGAAGATGATACATGTAACTCATAAGGACTTTCTCATTATTAAGGCAGTTAGGAGTATATATAGACAGAGGGCACAAGTGTGAGTTAAATATGAAGAGATGATATCTAAAAAAATAAAATTAAGGGGTGAGAGAGGAATGCACTGGGAAAAAGGGAAAGGTAGAATGTGGTAAATTATCTCACATAAAAGAGTCAAGAAAAAGCTTTTACAATGGAGGGGAAGATGGGAGAGATGAGAGGGAGGGAGTGAACTTGACTGTCATCGAAATTGGCTCAAAGAACACATAACGTACACACTCAGTTGGGTATAGAAATATATCTTACCCTACAGGAAAGTAGGAAGGGAAGGGGATAGGAGAAGTGGGGGATGATAGAAGTGAGGGCAGTTTGGGGGAGTTGGTAGCCAGAAGCAAAACAGGGACAGGGTAAAAGGAGAGAGAGAATAGAATAAACAGAGGGGAAATAGGATGGAGGGAAATACAATTACCAATTGTAACTGTGAAAAAAAGTTGAAGCAGGTTTCTATGATAAAGACCTTCTTTTTTTTATTCATTCATTTATTTATTCATTTATTTATTTATTTATTTATTTATTTATTTATTTATTTATTTTTGTTTTTTTAGGCAATTGGGGGTTAAGTGACTTGCCCAGGGTCACACAGGTAGTAAGTAACAAGTGTTTGGTCTGAGGCCGGATTTGAATTCAGGTCCTCCTGACTTCAGGGCCCATGCTTTATCCACTGCACCACCTAGCTGCGCCGATAAAGGCCTTATTTTGGAATCATATAGAGAACTGAGTCAAATTTATAAAAATGAAAGCCATTCCCCAACTGATAAATGATCAAAAGATATGAACAGTTTTTAGATGAAGTACTCAAAGCTATCTGTAGCCATATGAAAAAGTGTCCTAACTCCCTCTTGATTGGGTAAATACAAATTAAAACAATTCTGAGGTACTATCTCATATTATTAGATTGGCTAATAGGAATTATTCCTATTATTATTATATTATAGTATTCCAGAAAAGGAAAATGACAAATGTTGGAAGGGACGTGAGAAAAAGGAGACATTAATGCATTGCTGGTGGAGTTGTAACCTGATTCAGTCATTCTGTAGAGCAATTTGGAACTATGGCCAAAGGGCTATAAAACCACGCATCCCCTTTGGCCAAGCAATACCACTACTAGGTTTGTATCCCAAAAGAGATTAAAAAAAGAGAAAGGACATACATGTATAAATATATTTTAGTGACTCTTCTCTGGTAGCAAAGAATTGGAAACTGAGGGGATGCTCATCAATTGCGGGATGGCTGAACAAATTGTGGTATGTGATTGTGATGGAATATTATTTTGCTATAAGAAATGATGAGCAGGATGCACTCAGAAAAACCTGGAAAGACTTACAGAAGCTGATATAAAGTGACATGTGCTGTGCACAAAGTAACAACAATATTGTAAGATGATCAGCTGTGAACGACTATTCTCTGTAATACATTGATCTAATACAACTCTGAAGTATCTATGATGAAAAATGCTATCCATCCCCAGAGAAAGAACTGATGGTGTCTGAATAGAGATTGAGGCATACTTTTTTTTTTTACTTTGCTTTTCTTGAGGTGTTTCTGTCTATGTTTTCTTTCACAATATGACTAATATGGAAGTATGTTTTGCATGACTACATATGTACAATCTGTATCTAATTGCTTGCCTTCTCAATGAGGGGAGTGGGGAAGGAGGAAAGGAGAGAATTTGGAACTCAAAGTTTTAAAAATAAATGTTAAAATTGTTTTTACATGTATTTGGGGAAAAGTAAAATACTAAACAAAAAAAGTTATTTTTTTCCTATTTGACTAGAACTCTCGGATGGGAAGAAAGATTATTGACTGACATCATCAAACCTGATATCCAGTCCCATCTCTTTTGTTAACTTGCTTTGTTACCTTGGCAAGCTAGTTTAACTGCTTTAAAGAATGCTTTCTTTATCTATAAACTGACAGAGGGGATTGGAATTGGTGGCCCCCAATATCCTATCTGGCCCTAGCATTCTATAATTCTATTGTAGGACCCAAATTCTATGACAACAGGGAATTTATTTTCTACTTGTATTAAGGAAACCTTTTCTGAGCTCTCTTTTAGCCCCCCTCCACCCATTGTTAGTATTTTCTCTCTTCTCAAATTATACTGATATACTTCTCTGGACACATATCATATCTACCTAATTACCAAAGATTCTGAGAAGGAAGGGGCTATTTTTCTTCTTGTTCCTTTGTCTCTAGTACCCATCCCAATACCTGGTATGTAATGCCACCCCATGCACACACGCCACAACAATACTTTTCATTCCATAGCCAACCATCACTTGGCATACTTTTTTTTTTCCTAGACCACTCTAATCTACTGATTTCAGTTCCTTACCTTGAGATTCTGCTCTGACTTCCTCATAGCCCCAGAGTCCCTTGTTTCTAAATCTAGTGATGATGGGTTGGGAAATAAGTGAGACAATTCACTGGGGGGAGAGAGAGAAGGAAGGAGCTCAGTGGGCAGGATGCAGATGTATGAATGGTTAGACCTGCTTCAGGCCCAATGCAGAGGAACATTTAAGGCCAATAAAATCCAAGACAATCTGCTAATACATTTTGAAAAAGATATGGGAATAGAACAAATGTCAGATTGCTTCTGACTTCATTCCATTGAGGGATTTTTGTTGTTATTGCCATGGGTACCTTTTCCAAAGATACAGATCACAGCTGATCCCTGTCTGCCCCTCCTGTGGAGCTATCGATCTTTCTTTCCAGAAAACCTTCACTCAACATCTTAGGGACCTTCCATTAGCTTTCTTGACATTGCTTGAATGATAATGTATATACACGTGCTGTCTCTCAATTATCCTTCCCTCTCCTTCTGTTGCCAACTCATCTTGCACTCTTCTCCCTGCTCGTGCATCTCACTGACGACATCCTTTATGAGCTTCCTCTCTTCAGTTCCTTGTGGGTCATGTGGTACTCCTGACCACCAGGTCCTCAAAAGTAAGTAATTATGAAGTACTTATGAGACATACAGATTTTGAGAACTTTGCATCGGAAAGATAGTAGAATGAATTCTTATTTGCTCTTACTGGAACACATGCATTTAAAATATCTCAATAATTATTGATACCCCAAGTACCAAAATACCATCATTCTATATACTGATGTTTAATTGTTTTGAAAATTTTAAATATTGTATAATAAAAAACCCTTGCAATTATATTTTAGTGTGCTTTTCCACAAGAATTAGTTATATAAGTGCTAATAGAGCTGCAAGTTCAGTGTTTGATTGGGATAATGACTACTTTGTTCTTATACTGTTTTTTTTTTCTTTGTGAGGTGTGGGTGGACTGAATGGAGCTAAAATCCCACAATTGTTTCTCCTGTCATTAATTCTATCAGTAAAGTCTCTGATTCCTTTAGACTCTGAAAAGATAAACTAGTGATTAAGAATTACCATAAAGCTTTTAAATATTTTAATAGAAGCCAAAAGCACAAAAGAATCTATGCATGAATATAGTATTCTAATCTATACAACCTGTAATTTCTAAGAAAAGGGTTGAGGACCTGACTTAGAGATAGATTCTTTTTAATGTTGGAAATTAGACATACATACATACATATATACACACACACACACATATACATACACATATTTTTTTTCTCTTATTTCTCTTTCATGGCTAAAAGTATACACCGGCTTTATAATTATGAGGTTCTTTTATATTTCTAGTGCTGCCACTTTAAAGAAGAAAAAAATGCAGCAAGTTCAAAAGCAGCCAAACTAATATACTGAAATTCATAACTCATGTTTCAGTTGCTTATTTTGCTAATGGTAAAACAAAGGATCTTTTCCATTGTGCATGATAACATTTGAATACAATTTGATTAGACACTTACTGTGAATGCTTGTTAAAAATATTTCAATTGAAAATTATATGTTTATCATACTAATTAGTCTGAGATCCGATCTGATGGTCTCAAAATAGAAATTAAAGAATACACAGCTGTAGGAGGCTCATAAAAATCATGCACACTCAATTTTAGGGTTTCCATTTACTTCAAGTAAATGGAATAAGATGAGTTTTTAACTTGAAATTTGGTCATGCTTCTCTAGTTGTGTCTGTGTCCCGTGGGCTTCCCATGTCTTAGCCCTTTCTTCCATGTCTGGTAGGAAAAGTCAACTTTGGAAATGGGGAGAAGGGAACTGGGATTGTGTTTGCAGGAAGAGAGAAAGAGAAGACATTTTGAGATCTCAGGACATATCTCATAAGGAAGAAGTGGAATGGGGAAATGATAACAAGTGCCTTTTATGCCTTAATGATGAAGGAATGAGAGATGAGAAGACATTAGGATTTAGAGCCAAAGGGGAACCAAGGTTATCTAGTCCAACCTCCTCCCCACCTTGGCAGATAGATATAAAATCTAAAGGACCTTGTTTTTTTTTTTCTTTTGTTTTCTACATATTATGTAGAATTTGGTTAACTTACTGACTGCAAGTGAAATAAAAAATGTAGGAAGATGAGGGATGTAAAGCTGGATTTGATCTGAGAGAGTAAGAACTGAAGCTGGGTTTGAAAAACCGTTGTTGTGACCTTTTGAGGAAAAAATGTCTATGTATGGGGGGCATTTATATTAATTGCTACCTCCATTCCTTTGAGCATGTTCTACCTACTCCCCAATTCCTAGGATAGCCTTCTCAATCCTTACCACTTGTCTAAATCCAATCCATATCTAGGCTGCCTTCTCCATGTCACCTTCACCAATATCTCTGGCCCACCTACACTCAACTACAATGAAGCAAAAAACAGAATTATCTTTGAATTATGTTTCATATCTTCCACTACTGAAACATGAAAGTTTTTTTTTTCTTTTGGTTAGGCAGTGGGGTTAAGTGACTTGCCCAGGGGCTCAGATTCTTAAAATCTAGCCAATAGCTCACTAACATTCAGACTGCTTAAGTCTGCCCAATATGATGGATGTTCTAACAAGCCTTGTCTTTGGCTGAAAGAAGGCTTGGGTCGAATTCTTTCGGGCAGGATCGACGTGTTGTGATATTGGGGTCCCAACACCCCTAAACCGCATCAGGATCATGAAGAATCAGAAAGACTGAAACAATTGAACAACAGAATAATGAATGGATAGTCACTGATTCAGAATGCCTAGGCAACCACATGAGTTCAGGAGGATAGTTTGATTTCCATATGACAGGCTGGTGCAGGTTGGGGGGGAGGTGTGTGGCAAAGATTTATTAAATTGTTATTTGTCAAAGATTGGTAAAAGTGAATGTATTATATTGGGTTGATTTTGAACTTCTAAAATGTACCAAGACAGATTTGCTTCCTCAAAACATAGTCAAGGCATTATTTTAATTCACCTCCTCAAGTCACCTCAGGTTCACATTGTAAGATTAAGGATTATGTGCCAGGTCCCAAATATTTCCTTATGAAGTGAATATTTATTAATTACCTATTGTATGCACAGCACTATGTTAAGTGTATAGGAGGGTTCCAAGTCTAGACAAACCAAAGTTCCTTCCCTGATGAGCTTTGCAATTTAGTAGAGAGATAAAATATACCTATAAGCAACCACAGTACTCTATGATGTGTAAGTGAAGGGCAAACAGGAGGGCAACATCAGTCAGTCAGCCAGTCATCTAGCCTTGTCTAGGTACCAGCATTGTGCTAAGTGCTAGAGATACAAAGAAAGGTGAAAAAAAAAGTCTTTGTTCTCAAAAAGCTCTTATTCTAATGGGGGAAACAAGATGCAGTTAAAGATCCAAGGAGGTTAAAGGATGGGTAGTATTTCTGCTGGCTAAGATTAGAAAGAGGGCATTCCAGGAAGTTAAAGTACTAGATAGCTTCACTTCATGCCTTCCCTATGTTTATTTGGAGCTTTGGTAATTTTCTAATGTTGTAACCTTGTGTACCTTCACAAACTACTCATCTGGGATTTCTTACAAGCCAAACCTCAGCTATAGCATGCAGAGAATAAGCTTCTCTGTTTCTTTGAATGTATTTTCAGGTCTTACCCTAAACACATGAATAGCAAGAGAAATTTACCATGCTGTTTGTCACTCATGTAACTGCTATTTTTTTTTGAAAGAAATTCTGACAGTATTTGCCTAATCCTAAGGTAGATTGAAATTTTACTTTACTTTCTTTTTCTAATCTAAAACAATTACATGAAATAGCAATTGGCTCTTTATGCAATGACATGAAATGGGAGGGATGGTAGCCAAGATTTTGGAAAGAATAGCCTTCAAGTGTGTCTCCAATTCTTAATTGCTACTCATAGTAGGTCCCATTTTCAAAGCAAAGCATTAATATGATCTACTGGGGAGGTCTGCTAATCCAAACTAAATTTAACAATTAATGGAGAATAGCTAGAGGGATGCAAAACTGTGAAGAAAGAAGGTAACATTAGCCCTTCACATAGGACATCCTCCCTCAGCAGGTGATTGTCATGTCGAATTCTCACTCTTTCCATTTTCTCCCATTTTACAGACCTATTAACTATGAAATTAAATAGAGTATTGGAAAACAAATGGGCATTTTTCAAAAGCTGATGAAATGTGCCAGCCTCTCTTGCCGATGGAAAATGAAAAACATTGACTGGAAAATCATTCAGGACATTGAGGACTAAGAATATAGATACACATTTTGGGGGGGATTTTCTTGCTACAGTTGAAAAATGCCATTGTCTCCTCATACTTCAGAAAACATGACAAAGTATTTCTTTTATTTTTTTACATTCTCTCTACCTGCAGCTTGGCAGAAGAAAGTCCAGACAGGCTATTAAAAAGAATATTTCTTCAAGGTATGAAAACAAGTGGGGAAGATGCACTAATCAGTCAACATGCATTTATTAAGGGGGAACAAGGAAGGAAAAAACTTATTTATTAAGAACTTAAAATGTGTTGGATGCTCTGCTAAGCACTTTACAAATATTATTTCTTTAATCCTCACAACAACCCTGGGAGATAGTTGCTATTATTATACCACTTTTATAGTTGGGGAACCTGAGGCAGACAGAGATTAAGTGACTTGCCTCGATCACACAAATAGTATCTGAGGCAGGATTTAAACTCAGATCCTCCTGACTCTATCCACTGCATAACTATGTAAGTCTTCTCCTTTGATGATTACATATTCATATGAGGACTATGTTGTATTGTTTTCTTAGATGCAAGTATTAAAATAGTATGAATATCAACTATTAGAAAAGTCTTCCAGAACCCAGAACTTTAGTCTTACGGACCTGGAATTTCAGATTTTATGAAACAAATATAAAGTTCAATAAGTAAGAAGAGGAAGGAAATACATTATCTTGACAATGGCAATTGAAAAATAATGACTTAACTTGAGTGAGTTTCTCCATTATGTTATCTGTGGATGAGACTAGGAGTTCAGATATTATGTAAGTAACCTTTTAATTTTTTTTTTCATAGATGTGTTTTATAGTGCCCACCTCTCTTCCTTTCAGAGACTATTAATTACAGTGTTTATGGAGTCTTAATGATCAAAATACAGTTAAGACCTGAAAGTCAAGGTTAAAAGTAACATCTTAAATGTGTTCCTGTTTAAGCAGAGTACTTATTGAAGGCCTATTTGTACCTGTGGTAGCTACAGATCTGCCTGAGTTTCCCTCCCAAAGCACTTTTTTAGGCTCTGGTGGCCTGCTCATTACTCATCCCTGGAGGCTGAATTGTGATCTCCTGGGTCTCAGATGGAGGAGGAGGAGGAGGAGGAGGCCCTTTTTTGTTTTGATAACCAAATTACAAGGAGATTATGGCTGGAATTTTAGGGGGTCACTAACGTATAGTAAAAGTTAAAATCAGAAGGAAATGGTTTTTAGGGTTCCTGTAACTCAAAAATACCCCTACATGAAGACAAATTTGGAGAATGCTTCTTTTGGCTAAATTTTAGGAAACAAGTGAACAGATAAAATCTTTTTATTTTAATAAGGTTCAGTTGTGTTATACTTTCTTTGAAGCAAATATCTCCTGGAACTAATTTTTTTAACTCACTCAATATGTTAACCTCATGTATTATAGCGTACAGTGTCAGCATTTTTATTTCTTTTGCTTGGTTTATTTTTAGAAAAATATTTCCCCCTTATGCTTATTTGACTCCAAACTTATCTCTTTGCCTACATTATACAACAACTTAGCTCTTTGCTTGCATTTCATGTCTACTTAGCTCTTTGCCTGTATTATATGTCTACATAGAATTTGCTAAAGTGCTAAAGAAAATTAAAGTATTAGTGGCATTTTCTGATCGCATCTATAAGGAAACCAAAACTTCTGGAAGAAAACCAAAACAATTAGTTGGTCATCTGGATGTTTCATTTGTAAAATCCCTAACATCTGGATAGTCCTAAAGATACAGATGTTTCTAAGTATCCATATTATTGATGTTATGTGCATATATGTATCGAGCATTCTATATATACAAATAATAAATATGCATATATAGATACAGGCATATAGAGAGACAGTATTGGTATAATGAATGTAGGGCCAGCCTTGGAGTTTAAAAGACCTAAATTCAAATCCTGCCAATGACATACACTAACTATGAAAATATGGGCAAGTCTTAGTCTCACAATGAGGCAACTTCCTGAAACTACACAGTATGGTGAGTTTCAGACTCAGGGCATTTTCATTGGCTGTCCCCAATGTCTGGAATGCTCTTTGTCCCTATCTCTGCCTCTTGACTTCCCTGGATTCCTTCAAGTTTTAGCTG
Organism: Vombatus ursinus; assembly: GCF_900497805.2. Classification (NCBI taxonomy): domain Eukaryota; kingdom Metazoa; phylum Chordata; class Mammalia; order Diprotodontia; family Vombatidae; genus Vombatus; species Vombatus ursinus. Next base: position 24,269,695 of record NW_020954588.1, on the reverse strand, counting down.
AAATACCACCTTATGCAATAAACCTTTCCCAGTTGCCCCTTACTGCTGGTGCCTTCCCTCTGAGATTACCTTCAGTTTATCCAGTATATGTCTTTTATGTACAGAATTGTCTGCACGTTGTGTCTTCCATTAGAATGTAAACTCCTTGAGGACGGAAATTGTTTGTGTCTTTCTTTGCATCTCTAGCATTTAGCATAGTGCCTGACACATAGTAAACACTTAGTAAATGCTTGCTGATTGGCATCCATGGAGTTTTCTATTCACATCCAGTCCTTCCTCCCCCAAGATGTATGTATACGTTGTTGTTTTTCTGCATCTCATAGTTTCAGACACTTTCCTGGCCCACTTGAAAGTTTAAATGGCTTGCCCAGGATCATACAATCACTTTCTGTGAGAGGCTGGACTTGAAAGCAGGTCTTTCTGACTCATTATTCACTACACCACATTATGTGTATACATATCCAGAGAGTCCTAACTACACATTTGTCCTATGCACCCACAGTAACTTACACCCAATACTGTTTTCATTTCACATATGAAGAATCCACATAATTGTGTGTTTTTGTTTATTTCTTTATCCAGGTATTTTTGAGGGTGTAGATTATGACTATGTCAGTTTTGTCCATGAAACTTAAGAGAAATCATATATGAGCAGCCAATAAGAAGGCTTTTATTTTGAAAACACTACAGTGGGAAGAACAATGACTTGATTTCCCAGTCTCTCAACAAAAATATGAACAACAGGACTTACCTCTACTATAAAACAAGTTAAAACCTTGGAGCTGAAAGCAAGTCAGTCCAGTTGTGATGCTTAATAGAATGGAATAAAAGAAGATGTACCTCTGATAAAGTGAGCCTGCAAGGAGTGAGTTTAATGCTTATAAGATTAGGCAGAACCTACCAGAAAGGCCCTTACCATATTAAGATGCTCACTGAATTTCATGGCCTCTGAAGAACACAATTCACTCTTGCGCAAACTTTCATAGAATATATGTCTGATTTTTTCCAAGTCAAAAAGGCTTAGTCAATAAAAATACTAGGTGGACCTGGTTAAAACATTCTCAACCATCTGTGTCATGGTCTACTTATAAAGTTCCAAGATAGCACATACCAACAATTTCCAGCTGTGTTTAGAGTTAAGCTCAATTTAAGCTTAATACACATTTTTACTGTTGGCTGAAAAATTTGAAAAAGAAATTATCATTGTCATCATCATCAAAGTGGCTTTAAATATGTAATTGTTCATGACATGGGGGAGATACTACAATAAGAGGGTTGGACCTGCACACATAACACTCAGGTTTGGAATCTAAGCACTTCTGTTGTCCATAATGGTATCCTCAATTAATGAGCCCCCATTGAGTATCTACAATGTGCTGAGACCATGTTAGGTACAGTGGTGGTTACAGAAGTAGAAGAGGTGGTTTCTTGCCCTACAGATATTTACAGACCAGTTAGAGTAATGAAATCTGGAAAAGACCTTTCAGATCGTCTAGTCCAACTGCCTTATTTTTATTGTCGTTGGTTTTTTCTCATTTTTCTGTTCTATTTCTTGACTATCGAGTCTATGCTCATGTAGAGCTCTGCTTCCCGAGTGGAGGGTGCAATGTCCCAAGCTTCAGGTTTTTTGTTCAGTTGTTTTTAGAGGTAATTCTAGGGACCTGTAAGTTGTTGGCTCTTCCAAGGTGGTATGATGTAGGGAGAGCTGTGTTTACTACTCTCCTGTGCTGTGCACTGGTTTGTGAGCAACCACAAGCACTCTTTTCAACCCTGGAACTGTGACCTGCATCCCTGCTCCCCTGTGGCCACAAGCTCTTCTGTGCTAGTGCTCCTCCTTGCACTGGGTCTGAGACCCAGGACTGCAACTCAGATCCAAATACAGACAATACAACAGAGTCCTGCCTCTGGTACCAGCAGAAGGATCCCTGTAAATCTCCTTCTGAGCGATTGTTTGATCCTCTTACCGCCTGTGGATTGAGAGGTCTGGAAACCCCCACTGCTGCCACTGATTCAGTCACCGCAACGCCTGCTCCTGGTTTGCTGGAGCCTGGCCTGCTCTGGGTTGGCCTGCACTGGACTGTGCTTTTCTCTCATCCTGGTGCAACAGACCTTTTCTGCTGAACTGCTAAATTGTTTTGGGCTGGAAAATTGTTTACTCCATCTTTTTGTGGGTTCTGCTCCTCTAGAATTTGTGGAAAGTCATTTTTTAACGTTATTTGGAGGGGTTTGGAGGAGAGCTCAGGCCATCTTGGCTCTGCCTCCATTATTACTATTATTAAAGCAAAGTACTGCCATGCTTTTAGGAAGATTTTCTGGTAACATTCTAAGCAGTCATTGCTTCTAGTTAATGCCTTTCCATCTATATAAGCATACAGATTGTAAAGGCTTTGGGGAAGGAGAGCAATTAATTGATTGTTTCTGCTCTAAATGGTCAGTTTTCATAGGAAAAATCCTTGAGCCATCCCTTGATCGTCTCTAATCTACAAGAAGTCATTGCTGAAAGAGGGGAAAAGGTGTTGTCTATTTACAATCAATTATACCTTTGCCAGATTACAGGCAACTTTGCAAGAAAAACAGCATCTTACCTTTTTCTGTCTTTGGAGGCTTCAGTTACCTGCATGACAGTGATGAAAATACAAGATAAGGAGTGGAGAAGGGCTTCTAGGACAATCATGGAATTTTGGAGGAGGGAAAAGGATCTCAGAGATCCTCTTGCCTAACTTTCTACCCCATGTTGTAATCCTCTCTAGGATACCTGACAGGTGGCTGTCAGCCTTTGTGGGGATATATCTAGGGCTAGAGAACAATGGTTCATGCTATTTTTTAATAGCTGGGATCATTTCCTAGGTAGTCTGGTATCGAGCCAAAATACCCCTGCTCCCAGCTTCTACCCTTTGGGTTTAACTCTACTCCCTGGAGCTATACAAAAAAAAAAAAAAAAAAAAAAGAATCCCTCTTTCATGTGCAAACTCATCAAGCATTTCATAACAGCTAAGTTAGAGGATCATAGAACCAGAGCTGGCAGGGACTTCAAAGGGCATACAGTCCGTAACACCCGCATTTCCCAGGTGAAGAAACTGAGACAAGCATTTTCCCCAAAGTCACATAGAGGACATCAGAAGAAAGATTTGAAACCAGGGCTTCTGACTTCAGAAAGAGAAAGCTTTCTACTTTTCTATCCCTTTATGTTGATTATTTTGCATTTCTTTTGGTCAAATACCCCCAGTTCCTTTCTTTTATGTTTGGAAATCTTCCTTACAAAGCTATTGCCTTTTCCTTGATTCACTTTATCTATATCCCCATTAAAATATGGTCCTCAGAACAGGTCTGAACACAGAGCTCCAGATGTAATCAGTCTAGGGCCTAGCGTCCCCTTGTTTAGGATGTGATGTTTCTGTTATTACAACTAACATTCTACTTTACCTCTAACACACACTAGCTGTATGACTTTGGGCAAGTACCTTAACCTATCAGCGCCCTAGGCAGCTCTCTCCAGCTGTCAGCGTTTGTTTGTTTTCTGCATGTGCTCCAGAGAAGCCAGCTCTCTCTCTCGTCCTCCTCTGAGTCCATTAGGTTTTTCAGTGTGAATGACGCTTTTGTTAGATATTATTCTTTGTTCCAACCTATCCAGATATTACTGAATCCTGATTCTTCTATTCATTCGTTAGGTGATTATGTCAACTCCCTTCCCCCTTCACTTATCTTTTTGGCTACATCAAGTGAACTTTTTACAATCTATTCTCTGGTTTTCTTTTTTTTTTTTAACCTTGACTGTCTCTTTCCCTAAACATGTATAGTTGATGTCACAGAAGTGCATTTCACTGTGTATGCTTTAAAGCATAAGCAGGCATGTATAACCTATATCAAATTGCTTACCATTTTAGGGAGGGGGGAGGTAAGGGAGGGAGGAAGAAATTTGGAACTCAAAATTTTATTTAAAAAAAATGAGGGTTGAAAATTGTTTTTACATTCACTGGAAAAATAAAATACTTTTAAAAATAAAATAAAATATATGCAGGACAGATGGAAGTACAGTTTCAAGGTGGGGGGGGATAATAACTCTACAGAGTGCAACTGTTGAAAGCCTTTGGGCAATATTCATCTAATTTTTATTTTATTTTCACTAACAAAGAGAGACATTGTGCTGTAGTGAATAGTGGCTTAGATCCTGGAAGTGTTGTGTTCAAATTTTTCCTCAATGCCTACAGTCTCTATGACCTTGAGCAAGTCACTTTTCAGGATGTTAAGCAACTCCCTAGGACTGTAAGTGACAGCAAAAGTATGTACCTGTATTGGTGGAAGGAATTTCCTCCTCCAGGCATCCCTGTATCATTGAAATCAGTCTAGTACCCGTCCCCTTTACTAACAAGGTAAACCTCATTAAAAAGTCTAAGAATTGCAAAATGAAATCTGGAATTGTTACTCTTCTTAGAGAGAATCTATATTGTAATTCACAGGGTAATGGGTATGAAGGGAGGGGGATTAAGGGAAGGGTACATTGGACAGAGTCCCACCCTAAGCTGTCCTGGGAGGCAGAGACAGAAAAATGGGACTGTGAGGTCTTTGACTTTTCTTGGAAAGCAGTTGTAGAGCAGACACTAGTTGTCTGCTCAGTGACACCCAGGGGTTTCATTCTTGTCATCACTGTGTCCAACGGGGATTTGATAACCATCCTTTGGGCACTCTTCGTGCAAGACTAATAGTAATGTAGGACCATAGATCTAGATCAGGAAATAACCTCAAAGATACATCTAGTCCAACCTGTGCACTTCATTGATGTAGATGTCACTCTTGTTTTAGTTTATGTGCCCCTTCTTTCAAATTTTATGAATGTCCTTTTCAAATCTGAGCTCATGGGAGAGCTACTAATGGAGATAAACTGGTCACTTTTTTTTTTTTTAGGCAATTGGGGTTAAGTGATTTGCCCAGGGTCACACAGCTAGTAAGTGTCAAGTGTTTTGATCTGAGGCCAGAATTGAACGCAGGTCCTCCTGACTTCAGGACCGGTGCTCTATCCACTGCACCACCTAGCTGCCCCCCAAACTGTCACTTCTGATGACTCTTTTTCTCCTTGGGATCATTTGTGCTTATACAGTCAAAAGTTCATTTGTCTTTTTTTTCTTTTAGAATGTATCATCATCTTTGAGTTATCTCTCATTTTAGAATCTAGAAGTTTCAGATGTTTTTTTTTAAAGTTACACTGCTTTTTATTTCCATTCAGTTTTTGGATTTCTTTTTTTTTTTTTTTTTGGTTTGTTTTTTGTTTTTTGTTTTTTGGGTTTTTTTTTGCTTTTTTTGGTGAGGCAATCGGGGTTAAGTGACTTGCCCATGGTCACATAGCTAGTAAGTGTCAAGTACCTGAGGCCGGACTTGAACTTGGGTTGTCCCAACTCCAAGGCTGGGGCTCTATCCACTGGACCACCTGCTTGCCCCTTTTCAGATGTTATTAAGAGTCATCTTGGCATGGTGGCTTCAGATCTGGATTTGGACTCAGAAATATATGAATTCAAATCCTACTTCAAGCATTTATTAAATATGTGAAACTGGGCAAATTACTTAACCTTTTTCAGTCTCTGTTTCCCTTTCTATAAAGTGGTGTTAATGGTAACCCACCTCACAGGATCAAATGAGATAATATTGATAAAGTTTTTTATGTTTCAAAGTACCATATAAATGGGAGTTGTTGTTCCAGTTTCTCCATTTGAGTGCAGGCTCCTTGAGGGCAGGTACTATCTTTTGCTTCTTTTTTTATCCCCAGCATTTAGCACATAATAGACTCTTAAAAACTGTTGATTGAAATCAAAGGTACATGTCATACTGCACATGGCATTCCAACAGATATAGATCTCTCTCTCTCTCTCTCTCTCTCTCTCTTTCTCTCTCTCTCTCTCTCTCTCTCTCAGTATATACATATGTGTGTATGTGCATTCATATATATATATATTAATTTCTTCAGTTATTTGCTAAGCTAATGCAATGTGTTAAGGTATATTTGAAATATTTCTTAACAGCCTGAGTCATTCATTAAACTAAAGCTAAAACACATGTAGTTGCATGTGTTTATTGAATTAAATTCAATTGGGCTTCTTTGTACCTGGGCAATACTCCTTCTGATTCAAATGGACTAACTAATATTAGAAGTGTCTTAAGAAGGTCTTTTCTTTCCTCTGTGCCTGGATGAGCCAATTGCTAATATCCTCCCTGCCCCCAAGCCAGCAGTGCTATTATTCTATGATTTACTGTCATTTTAAAACGTTTATATGGAGATTTGCATTACTAATTGTACATTATCATAAAATCCTCTATTTTTATCATCCTACAGATGGAGAGTTCAGGATAATTTTTTTTCCCCTTCTCACTTAAAATAGACTTTTCCTGTAGTTTTTTTTTCAGATAGTATATATCATTCTTTATGTTGAATCTTAGTCTCAATTGCATGTAAGTTTAAAAATAACTTTTCCCCTAGTAACCAATTTAATTTATTGTTAACTATTGAAAGTTGACTAATCACAATTCTAGGGCTTTGTGTGACCTTAGAGGTCAGGGAGCCTAACACTCATTTATAGGTAAGGAAATTGAGGCCAGTGAAGTTAAGTGAGTTGGCCAGGCACACAGGTAGAAACCCACATTCTCTGCCTTCAAAGCCTGTGGCCTTTCCACGATACTGTAGCCTCTAGTGATGGTAATCTATAATCACCAAATGGCATAGGGATGGCTTACAGGCAGAGGAAGAAGCAGCTGAGCTGAATTGGGGTAAAGAAAAAAGGAAAGACAGAAGGAGAAAGTGCAGAAGGAAAGAAGAGAGTGCCACAGCTTAGGACCTCATCCATAGAGGTAAAATGGCTGACTGACTTCAGAGATACAAATGGTGAGTCTTCTCAGGATTTTGTAAATAGAATATCAGCCCTTTGTTCACAAAACATTTCATACATTGAGGAAGTGAAAATTTCATTTTTGGAGAGGGGAAATGCTCATTTTTAAAAGTGTTTTTAGTATTTAAAACTTGGAACAGAGAGATTGCAATCTCTTGTATAGCCAGAAGCAAAATCTACCTAATACCAAACACGTTGGAGAAAAAATACAAATCAAATCAATTATCCAGATAATAACAAATATCTAGGTGGCATAAGAGAGACCTTGCAGATCTAAATTTAATATCCTATTATCTCTATATAGATATTTTCTTGCCGTTGGAAATTAAGGCATGTGTAGAAAAGAAAACACAGTTGTGTGTGAAGTGACTCAGATGATATCCAAAGTAGGGGTATGAATCAGGGAGAAGTGTTGCATTCACACTGGTAAAAGGGAAAACTTTGAAATAAACTGTCAATTATACAGATGCAAATATTTAAGATGTAATTTATTTTATAATATAACATACAGCATAGTAATATGACACATATATCATATATCTTATCTTCTCACATCATATTATGTTTATAATATATTTTTATCATATCTATACAGATGATATAATATTAGATTTAGCTCTGGAAGGGACCTCTGATGTCACTTAATTCAAACCCTTCTTTTTACAGAGGAGGAAACTAAGGTCCATTGAGGTGATAGGACTTCATTGAAGTTACGTAAGTAGTAAGTGGCATCACTAAGATTTAAATTCATCCTAAGCTCATAGATTTAAAGCTCGAATCCCAGGGAGATTAGATTCTACAGGTGACTTGAACCAGACTCGGACCCAAGTCCTCAGAATCCAGAGTCGGTGCCCTTTCCACTCCAGCCCACTGACAAATAGCAACAATGAGAAATTAGTCTAAGACCTAGTGTTTAAGTAACCAGGAGAATACAAATCCTAGAGGGCCGCATATGACTTGGGGTCCAAATTTCAGGAAGAGTCCATCTTTGGTAGGAGTTCAAATAAAACAGACACATCTCTAACATGAAACTTTTGATAAGCAAAATGATACTTTGCTTTGGGGAAGGGAGGAGCTTGTATGTGTATCCAGTCCAAAGGATAACCAATGACCAGGAGCTGGCTTGCCCGAGTCTTGTAGGTGAAAAGGGCTGAAAATACTTGGTTGGCAATAGAGAAGGAATGTGGCAGAATAAAAAGATAAAAATAGCAGTGCTGGAATAAAATTGATGGCCAAAAAAGGAATGGATAAGTCCATGTCTAGAGGAGTGTATAGGGTGTGGGGTGTTGTTTTAGGAAGGGTATTGATAACCTGGAATATACCTAGAAAAGGTGACCAGGATCACAAAAAACTTAAAGCCGTACAGTCTCACTACTCTATGGCGAATCGTTTTATAAAGTATCAACTCGAGTAACAAATGACCAAAGAGTCACAGGGTTTTGCAACCGCTGTTAACTCCAAACATACCAATGAGCTCTAACAGGTTAAAATCAAAAAGCTTTCTTTATTCCATTGGGGGAGAGAAGTTAGACACATGTATCAGGGCCTCCTCTAGTAGGAGACCCGAGGCAGTGGGGCTAAACCTTGATTTATATACTTGTATCTGGATAAAGAATCAAACAGTGTAGTATAGCACCAGTGGTGAAGCACAACGGCAACAGTGAGGCAAGATTGTCTAGTGACAAAAAGTCCATTCATAGCAGGGCTTCATGTATAAGCCTGTCGGTGCTTGCCCAAGCTCAGGGACCATCACTTCTGTGATTTAGTTACAGCAAAGTTCATCTAGAGAGTGAGTGCAAACGATTACTGTTATGCCAAGCTCAAGGCATACTTGTTTGCTGGGCCTTAGCTCTGGAAAACAGGGTGTCTGAAAAGAGAGAGGTGATCTTGGATCCTGACCAAAGGAAACACACAGGTGGTTACCACCTGAGATTAGTCCTGGGGCTTGGAAGTCTGAGATCAGACAATGGACTATGTTTCTAGGATGAGTCATATGCTCAGGTTGCTGTCTTTGTGTACACAAACTGTTAACACCAGAAAAATCTTTTTTTTAAAATGGTAACGGCCATGCTAGACCTACCCTGATTCACTGCCATTTGCATAGCGATGTTTTGACTGGACAGCAAGCAGTTGAGTTTTAATTCAGGAAAATATGAAGCATAGAAGATAGTTGGTCCTTTTCTTCATCATCATTCTACATAATACAGATTCTATTTTAGTGTGTGTTGGGCAAACAGGCTATGGGAAAATGACGTATATTAAAATAGCAAGGGTGGAGGGGGTCATTTCCGAGGCACAGTCAGCCATAAAGAATTGTGATGAGCTGTCTTTTTATCTCTTAATGAAACCACAGGGGGGGGAAACTAGTTGTTATTTTTCATCCCCAAAGTCTTCATTTGTTCCCTAGCTGTTCTTGTAGCAATAACAACAAGGGTTATCACCATATCTCATCTCCATCCAGAAAGATTTCATGAAAGTGAAGGACTTAACTTACTGTGCAGGAGGAAGAGACATTCTTTTTTTAAGGAATATAGTATAACACAAACATTGTCAAGTTGCCGAAAAAGAGGCCTATGTCATTAAAAGAAAAAAGAAGGATGTCAGGAGTCATTCAATCCAACTTTCAACTGGTAAAGACTCCCCCTCTACTATGTGCCTGAAAAGGGGACGTTTGATCTTTGCTTGAAGACTTTCAGTAAGAGAGAGCCCATTGTAGCCAGAGGCAACATGTTCTACCTTGGAACTGTTAGTTTGTTCTTTGTTTTCAAAAAGGACCAATGACATCAAGAGGGTGATGGCTTGACTTGCAAGTGAATTGGATTTAGGTGAGGAAGAGCTGTGCAAAGTCATCAGCCTTACTCTCCCCTCCAGATTCTTCTGGGTCCAGTGGCAAGACATAGATTAGGATGGCTGGGGATGACCCCAGATGCAGTGGGAGACCTTGGCCTTTTTAAGCTAAGGTCTTTACCAGGTTCAGAGGCAACACCCATTCGATAGTTAAAGACTAGATAAGAAGTGAGGTAAAAAATGGCCTACTTTACCTTCATAAAAGAATCAATCAGGGAGGGGAAGACACTCTTGAGTTTCTGGCCAGAACAGAAACAATTGCTATTACCACTCATTCTGAGCCATCAAAACCAAAACAGTGACCAAGTGAGACTGGGACCTATTATTGGCCAATCAGTGAAAGTCAGAGTGATTTGGGTTTGAAGACATAGTCCAGTAGCTCCATTTGAATAACAGTGGGATTTAACAAAGTCTGGTTAGCTCTACTATTTAAGAAATTGTTTACCTTTTTGTTATTTCCATTTATTACCCCCAATTCTGCTTGCTGAGACCTAACTTAACAAATCTAGCCCTTTTTTCAGGTGATAGTCCTCTGAATACCTTGTGTTCCTTCACTTAAATCCAGTTCATTTACATGTCATGGCATGACCTCCCTGATGTCTTGTTCATCTTTGAGAAAGAAGAAAAAACAACAACAAAGACAAAGTCTACCACCCTGATCCCCCTAATTACTCCCTTCTTCAAGTTAAGTATCCGTAGCTCCTTTATCTAGCCTGGTATTCATCATGATCCTTTAAAACCATCCTAGCTCCCCTCCCCTTCATGCCCTCTATCTTATCAATGTCCTTCCTACTCTGTTTTGTCACTGCACGTGAGTTGTAGTCAGGCCAGAGAAAAGAACAGGGGTATAATCACCTTCATATGCTTTGAAGCTATTGTCTTAACGCAGCCTAAGATTGCCTTAACACTCTGAGCTGCTAAATCATGTAGTTGATTCATTGAAGCCCACTGAGCCTTCTCCCCCTAGATTTTTTTAAAAAATAAAATTCTGCTGCTCCCCAATCTTGGGCATATAAAATGTCTTTACATTTATTCCTATTAAATTTCATCTCATTCATTTTGGCCCATGTCATCTAGCCTATCAGGAGCTTTTGGGATCTGACTCTGTCATTCAGTATATTAGCTATTCCTCCAACTCCCTCTCATCTATGAATATGATAAGGATGCCATTTATCCCTGAATCTAAGTTATTGATAAAAACATTAAACTGCAGAGAGTTGAGCACAGGACTCTGCGTCCCTCCGCTGGAGATATCCTTACAAGATGGCATAGAACCTCCCTTTGGGTTAACCATATAACCAATTTGGAATTCACATTTTTTTGTACTACAATTGAGATTATGTCTCTCCATCATTTCCATAAGGATAACATGAAAAGGATGTATCAAATTATCAACTTCTCTCACATTTTAAGATAAAATTATTATGATTTGGTATATTTTAGAACTTAGTTGATTTAGTTTGGGTTTGATCCCAACATTTGCTTTTTTCTTTTCTATGGTTCAAATATTTCAATAAAGTTCATTATTTTAAATTGCTGTGTAAGAGATAAGTATTGTTAATTAATTACAACTTACAGTTTCCAGTATGTCTTGTCTCTTAATTCACTAGGTCTTGAAGCAAAGACTAGTTTTAGGAAAAGGAATGAATAAATGAAACTTACTCTAGCTATAAAAAATTGAACAAAATGTGACTTCTTTACCTGTTAAAATTTTGTTGTTCTGCAAAGTTCTTTCAGAAATTATGATTAAATATGCAAAGCACAAAAATCCTCAGTATTAATTAGCTTTTTCTAAAAAATTTCAAAATATTAGGCCAAAACGTGAAATTATACAAGAACTACAGTGAAGTTCTCTTCTATTTTTTCATGAGTTATATCATATTAAATGTCTTTTGAATATATAAGTAAAACAAAAATACATTTATTGTATAAAACAAAGCCCAGAGATTGGAATTTTACCCAAATAATTTCATAGGAAAAATTATCTACCTTACTCTACAATTTTTCATTTTTTGTTCTATTAATGAATTCAGGTACAGAGACATTTAATGGGAAGTCACATGAAAGGCCAGAAGCCTCATTTATATCTTTCTGTCATCCCCTTTCATTTCCTAAAAGAGACATTTTCATTGGAACAATATGGTTTTCAAATGGGCTCCTGTTCTACTCTCAGGGGTTTATTTCTCTCATTGATACTTCAAGAACATAAGCATAGACTTGAAAGCCAGCCAGAAAAAGAGCCTAAAACTTCTCAAAAGAGTGATTAGCAAATGAATTTCTATTATTGAGCTGATGCCTAGATCCAAGACTTCAGCTTCTAAGTTTTAAAAATACTGTCATTCATAGTTTCAGACTCAATGGAATTCCTAGAATCTTATCAATTGTTCTTTTTTTGTCATTATAAACTTATTGTAGGCAGAGACCATTCTCTCTATGTATTTTTTACCTCCTGCCTTGTTTCAGTGCTTAATGAATACTCACTAAATTAGTCTTTGTGGACACTAATTTTCCTTGTCTTCCTTTTACTTTCTGTAGAGCTCCATAGTATAAGATGAAATATTCAGATGTTTACTTTGTTTTCTCTCCATTTTTACATAAAATATAAAACTAAATGGATTGGAGCAAATCTGCAGTGAACTGCTTCATCTCTGCTTTATGTCAGACTCAAAAGAACTTGGACAGTAGAGCTCAGTCATCATGTTTGTTCTAGCTCTTTAGTAGAGAGCTGAGCAGCACTGTTTTAAAGGGTAGTGACTGGCTTACTCAGTACTAAAGCAGAGGAAAGCAACACGGAGCCTTGGGGAAAAAATGGCTGCTTTTGTTTTGTGTCATTGTCAAAGTGCACAGGCAGTATTAGCCAACTGCTGCTCCTCCTTCATTTTCCAAGAGGACCAAATGACATCACACAGCGATGTCTTGACTCTCAAGTGAATTGGATTTCAGTAAGGCAGGGTTCCGTGAAGTTGTCAGCCTCACTCTCTTTTCCAGAGTCATCAAAGTCCAATGGCAAGACAAAAGTGATGGCCTAGGATGCAGTGGATGACCTTGGAGTCTTCAGGGTCTGACCAAGCTCTAAGTGCTCCACAATGATGAGATCTAGAGGTGGAGGGGTGCTGGAGCCCCAAAATCACAACACACAGGTCATGCCTGAATGAATTCAACCTTGGCCTTCTTTCAGCCAGAGATAAGGTTTATTAAAGATCTGCCGTATTGGCTAGACTCTTAAGGAATCTGAACATTTGTGAGCTGTTGGCTAGGTTCTTAAAGATTCTGAACTTTTGGCTAGACTCTTAAGAATCTGAGCATCGTAAAGGAGAAAAGATGGACCTTATATGCAGAAAGACTGTGGGAGAGATCTAGGAAGGATCTTGATGGGATGATTCAGAGGTTGAGAATGGGTTCTAGATGGGGTCAAGATTGGAAAGTAGCCAGGGGCCATAGGGAGGTAAGATGATGGAGGGGTAGGCTAGGTTAAAGGTAACAGAGAATTGGGAGATTGGGCATAGATGATGATAAAAGGCCAGCTGATAGGATTATAGCCTCAGGAAACTCCAGAGACTTCCTTGACCAAGTGGGAGAATTCAAGGAGAATCCCTTAGACAAATGGGACCTGAATTCTTTTTGGGGTAAGGGGCAAAGGTCTCAGCTTGGGCCCATACCCTATCACACAGCACCTGCTTCAGCTAACTTGATGGCTATTGGAACAAATAGTCTCATCCACCCATTCCACTGGGAGAAGCCTTCACAGGCTTAGGGTAGACATCCTTCTAACTCACCAATGGGTTTATGGCCCTGTCAGTTACCCTCAACCTGGTTTAGCCCATCTGCCCAGGTGGTTTTAATAGGGTATGGCCACTGCACATGCTACAGCTTATTGGAGCCACAGATAAGGGTTGAGTCCCAGGTAGACACCAAAAGTGGATGAGCAGCCCTGAAAAGGGCTCAGCAACCTTTATGCCATAGGTGCTAGTCCTCCCTGAACACCCCAAACACCCCATTATATTAGCCAATATATTGAAAGAGAAGAAGACTTGCTATTAATTGCTGGTATATTAATAATACAGTTGGGTGAGCTCAGGCATTTTGGGTTGTTTAAATGGAAGTCAAACACCAGTTGATCTCTAGGTCATGGGCGGTGTATAGATACATTATCTGGGTTTCATACTGAGAAATTTCCCTGATATAGAGCTCTCTATGCCTCTTTCCTGGTTTGATGACCAGCAGGAAACTAGTCAATCAATTCACAGGCATTTGTTAAGTCCTACTATGTGCCAGGTATTGTGCTAGACAGTAGGCCTATAAAAACAGACTTAAAACAACTTAGAAAAATGGTGTGCTTGTACGTGTCCCTTCACTGGACATCTTCTGTCCTCCATCAATACTTGGTACTACCCTCTCCCCCTCCCAGTGGCAGGGGATAAGTTTGCTACTAAGGGATGAGTTTGTGGTGATGTGGCCTTTTCAGAAGCAGTCCTAGATACAGTTTTGATAAGGTACTTGTTTTGAGACTTCATTGTGCTACCTTAAGGGTAAAATTTGGGAAGTGAAACATGCCAGTTAAATAGATTTATCCTGTGGCATTTTCAGATGTTTCACAGCTTTCTACCTCATTCTCCAGCTCTTTCTGACACTTCTTCGCTTCACCTGTGAAAGCATTAAACCATCAGCTTTCTAAGTTGCTTTTTTTTTTGGATCAGAATCTCCTTAGTGAAGATGTCTTGTGAATATCAGATTTGATGTGTCTGCCAGAACATTCATCAAATCTGGGACAGAATGTCAGGGTGACTTGCATGCAGGTGCCCAGTACAAAGCACCTGTTTCTTTGTTGCCTTTCTTTTTTAAAGACCCAGTGCCACAGGGTTTAATTAAAAGTACCACTATCTATAACTATTTTTACATGTATTAAATATTGGATTCAAATATCAGGTGAATGTGGATTAATGATATTGAAGTTGTTGGGGAATGGAAAGCCAATTTCTTCAGGAAAGTTTACAGTCATATCCAACTGTTGTCGCAAAGCAGCAAAATAAATGTCAGAAAAAGGCTGGAGTGTTGACTTTTTAAGGGACTAAAGTTTTAGATTTTTTTAAAAATCACAAGCAATTGATGTTCTTTTTCAATGACTTTTATTACTTTATTTTCTTAACTAAATCATAGGTTTGGCCCTGGCTTGATGAAATTGAGGGGACAGTAGAATAAAAGCGAATTTTATATGGCACAAATAGAAGAGAGGTTTTGGCAATGATCCAGTTAATTTAGACTTTGTAAACATGAAAACCAGGTAATTTATGACCCAAAAATCCACTTTGAAGCAAATTAGTTGGATTGACCTGACATTGGTCACATAAAGGAAGTAATTGCTGCTTTTCCCCTTGACTTTGGGCAACAATCTGATAGCGCACATCCATTGATTTCAACAAGAAGTCCTTCGGTGATAATAAAAGAAGGCCTCTACACTTCATCTTAAGCAAACTGTGGAAAGGACAGACTGTATAAAGAATAGAGAACTATTCAATGCCTACCTTTGTTCAACCAGTTATAGTTTATTCCCCAAAGGAGAAAAAAAAAATCTCCCCAAAGTACAGTGAGTAGTCTATTATAAATCTTGAGCTAGATCCTTTATTTTCCTTTTGGAAAATGAGTGTTGCCTAGGCGACAAAGGCCCTCTGACTCCTTCCACTCTGTCTCCTTTGTATGAATATACTCCGAAGGATAGGAAGTGTTAAATCAGCTGGATGCCCTCTGGGGCCATGTCACTTTTGTATACATGGCAGACAGAGTTCAAAGTTTTTTTTGTTTTGTTTTTTCTCATGTATCCTCATATGAACATGTCATGCTTACAGAAGACAATTTCTTCATTTCTTTCTGACCAAATTTGTTTATCCTTTACAACATCATCTATCTAAACTGGATAATTTTTCCTTGTAAAAGTTTTTTCCATAGGGTCCTTACCACCTTTCCCCTGAATTCTTTGAAATCTGCCTTGTTAGAACCTTGAATTCATGTTAAACAATATCTACTTTTCCATTATTTCCATCATAAATTCTGCGATACAGCACTTCTTCCTGCCAACTTCATAACTTCTACCCCACCAATCATTTTATCATTGTTGGTAAAGTAGAAAAGCAAAATAGAATTTCTTCTTGGTGATACCTCCTTTTGAAGGATGAAATTATCATTAAGGCCAGTCCAAAATAATTAGGTGTTATGAATTTGACAGAGAGTTCCCACAGATATCTGGATAATTGAAGTCCTTCATCATTACCGTATCATGTCCCTCTGATAGGTTTATTAATTCCTCTTCTATGTCTTCTTTCTCTCCAGTTGGTTTATTGTAAATTCTGATGACAGTATCACTACAACCATTGGTATTCATCTAATACTGTCCACCATGCTTAGCATATGTGTCTTCCTAGCATATAATATTACTACTTCTCCTTTACCTATCCTGTTTCTTTTCACTAAGGCAAATCTTTCCAGAACCATATTCCTGTCATAGGTCAAATCCCATCAATCCTTCAGTGGTACCTATGAGGTCAATTTTAGCTTCTTACACTATAACGTCTAATTCATTTTGCTTGTTGTATAACCATTTTGTATTTATGAATGGACCTCTGAAGCCACAGGTTTTATTTATTGTTAATATTTTTGTTGAATTTTGTCTCTTATGAACTTATAAGTACCTCAATTATAATTATTTCATATATATATTCTCTGTGGTATTGGTAGATAGACCCTCCTTTTTCCTTTTTTGGTCTCATTTAAATTCACAGGACTGTAAGGCACATGACTCTTACCAGCCCTGTTTTGGTGGAATTTTAGGAATGAATTTTAATCATCAACTTCATCATCATGATTACCGCTATGTAGGATATTAAAGTTTGCTAAGGGCTTTAGATATGATCCTTTGGGATCAATCTGTCCATCCACATCCCTTTATTAAATGCTTTCTTTGGACTAGGCACTGTGCTGAACAATGTACGTGCAAAGACAAAGGTGAAATAATCCCTACCCTCAAACCATTTATATTTGTAATGGTGGAAACCGTATGTACATATTTAAATGTAACAATTGGAGTAGGGACTAAATCTGTGATTTTGTTGATGAAGAAAACTCCCAGATGAGAAAACTGTTCCTTTTGAAGCAGACCAGAACCTTCTCTGCAATTTATAGCCTTTGAGAATTGGCTTAAGCACCAAAAGGTTAAAAGATTTGAGAAGGATCATAGGGTTATTATGCATCAGAAGCAAGACTTTGATCAGGTCTTTTTGGGTCTGAGGTTGGCTCTCTATTTACTGACGTTTAGTCTTTATATTATATAAATAGACTCCTAGATCTAGGACTGGAAAGGACCTTGGAAATCATCTAGTTCAATTCTCTCAACCTACGTATGAGAAAAACGAGATCTAGAGAGGTCAAATGACTTGCACAAGGTCACTCTGGTGGGAAGTGGCAAAACTAGGATTCAAACCCACTTCTGACGCTAGAGGCAGCCTTATGTCCCCTGTGTTCCACTACTCCTTGGTATCAGGGATGATACAGTTAGCAACAGCATCACTTCTCCCTCTTTTTGCAAACATAACACAGTTGGGATGAATCATGTACTAACCAATTAATTAGCAAAATTCCCACAGCCAAGAATCCAGAGAGACTGCTTTAAAATAGAAATTCTTAGGGCCATATTTTTCATTTTTTAAAGCAAATGCAGATCCCACTCCCAGTTTCTACATTGAAGTTCTATATCTCTAAAAGTAATATTAGCCTTAAGATTCTTTTAGGTTAAAACAAATACAAACTGTGCAAAACTTGTATCAAAAACTTTTCATACAAAACTTCCACTGTAATAATAGCAGGATATCTTAGTTTGTGCATGTTATATTTACTTGCTCTTCAATGAAGAAATTTACCAGACATTCAAAATAATCCTTAATGTCTTATAAAATGGGTTCAGTACTGAGATTTATTATTATTATTCCAAATCATTATTATTCATATTCTTTTCTCCATCTCTGAGAAAAACATGTTTTACTTTGGTACATTTACAGCCAGTTTTAAGCACAGTATTCTTTTGCCATAACCTCCTATCCAAGGTGAAATGGAGAACTGGAGCAATTAGCTGAGTAGTTTAATTTATAACAGGCTTTCCCTTGGAAGATTATAGATGCAAAAATGAATTTTTCATTCTTTTTTTATTCTAAATTAATCTTACCAATTAATCATCAGATATATTTATTAAGCAATTTATGATATGTGTAGCACTTTCCTAGGACCATAAGAGAAGATTAAAATATGTCCTTTATTCACAAAGAAGTTTTACCCTAAACTCAAAGACAAAATATATACATATTGAATACCTAATAACAAGCACATATTATGTATCAGAAATATTCTATTCCATTTATATATTTTATCACTTCTTACGATGTTAATATAGAATCTCAAAATAACAAAGCAAGTTTAACATTATTTCTTGCATTGGAATTTTTTACTTTTTTAAAGTATTTTATAGAATGATAAGATGATCACTTTGGAGATGAAAGTAACCTGAGAGGTCTTCTTCATTTTACATAGAAGAACCAAAAAAAACAAAATGTTTTTGCAGCTTGCCTAAGGTCAAACAATTAATAAGTAAAAGAAACAACAGGAAATAGAATGAACATTTATTAAGCACTTACTATGTGCCAGACACTATGCTAAGAGCTTTACAGACATTATCTCATTTTATCCTCAGAGTAACTCTTAGAGGCAAGTGCTGTTATAATATCCCCCCTTTTAGAGTTGGGGAAACAGGCATTTAGAGGTTAAATGACTTCTCCAGAGTCATACATCTGCTAAGTAACTGAGACTGCATTTGAACTCAGGTTTTTCTGACTCCACACCCCGTATTCTATCCACTACTTCTACTACCGAGCTGTCACCTAGAGTCAACAAGAATTTATTAAGCATTTACTATGTGCCAAGCTCTGTGATTCTGGGATTCAAAGAAAGGCAAAACAAACAAGCAAAAGACAATACCTGTTTCCCAGGGGTTTACACTATAATGAGGGAGACATGTAAATATTTAGGTACATACATACAAAATCTATACAGAGCATATGATGGTAATCTGAAAGGCCAAGGTATTAGTAGTTGAGGGGGTCAGAAAAGAGCTCTTACAGAAGGGAGAATTTGAGCTGAATCTTTCAGGAATTCAGAGATAACAAGGTACAAGAGGGAAGGATGCTGAATATTCCAGTCAGCGCAAAGAATGGAGATGGACTATGAAATCTTATGTTGGAGGAACTACAAGGAGGCCAATATTACTAGATCATAGGGAGTACGGAAAGGAGCAAAGTATAAGGAGATTAGAAAGGTAGGGAAAGGTTGGGTTGTAAAGAACTGTAATGGCCAAACAGAGGAGTTGATAGGTAATCCTGAAGATAATAGGGAACCACTGGCATTCCTTTAATAGAGGAAGGAGTGGTAACATGTTCCAATCTACACGTTAGAAAAATCACTTTGGCATATGAATGGAGGATGGACTGGGAATATGGGTATACTTGAGGCAGAGAGACCAGTTACAATGTGAGGAGTGATGAAACTTCTAACTAGGGTTGTGACTGTTTGAGTAGAGAAATGCTGTTCGATGATTTCAGTCATGTCTGACTTTACAGGACCCCATTTGGGGTTTTCTTGGCAAAGATACTGAAGTGCTTTGTCATTTCCTTCTCCAGCCCATTTTACAGATAAGGAAACCGAGGCAAACAGGGGTAAGTGGTTTGCCCAGGTTCACACAACGAGTAAGTGTCTGAGGCCAAATTTGAAGATGAGTCTTCCTGATTTCAGGCTCAGCACTCTACCCACCATACTACCTAGCTGCTGAAGAAATAGAAAAATGAAATTTCAAGATTTGTCCAACAGGTTATATGTGTGGGATGAGTGAGAATAAGGAGTTGAGATTAACACTGGAGTTGTAGGCCTGGGTAACTGAGAGGATGGTAGTGCCCTCTACTATAACAGAGAAGTTCAGAAGAGGGAAACGTTTTGGGGAAAGACAATGAATTCTGTTTTGGAAATGTTGATATTGAGAAGCCTATGGAACATTGTTTCATATGTCTACAAGGCCTTTGGAGAAGTATGATTGGAGCTCAGGGGAAAGATTCAGGATGGATATATAGATTTGGGTATTATCTGCATAGAAATCATAATTAAACCAGGGGAACAGATGAGATAACCAAAAAGAGTATAGTGAGAATGTAGCACAATTGCTCATACATAAAAAAAGACTTGCTAATTGCTTGTTGCATTTTGCTTTTTGCCTGTGGAATGAAGAGAGGAAGAAGGATTTAAGTGGCCAAGATTTGAACCCTGATCTTCTTATTCCAAATCCAGTTCTCTTTTGAATTCTTCACACTTCCTTCATAGTGGTAATTAATTCAGATTACTGGCCATTAGTAACCTATTCCACTTCAGGAGAACCAACAATCTGTCTTATTAATATAAGCCACACAGGATGTTTAAACATTGAGATGAAACTGGATAATAATTCCTAAGAATACAAGTCTGAGGAGAGAGGTTGGTGAATTTTAGTTGGAAGCATATTGGAAAAAGATAACAGATAAGTAATATACATTATTTGGATGAAAATGAATATTTATAAAAACCGTGTTAAGATATCCAAAATAACACCATTTTGATAACTGGAGTTAGCTTATTTCCTGGGGCCACCACTTCTACAAGAATTGTAGCTCAGCTGAAAGTATGGGGAATTGTATCTGATCAGATGCTAATTGGGACAAGGGGAGCAAAAGGGAGAGAGAGAGAAGATGAAATATTATAAGAACAATAAGTGTGGGGATGAATTCTAGGGACTCCCAAAATAGGGTTTGCCCACTCCCAAATGTGGGCACATATATTAATGATTAATTACAAATGTACAGAACAGATTGCTTTCAGATTTGAATTATGACCTGGTGGTCAAAGGTAAAAACATTGAGTATTATGTTAATAAGTCCCTAAGTCTCCTCTTTCTTAAAATTGATAACTTTTGTTTTGATGTAATGGAACTATTCCACCAACACCCCCAAACAGAACCCCCAAATTTACAACAAACATATAAAAGTACATTCTCTGAAAATAAGTAAATACCCTTAACGGAGTGGTTTTTACTGACAGTGTATGCTGCTTTCCATTTTTGTAGATTACTGATGGTAAACAGAAAGGAAAAAAAAAGTGTGAATTAACTTTCATATTACAGTAACTATTGATTTTATTTGAACTAATTAGTCATATATATGTATATATACACACATGCATATGTGTATATACATACATATGTGTATGTGTTGTTCTTTGAGCTTAGTTTTCTTTTCTCTGCTTTGGTTCATACAAGTTTACCTGGGTTTCCCTAAATCTTTCACAGTAATCATTGCTTATAGCATAATGATATTCCTTTGCCTTCTTAACATCACAATTTATTCATACATTCTCCAGTTGTTGGGTACGTGCTTTGTCTCTAGTTCTTTGTCTTTAGTTCTTTGTTATTGCAAATAATCCCATTAAGGATATTTTCACTTATGTTGGTCTTTCTGTGTCGTCTTTAAACACATTAGGGCATAAATACAGAGTTGTAAGATTTAGGCATTGAAGTACTGTAAATGTTTTCTTAATAGTTTGTTTTCTTTCTTACATATTTCCCAAGATCATTAGAAGGTTCTACCAGCATGGAATTAATGTGCCTAGTTTGCATAGCCCCTCCAACAGTGGATTCGCCAATGTTTGTTTTATTTTCATTTTTTTAATTTTATGGTTATTAAATAATATCCCAGAGGTATTCAAATTTAAATTTCTATGATTATTAATCATTTTAGACTATTCTTCATATAACATTAATTGTTCCCATTTATGTAGTTTGAAATTAGCAAAGTATTTACACACAATATCTCATTTGATCCTTACAACAAACCTGGGACATAGATGTTGTTATCTTCATTTTACAAGTGGGGAAACTGAGGCTTAGAGAGGATCAAACAAACAGCATGTGTGATGTAGGATTTGAATTCAGATCTTCTTAACTCTAAGTCTATCTCTGTATATACTTTACCATGCTGCGTCTCATTCTTCTACGTTCTTCTGAATTCTCTGTTATATATACATATATACATACATACACACACACACATATATATATATTCAATCTCTTCTGAGCATTTTTGCACCTCATATTCTTGGAATCATGCCTATCCTTTCATATATATTATGGTATGGCATGAGCATATAGAATATTAGTTATCCTTTCTTTAACATCATGACTGGCTCTTCCACTAAAACTTTTTAAACTTAAGATTAAAATATTGTTTTACCTACTCATACACATCAATCAAAACAAGTCCTTGATGTGCACTTTGAGGGCACATTAATGTTGCTGTATTTCCACTGATACGTTTCAAAGTTATGGTTAGAGCCATGGTTCAAGTGAAACAAGTCCAGAAAGGCTTCCTGTGTCCCCTGGAGTACTTCAGAAGTCAACCAAAGGGTCCAGGAAAAAAGAATGCAAAGTTTATAGAAGTCACAAAGTCATGACAGGAGAGAAAGGGTTTTATGTTTGACTTTTAGGAATTTTTGTTGTCCATCCTACTCTCTGCCTTTTATGTTTCCATCCCTTCCATTCCATAGTAGATAGGTCAAAAGTGAAGAGATCTAACTGATCAAAGTATCTGGGTGTGCCTTGGTTATCCTAAAAGTTTCAATCTCACCTTGTTAGAAAAGAATCGGCATAAAAAGACAGAGAAGTATTGGATATAGTTTCCATGTGGAATATTTGATAATGAAAAGCTATTAAGGGTCACATATTAAAGATTCAGATATTTAAGCCTACTGTGTCAGTAGATTTAGGTTTGAATCGTTAATGTGTGACCCTTAATGGACCATTCAGAGCCTCAGTTTCTTCACTTATAAAAGAGAGAAAATAATATTTCCACTAGTTACCTCACAGAGTGACTGCAAAGTAAACACTTTGTATCCAATAAAATTTTATTGCTATCCTTTTAAAATCACATACATTTCCCAATGTACTCTTTTCTTTTGCCATCTTTTATAGTCCACCTCATGTAGTCCTAGTTCTGCTTATTTTACTTTGCATCAGTTCATACAAATCTCCCCATGCTTCTGTGTATTTGTCATAGTCATCATCATTTCTTATAGCACTGTAATAGTTCAGCATGTTGATATAACACAGTTTGTTTAGTTATTCCCTATCAATGACCCTCTACTTTGTTTCTAATTCTTTCTTAGCATAAAAAGGACTATGATAAATGTTTTTTGTGTACATGGGGTTTTTGTTTTTTGTCATTGACTTTCTCAGAGAAGATACACAACAGTGGATTTTCTGGGACAAAAGACATGGACATTTTAATAGTTCTCTTCCTGTATTTTTCAAGGAAAGTGCCTTGTAAACTTTCAAGTACTATATAAATGTGAGTTGTTATTGCTGATTTTGTCATTACTCTTGATTTTGCTCTATGGTACATTTAATTATAGTGAGAATGCCTTCTTCCATTCCAATAAATTATTTGATCTTGACCCAGGAACAAGCCAAACTTTTAATAAGCCATTTTACTTGCCATCAAATTACAGTGGTTAAATACTTTCTTTTTGTTTGCGAAATCCTAAGTGAAATTCTGAGACTGCAGTAAAAAATAGAGATGGGAAAACAATTCATCTCAATCAGTGAGGATGCCCCTAACTGCACAATTCATAGCTTAAATTAAACTTAATTATCTTTTTTAATAATAAGAATAGCCAACATTTATAGCACTCTAAGGTTTGTGAACCACTTTATATACATTTTTGTTTCTCATAGTTATCTTGGTGGGAGCCATGATTTCTCCCATTTTATAGATGAATAATGAGATTGGAGGAAGTTTAATGCATCAAACAGTAAATCTGAGTCTAGTGTTAGATTCAAACTTAAGTCTTCCAAACTCCAATTTCAGCACTCTATCTGCTGTAGTACCTGACATGGATGGTCTTATCTACAGCTGCTATATTTCCACCATGCTGAATCATTACAGTGTATAGTTGATCCCAGTTTCTTAAAGGCTGATTCATAGTGCTGTAACTTGTAGCAGAACCAACTGTGCTAGAAAACTCCTAAGTATGGACCATGTGACAAACCCAAGAAAGTATTGAGATTGATATAAAAAGTCAATATAGGAGATGTGAGTTGAGAGTTCTGGATTCTAGCCCAGGTTATTTTATTGACTAGCTATGTGACTTTGGTCAAGTCATGTAGCCTTGCTGGACTTCACTTAATTTTCTTTTCTCTCAAATAATCAGGCTAGACTATGTGACCTTATAAGATAATTAATCTCCTGCCTCCACTCCTCCTCCCATGTGGTGCTTTCCTCCATCACCTTTCTATCTTTGAATCTCTGTTTTCCTTCAAGGTTCAGCTCAAATATTTCCCCCATATTTGGGGCCTTTTCTAATCTTCTCCTCTTCCACCCAGATGTTAGTGCTCTCTCCTCCAAGTTGTCTCTTGTTCATGGATTAGCCTAGATAAATTTGAAGAAATTCCTCACCGAATTGTCTATGATTTGATGAATTTTTTAGCTACCTCAACTTTTAGAGATCATCTGATTGATCATCAAAGGGTTGCTATCTGTGTTAGTGAAGGGAAATATTCAATCCTTAAAGTATCAAAAAATTTATCTATATTAGAGCTATTAAAATGTTGCCCACATGCTGCACATAAGGAGTGCCACCCTAACTGGATTAAAATGTCATTGGGAAATATTTAACAAAATGAATAAAAATAAAACATAGATAACATTACATCTCCAAACTAAATCAATATATGGTCTACAGGGATGCTTATGTAGGGATCAGTGGCCCCCATTTCCAACTGAGTTTGACAACACTCTTCTGCCTTTCTGGTGGTATTGATCAATATCCCAGAGATGCCAAAACAATACTATGATTCCTTTTCTTCTGACCCAATTATACAGATATTTTAACCCAAACAAGTCTAGATGTTGAAGGAATCCAGTAATTGCCTCAGTAATCAGCTTTACTTTGCAGATGTAGACCAGGAGTAACCTTAGATGAAATAATATTCATAAATAAACTAGTAGTATGCTTCATGTGCTTTCATGGAAGGTGATAGCCAAATTAAAAAAAATTCCTAGTGTTAGAACAAAAACTCATTATTATTAACATTAGTATCAACAAAATAATGTAGTTGGTACAATCTTTGAGAGTTGGCCATAATCGACAGAAGTAGAACTGGCCTTCCCTGTTTGAATTCGACATGTCTATCCTGTCTGGTTTGAAAGCCAGGAGTTACTATTGTCAGCTTGAAGTATAATGCTTAGTAATTTAAGCTTATAAAACGTTGACATCCCATCCCCCTTTAAGATAATGAAAATCAATGTTTGAAAAGAAAAGTCATTTCCATCAATAATGTGAATATTCACATATATGGAAATGACTCCTAGTAACTCTCAGTGCTTTTGTTTCCAAATTCATCTCACCTGTCCTTTTGCCTTAGTTGAGTGGGAAAGATTTGTCAGTTATACAAAGATGCATCATCTCCCTCAATGGTGCTGCCTGAAGTTATTAATTAGGTTTCCTAGTTTGGGGCTGATCTTTTCAGGTCACAGTGAAGTGTCATTGAAACAGACCCATTAAAATGAGTGATGGGTGTTGTAATTTCATTAGTGTCATCAATAATGTATTACACTTTCCTCTTAGTAGTCTCTTTCTGTTGTGTGTGGGTCAGGCGAACTGGATGAATTGCATTCATAAGCTCCAAATAGTTACAGATGATGGAAAAGATTTTACCAGATAGGCATGGGGGAAAGGGGGAGGAATTAATGCTGTTTTAAATATGTTAGCTTACTAAAGTGATTTCAATTAAAGAATATTTTAATTATGCCTGATTTCTATCCAAGCTCTTATGAAGCCCATGTTATGTATATGCAAATACCATGGTGATTTATTGAAATGTGGATATGCTGCCAAGGTCCCTCTAGTTCATTCTTCCTGCAGGGAAATGATCCTGATTTGGATTAAGGCTATGTATATGAGAGAACAAACATGTTTTGGCAAGGAATCTATCACCCAGTTATCAGAGACAGTGTCTCAACATGGAAACAAGTCTGAATTCTTTTCCCACTTTTGTTCCTACCACTGATTTTGTATTATCTTCTTTATCCCTACTCCCAAACATGCCCCTTTGGCAAACTTCCTAATATGTGTTAAGGGTCCCACTATCTTCTCAGTCACCAAGGTTCATCATTATATATATATATATATCCTGTGCTTTTCATTTAAAGATCTTCACAACCCAGCTCCAATCTGCCTTTATAGCCTTGTCATACATAATACCATGTTATTGCCTTGACACTCCCATTGCCTGTAAGATAAATGTCAAACTCCTAAGCTTGGATACTGTTCCTTGAACTTGACACTCCATCTTATTGCACACACTACCTTCCATGTCTAGAATGCAATCCCTTGTCATTGTCTCAAAATCTTTTTTTGTTCTTTTCTTTCCTTCAGGGCTCAGCTCAGGAGCTATCTCTTTCCTGAAGCCTTCCTGATTCCCTAGCCATTGTCAATGCTCTTTAGCTCCTCTGTTATCCTTATCTGCTATGTGTCTCCCTACATGTTATATCCCCTCTTTTAAAGCTCCTTGAGGGCAATTACTGATTTATTTTTGTTTTTATATGCCTAGCACAGTACCTGGTACATGTTGTTGTTGAATCATTTCAGTTGTGACCAACTCTCCGTGAGCCCATTGGGGTTTTCTTGGCAAAGGTACTGGAGTGGTTTGCCATTTCCTTCTCCAGCTCATTTTACAGATGAGATACTGAGGCAAACAGGGTTAAGTCACTTGCCCAGGGTCATAGCAAGTAAGTGTCTGAGGTCAGATTTGAACTCTTGACTCCAGGGCTGGTTCTCAATCCACTGTACTACTTAGTTGTTTCTGGTACACAGTAAATACTTAATAAATGCTTGTTGTTAATCTCGATTGAGCTGTTGAGCTTCTATGGCCCTGTGTAATTCGAGATAAATGTCCAAGGCCTGGTTTTTATGGATTTGGGTCTGACTCTGATTTGTAACTCCAGAGTTGGACAGAAAATAGAGGAAAGAAAAGGCACTCAGAATACTGAAATCAAAACACATTTAAAGTTTAGGTTGTGTGCCATCAGCGATATTTACACAAGGCCACTGACTAAAATGTTTTGGTCAAAAATGCTGATCTACACAGTAGCAAAAGAGACATGTTCAAGGGCAAGAATGTATTTATAAGTCTCCTAGGTTTCAGATGGATCAACTGAAAGGTGGCTACAGTTAATTCAGGGTGTTTAAATTTTAGCTGCATTATGTAGCCATCAATTCTCTTTACAAAGAGCTGCCCCAGTCAGTTTTGCTGAACCAGCTCAACTGTTCCATACACCATCCAGTGAGAGCTGAAGCCTACAAATGAAACAAGAACAAGAAAGAAGCCTACAAATGAGTGTATAGGAGACAGGGAAGGGAGAGGGTGTGAAAACTCCAAGGAGCAATTCAAACTGATTTGGTTGCTGACTTCTCCATATTTGTTAAAGATGTGTTGGTGTTTTAACCCCTGAAGCAACAACTGCACCTTTGATTTGGAGGGATCTCCTATAGACTCATTTTCAATTTGGGGTATGAAACTATAGGTGTACTGGATTCATTTAATAAAAATGTGTTGGAGTAGATAGGATTTAGGTCACTGACATCTTCCCTCAAACACATAGCTGTGTGCAAAGTTGTAACAAGCAATTTTTGTGCCTAGAGCAAATAGCTTAAAAAAAAATGCCCAGGCATTCAGCATGAAAGGTGTTCTCCAATATTACTGACTAGGCCAAGAGATGGTAGGAGTATAGTCAGGGAAGAAGCATCTTTGAGGTGTAGCCCCTTCAAAGAGGAAATGTGCTTTTTGCTGGTTTCTTATCTCTCTTCCCTCTAGTTGCATTTCTTCTTATTCATCTTTTTTGGGAAGCATATTGAACAACAGTACTTGCCTAGAGCTTTAATTTTTTTCCAATAAGAATGTTTCTAAAACCCTGAAAGGTAAGGAAATATGGACCAATGAAACATTTTATACCCAAGAGACTTTTGTAATGCTTCCAGTGGAGGGAAAGTTGGATAAGAATAAGAAATAAAATGATATAATGAGCTCTTTCATAAGGACTCAAAGGACAGGAATTCATTCCGTATAACTAAAGAGGCAAAATAGCTTGTGGTCCAGGAATAAGTAATTGAAAAAGATAAGATTCTTGTGGAAAATTGCTAAACAAAATTACATTTGTCACAAAAATTTAGAGAACCAATATTTATGTGATTCCCTGTTTGTCTTCCAGGAATCACAATACATTGAGGTGAGGTGATCTATTTCACCATCATAATAATGTATCAGTAAGGCTTAAATTACATCAAGTGCCCAAATGAAGGTATTCTCTTCCACTGTCACTTGTAGTCACCAAGTTCCTCAGGTTTATGCTGATTTGTACTCTGGTTGGGTGACAATGGGAATGATTATTTATCTTCTATAAGAGTTTGCCACTAACCTACTCCTTGAATCACAGACCGTATGGAGAATGTGTTTATCTCCTTGTAGAGTTTCACAACCCAAGTAAATGATCCATTTCTATTCACATGGCTTGTTTAGAAGCATTTAGAAAGTATGTTATTGGGTTGTTTACTAGTTAGAGAAAGTACATTCTGGTGATTGCCCAAACCAGGTCTGTTATTGTCATTGGAGAAATGGATATGTGTGTTTTTTCTACTTGATCAAAACCACTGTTGCAGTTTTTTTTTGTTGTTGTTTTGAGATCTCAACATTCTTGTCTTTTTCTTCATCATCATTTTTCCTCTAGGTCATTTCTAGCAATCTATGTAGATATACCGAGTCTGAGCTCATGATTAAATGAATTGGCTTTAAGAAATTAATTCTGTAACCTTTATGAACATGGATTATTAATACTGCCTTTTCATTAAATTGAATATTTAACATTTAATAATCACATTATACATATATGATTCTGTGTTCCATATCTGCTATTAAATCCAATAGAAGTTGGAGAGATGGAAATATCCTTTTTATCAATCCTATGCTCATTAAACATTTCCCTGAGACTGTCCTTCAATGCCCTACATTGCCTTCGGCCATTTGAATAGTAGTCCTAACAGGGAGAGTTATCCCATTGCTTTTCCTTAAGGTAACTATTCTGAGCTTAAGGGACAGAGAGCCTCTGATGCAGTTTCTTAAACAGTACCTTGCATTATTGAAGTGTGTAGTCAATTTTACATGAAAATTATTGACAGTAAAACTTAGAAAGAGAAACTAGAGGGATCAAATTATAAATGATAACATTTCCAAATATGAAATAGGCTTAATATTTCTGTTTTATTCATTGAATACAAGGGAAAAGAGTAGAAGATGTTTACAAGTAATATTCAATAAAAAGATTAAAATGTGTTTTAATGCTTTTTGCCCTTTATATTAAGCCTGTAAGTACTCTTTGACCCCACTCCCACGTGCTAAACCTGGTTTTCTCTGAACACATCACTTTATGAGATGTAGACTTCCACAGCTTATTCTAAATGTCTGTTTATCTGTACGTCATTCCCTCATCTATCAGTATCCACAGCAGAGTGTCAGTTGCCATCATCTTTGTTTTATGAGAATACCATCTGGAATAAAGAATGAAACGATAGAAGAGAATGTGAAACATCTCATAAGAAAAACAACTGATCTGGAGAACAGATCGAGAAGAGAAAACAGAAGAATAATTAGACTACCTGAAAGCTATAATCAAAAAAGAATCTTGATATAATAATAAAGAAATAATTACAGAAAATTGTCCTGAAGCATTAGAACAGGAGCAGAAAGTAGAAATAGAAAAGATTCATTGATCACCACCTGAAAGATATCCTATGAGGAAAACACATAGGAATATTATAGTCAAATTCTGAAACCCCCAGCTCAAGGATAAAATATTACAAGCAACAAGAAAAAAAATAGTTTTAATATAGCAGTGCCACAATTAGAATCACCCAAGACCTAGAAGTGGTGACACTTAAAAGACTGCAGGTCTTGGAACACTATATATTGAAGAGCAAAAGAACTGAGGTTCTGGCCAAAAATAGCATAACCAGCAAAGCTAAGTATAATTCTGAATGAAAAAAAATGGACGTTTAATGAACTGTCAGACTTTCAGGACTTTGTTTTTAAAAAATGGAACTTAATAGAAGATTTGACATACAACAGCCAAGAGAAATCTAAGGTACATACCAAACACTAATTACTCAATAAGGACAGATTGTTTACCTTTTAGGTATGTAAAATGTAAAATGTATGTCTAAGATTGTTACTAGTAATTAGGTAGTTCATAAGAAGATTGGGGGTAGACCTGAGTATGATATGATTTATGAAGTAAAGGTGTTTAGGAAAAGCTAAAAAGGGTAATTATTTTATACCAATGAGATGCGAGAGGAAGAACAGAAACAGAGGATTAGATGGGGGAGGAGGGCTGTTCTAGAAACCTTTTATTTGGAATACAGACACATACACACATATATATGTGTATGAATGTATAAAAGTTTTCTAAATTCAGAAAGAAATAAAACACTAAGGAGATAGGGAGAGGGAAGAGGATAAGGAAGGGATCTCTAGAGGGGAGGGTGAGAGAATAGTTTAAAGGGGGCTATAGAAGGATGTTTAGATTAATGGGAATGAGAGGACAAGGGAGGGATCCTTGGAAGGGGGGGTGGGTTAGGTAATAGGAGGGCAAGGTAGCAGGAAGAAGTAAAGTAGAGGAGTTAGAAGGATTAGGAAATAAAAGAAATGCACAAATATAAAAACAAGAATCAGAAGTAGAATTTGTTAGAGAAAGTACACATCTATACATGTATGTATGTATCTATGTATATATCTGTATATCTGTATCTATATGTAAATATATCTGTGCTTAATTGTATCGGGGGGAATGTAAGGAGAAAAAAAAAACAAAGTAAAAAGTGCACAGCAGACCACAAAAGAAAACTAACAAGGAAGCAAATTAAAGATGGAGAGCTCTCAACAAAATGAGCAGGCTTTCTTGAAATGGAAATTTATTGCTATATATTTTGAATCCTCTCATATTCTGCTGTGCATGTGACATGCTTTTTTTTCTTTTCTTATTTTGTATTTAAGTTTTAATATTTATAATATTTCTTTTTTCTTTTCTTATTGTGTATTTAAGTTTCAGTAATAAGAGAGGGAGGGAGAGAGAGAGAGAGAGAGAGAGAGAGAGAGAGAGAGAGAGAGAGAGAGAGAAAGAGAGAGAGAGAAAATGCCCCTTGAATTTGGATTACCAATCTGGAGTTGCTACTAGATAGGTCAGAAAATTAGGTTACTAATGGAGTGTCTACACTACTTTTCTTTCTTTGATGTTCTTTTCCTTCTATCAGATGTGTTCATCTCAAAACATTTAAGGGAACACTAAAAAAAAAACCTTCATCCTTTTGATTTCTAACTTTAATACTCTGGTTTGTCATCAAAAAACCTCTTAGTAAAGATTTAACATAATTACAGTCTCCTTGAATTATGCTAATAAACCCATTTGCTTTATGTTATTTCCTATAGGGTTTCTTCTGAGGAATTTTCTGTTATCTTTGTGAAAAATTTTGGGAAAATATTCTCATTGATAATTTTGATCATGGGAATTTGACTAATAATGGTTATTCAAATACATTTGTAAGTAGAAAAGGCATTCAGCAAGGATCTATAAAGCATTTACTACGTGCAAGGCACCACCGTAGGTATGAAGCACACAAACACAGAGAAAGAGAGAGGGAGGGAGAGAGAGAGAGAGAGAGAGAGAGAGAGAGAGAGAGAGAGAGAGAG
>NW_020954588.1:24210570-24238065 GCF_900497805.2 Vombatus ursinus | reverse complement strand
AGAGAGAGAGAGAGAGAGAGAGAGAGAGAGAGAGAGAGAGAGAGAGAACTGAAGCAGTACCTGTTTTCAAGAAGCTTATATTCTGTTGGAAGGAGAGTACATGAACACAGATAAGTGAAACCAACATAATGAAAAATAACATGGAAGATAGGAGAATATTATTATCTTAGAATAAGGTGAGGACATCAGGAAAATTCTCAATCCTTATTATAGATAATGGATATGTGACCTTAGGCAAGTTACAAGATCATAGATTTAGACCTAAAAGGGGCCTCTAGGGTTTTATGGTTGTTGCTAATAACAACAAGAATAATAAAACAATAACTAGCCTTTAGGTAGTGCTTCAAGGTTTTCAACCTCCCTTGATCTTCACAACAACCCATTTGGTAAGAGCTCTTATTGTCTCAATTTTACAGATGAGCAAACCCAAAGCTGAGAATGATTAAATGATTTTCCCTGGGTCATGCAGCTAATAAGTGTCTGAGGCAGGATTTGAACTCAGGTGTACCTGACTCTACATCCCAGGCTTAATTCACGGTGCCACCTAACTGCCTTGCTATTTTATAAATGAGATGAAGAAATAAAAACAGGGAAGATAAATGATTCACCCAAAGTCACAGAAGTTAGCATAAGAATCCATGTAGAGTCAGATTCTCTGACTCTAGAGCCTGTTTTACTACACTATCCACTCTGAGACTCAATTTTCTACCTTTAAAATTGAGACAATAAAATCTATAGTGCCTGCCACTCAAAGTTATTGTAAAATTCAAATGTGATCATGTGTGGAGGTTGGCTTTCAAATGTTAAAAGCACCAAATAAATGATCTAGCATTTTTCAGTTAACACTTTACACACATGATCTCATCAGAAACTCAAAATAACTTTGCAAAGTAAGGTGTACTTGTATCACTGTGCCCATTTTACATAAGAGGAAACCAAGAATCAGAGAAGATATTGTCACTTTTTTGGTGTCCAGGGAAGAATTTAAGCCCATATCATCCCAATGCCAAGTCAAGCACATTATCCACTAACCCACAAATCATATTCTCTCATTACCTCCCCTTCCTGTTTCTTGGGAAGGATAATTTAGGGATAAATTTCTTATTGCAAGTGAATTCCACCTCTCAGATTGGGTCTAAGACAAAAGGGACTGATGGAAGACAGGATAAGGGAATACCTCCATCCACTTGGAGATGATATTCCATATTATTTTAGTCCCTGTATGGTGGAATTATGTTATGTGTTCTTTGAAGGCAGGAACTATTTTACTTTCTGATTTTATTCCCCCTAATCCTGGCACATAGTAGGCATTTAGTACATGCTTTTAAATTGAATTAGGGGCATGCACCAATCCTCTTCATAAGTGGGTCATATAATGGGTGGCATATAAATACATACCACATGTTTGTAGCACAAAATGCCCAAGTTGTCCTATTCCCTTAGGTGTCAAGGAGAGTAGAGTGGTGAGGCCTCTAACCAGGTTAGAACAGGATGGGACTAGATAATTACAAAGAAATAAGTTTGTATCCCATTGACTCCTCCTTTCTGTATTTTCCCCCTCCTCATATGTCAGAATCTCCCATCCTGCAAAGGTTATATACAACAAAGAGGAGAGTCAATTAGGTTCAAACTTATTTCTTTATAATTTTGCCCTGGGTTCACTGGTGTTTAAACTGATTTGCATTTAGAAAGAAGTGAAATTATGCAGTAATTAAAGACATAATTTTCTGCCAAAAAGATTCCACCCAAGGCTCAATGGGAAGATGTCCTAGACTTTCCCATGAAGAAGTTCCTTGTAGTCATTCAGCTTGTCAGGTGCCAATCTGCAACTTATCATCTTAGATGTTTGGGGCCACTGAACAGTTAATTTGCTATTGGTCATGTAACAGGTATGTGTCAGAGATAGGACTTGAGCCTAGGTCTTCCTTTCAAAATTATATCTCTATTCACTATGTCATGCTGCCTCTTTTTTTGGGGGGGGGGGGCAGAGCATGATAGTGCATACTCTAATGTTTATTTGGATGTGGAAAAGGAGTAGGTGGGGAGTGGAAACAGTGGAGTGGAAATGGTTTTGGGACTGATCTGTCTCCTACCAATCATCTCATTTGAATAATTCAAAGCTAATTATATCTCTCTACTAGTTGGTATATATGCCTTTTGAAGGAAAAAAAAAACACTTTACTTGAAAATATTTGGTTTAATATTGAGAACTAAATTCTTTCTTTCTTCATAAAACAGTTAAATGTTCTGTGTTTCTCTTCAGAAACATTCTGTACAGGCTGGATGAGAAGACCCACCAGTTTTCCATACTCCATGAAGCTTGGGAACATGAAAAGTTACATCTGTCAAATGAGACCCTTCAAGCAGCCCTGTCCAAGGTGCTGAACAGCATCAATTCAGCTCAGGTTTACTTAAAAGCGGGACTTGATGTGTTTGAGAGTGGCTTGTTGGGAAAGAACTGAGAAAATTCTCATCATTAAAAAAAAAAAAAGTTTGTTTACAATTCAACAAGCAAAATCTCTATTCTGACCAGGATTTCTGTGAGGTTGAAGGCTTTTTTTCAATAGGTTTTCAACTGTTGTCTAAATGTACTATTACGTGTTTGAAACTGTACATGAAAAAGAGCCTTTTGCACATTTAATATTTTTCATACATCTACATTTTGAAATGTGTAAGAGCAAGTTACAGGATTCACCCTTAAGATTTATCTTTTAGAAAGAAATCTGCTGTATTTTTATATATGTATTGAAAAAATACTATGTTTTGGCGAATGAGGCCCAAAAAGTTCTGGACAATCTTTGCTCCTGTGGATGAAACACATAGGAATGTTATTTATCTCCTATATGTAAGCACTATTAATGACCCAGTTTCTAAAATAGAAATGGAGAATTGATAAAGTTGCAGTTTAATTTCAATGGTAAGTGTTTTTTATGAAGAATTCAGCTGTTTTGACTGAGTGACCAGTTGACCAAAAACTCCTTTGAATGTTTCTGTTTGTGAAATGAAGTGCCTGATCTTAACACAACTAGATGTAGTAATACACTGGTTACAAAACTGTAGTTTTCAAATGTTACCAATCAAAGAGCCACAAACAGTCCAGGGAAACTCGAGGTATATCTGTACAGAACAATTTAAATGCAAATTTTCTCTACTAAGGTATGTAGTGACTAGCTTTGAACCTCCTCATTTGTCTCAGTTGAGTTTGTAAGAATGTAAGGAAAGGTACAAATTGCTGAGACAGAAGGACATATGGGGATCCTGGATGGAAGCACTGTAACCTTAGAACAGGGCTCCCTTAAAATGGACTGATCACTCCATGCTCTTCTTTTTTGTAGCTTTAGCAACCTTGTTGTGAGGCATTTTCTCCAAGAACAAGTCAGAAGCATATTTATAGAAATGAAAACCACAAAATATAAAAAAAAAACCATAAATATTTTAGAAAGAAGAAAGTTACTCTCTCCCTCACTGAAGAAAAGCAGATCTTTGAGAATGAACATGGTTGTTCTGACCCAGTGGAAATTTTATTAATGTTTAATGAAGAAAATCTTGGTAGTGGCTCCTCCAACCCCATCTGACCTCCTTAATGGTAGTGTTAGGTGCTGGTGATTCCAAACATGACTCTGGACAGGAGAATGTAATTTAGGGTACAGTGCTTCTGGTACTAGTTCAGTAAGGAAAATTGATTAGTTTTATAGTTGGGGTTTATCTTCCCTCTCACAGCCCCTCCCATCCTTTTAGAGCAACTTCCACTTTGAACTATTATAGGAAAAGCAATTTTATAGACTGAACTGGCTATAGATGAGCATAACATCTCTTAAATCTACTGTCCTCCATAATCCTTATCAGGTAACATTTTAAACCTCTACCATATTCTCTAAGTCCATTTGAAAATTGTATTTCTGGTATCAGATAAACTGATTCCATTTGAAAATCCTATTTTCAGTCTATTTCATGTCAATTTCTTATGCCTAATGAAACACCCTTGTTTCACATGTCACTTTATATCAGATATCCAAGTCTCAGATTTTCTAGTCTAGCATTTGGTTGAGGTCATGTTCTTGGAAGCCTATAGATTTTGATTTTCTAGTCTTCAGTTTGATTTTTCCATTATTTTTAGATTAAAAAAAACACTTCACCAGGAGATAAAGCTTAGTCTCAACCACAATCAAAAGTGTAAATAAAGGTTAATCAGTATCAATTGGTTGAATGATATGGATCAAGATGTCATTTTCATAAGCAGTCTTTATATCATAGAAAAAAACAAATTTCAACAAACATTTATTAAAAAGTCTACTATGTGCAAAGATACTTGAAATGCAGACAAAAATGGAATAGCCTGTCTTTAAGAAGTTTAGAATCTAGTGGGGAAATACAGAATTTGAGGCAATTAGCTGAATAATTCAGTCCTGAAAAGGCAATTGCAATGGGAATTATTCCAGTGGATCCACTTTATTTTAAGAATCACTTCCTCCCTGCAAAAGGTTTTCTAAAAGTGCTCCTTTTAAAATATTTGTTTCCATCATATTGGAGGAGTTTTCCATAGGGAAGACCTGGAGGCTTGCCAAGTCAGGTTCCCTCCTTATATTATCTTCAGTTTCTTCTCTTGTTCTTCCAAGATAAACATTACAGCACAAGGGGAGACACAAGCTCAGGACACCTGGGGCCAAACAGCATAGAACACTTTGGAAACACTCTCTTTGTGCAGGTATTTCTTAAATATTTAATTGGGTTTTAGGGCAAACCTTCCTAGGCTTTCTAGGCTCGTTTGTTTTGTTTTCATTTTGAAAATCTCTCCCGCTCTGGACTCATCTCTAAATAAATGTGTTATTCCTTTAAAGCATCTCCAGTAGAAAAACATCTGCTTTTTGAAAATAAGGGTCACCTACTCCTCCAAATCAAATAGGACATAGACAGAATAACCTAAAGATAACCTATATTATCCTTCAAAATTTTTATGGTGTTCAGTATTTGAATGTAGGCTATTAATTATGAATGAAGAGCATGATTTTTATTGGTCCATTTAAGAGAATTCATGAAGAAACTTAACTGTGATTAAGCCAGACGCCAAACTGTTATATGAAATCTACAATAGATCTTTCATTAAGTATAGCAAAACTGCAGCAGTGCTATTGCCACACCAGGCTCAGGGATCTACCAATTTGATTTTATTTGATCTTCTGTGTGTGTGTGTGTGTGTGTGTACATGTGTGTGTGCGTGTGTGTGTGCACGTGCATGTATGTGTATTCTACAGAAACAAAAGTACTAATAACTTGGACACATTAAGAAAATAACAGGAATTGAGTTTTCTCCATTGACTGGGAATGACTCTAATGGCTTCTCAAATATGGAGTTCTTCTCTTCCCCTTAGCTCTGATACAGGCTGGGCTCCAAGTACAACTCCACCAATTCAGGCAAACAAAGATATTACAAAATGACAGAGCTGTAAGATGATTTTCCCTAGGATTTTGTAAGGTAGGCTTCCCAAGTTTCTATAGTCATCAATTCTGGATCTACAATGAATTGCAATAGTCTCTGCTCCAATCCCCTTTCTTTTAAGTAAGATGTAATCCTATTTTTACGAATAGGACAACTGAGGCCAGAGAGATGGATTTGTTCAGTCATAAACTTAGTTGTGAAATCTAGAATTCAGATCACCTGCTTCTCATGCTACTCTACCTCCCAGAGGAGCAAAAGATATCCCTCTCATAGAGTTCTTTACCTTTGTGTATTCAGCCATTCCACAACTGTGGAACACAGCTGGGCTGCTGCTTCAGATGGTGGCAAGCTCTTTGTCTGTCTTTAGCCAGGCACTAACACAGCTACCTCCAGATAATTCAGATGAGGGCCATGTAAAAGATGTATGCTAAAAAAGGGCACATTACTACTGCCTTACCAACTGGGAAGGGAAAAATTGAGCTAAGAACTTTCATGTTAGAGCAAGTTGGCTCAATATTATCACAACCATCTAAATTACTTTTGCTTCACATCCTTATGCATGTATTATTTAGTGACTGGGGAAGAGAATTACACTGCTAGAATATCAAACAGCACTCAAGGCTTTGGGGCTGACATGTTCTCAGTGGCAACATGTTGTTTTGAAAAGAATAATGGGCGTAGTTAGTCAAGGACTATCTTTAGTCCAACCTTTCCGACATGGTCACTTCCTAAGGTGATTGAAAAGCAAAGAAAAGAGGCAGCTCCCATGTTCCTGGCACTTGATTAGTAACAGATAGATAATGAATTCTCAGCTTCATCCTACACACACACACACACACACACACACACACACACACACAGCAATTCACAGATGCAAATGCAAGCAAATAGTTCTTCCTCTAACAGCTCAGTGCCACAAATTTACAAAGAATAGGATGAATAAGATGAAATAAGCAGTCACAAAACATTCCCCACACAATGCTGATTGACCCTCAGACCCCTGAGTATGATGACCTTAAAGTTTCTAATGCAATCTCAGGAAAGAGGTTCCCAACCCTAGTTTGTAATGCCAATACTCACATGCTCCTGCAGATCTATATTCTCCTTCATCTGGGACTTCCTTTTAATGATGTAGATCACAACCCACCCATGCCTAGCCATCCTCTGCAGCTCTGGTTCATGCCTTCCCATTAGTTCACCACTGGCAGTCCACTCAATGTGCCAAAGGCTTTTGTCCTTTTGCAAAGATACCAAGGCAGGGTGGGGCAAGGACAAGAACAGTCCATCATTTATCACCTGTTCTTATTGTGTGACCAGTCTATCTTCTTTTTTGTTCATACATTTTTGATGGTATCTCTTATTCCAGTTCTCCATAGTTCCCTGTTTGTGATAACCCACATGTGCCTTTCCATTGTCCCTTGAATGATACTCATTTTCATTTCTCCAGAGTCCATAGTGTTCCGTGACTCTTAGAACTATGAAATGCATAGTTTTTGCAGCATTCTAGTTTTTCAGAGTCCTAGCACAAACATTTTTATCCCCTTTAATGTCTGAAATAGGTTTATGTCCATGTTGTTGTTGTTATTGTCGTTGTTGTTTAAGAAGGGAATCTTTTACACTGACCATTTAGTTGGAGGATAGGCCTGGAGGGCCAAAGAATGGATTTAACCCCATCACAATTGCTATTCAGAGCAGACTGTAACCAAACCAACAGTGACTGTGTTCAATTCATCTTCTTTAGCAAAAACCAATGAAGAAATTATTTGCAATAAAAAAGGTGTCTTCAAATAAGATCCTTTAGATCCAATCCAAAAATTTTTGCCTAAAATTCCATTTTACCTTGAGTTAATTACTTTAGAGATTAAAATTCTGCCCCATGGTACAATATTATATTCTGGATTGCCACAGCATAATTCTTATTCCTGAGCTTTGAGATCTACAATATCATCAAGGTGGGGTGAAATCATCCACCTCTGATCCATTGATGCATGCCAAAGGCCTTGCATTAATAGGCAGCCCTCATGAGTTGTGATTGAAAACAAAATTAGCATCTGGTGCCCAGCTCTCTGGAGAGAAGGAAGCACTGCCCTTACTTAGCTAGGTTGGGACTTAGATGACAGAAAGGTCAGAACTTGAAGCCCTACCAGTGTGGTAACGCCATCCAGAGCTTCTGTTCCAAGGGCATTATCTTTAAGAATGCAGGGTCACCTCCATGCCACCATTAGACACTGGACCAGGGTTTTATAGTAGGCATCAATATAAAAATATGGTCTATTTAAAAATGCTTCAATCACACTTTCAACTAATATGAAGAAATAGATTTAAAATCACTATCACTTGAAATACAGTAAAAGAGATAAAAACTTTACTTTGGCTATGATCTGAAATTATAGAATATCAGAGTTGAAAGGTACCTCAAAAATCATGCAAGTCCAATACATACCTGTAACCTGAAATTCCTTCTACAGCTTCTCTGATAAGTGTTTATTCATCCTTAGCTAGAATACTTTCTGGGATAGGGAATTCACTACCTACCAAGGGAGGTCATTCCATATTTAGGCAACTCTGATTTTTTTAGGAAGTTTAAGCAATCAGTCAAGCATGTATTTGCAGGCCTGGTGATCTTTCTGCTATAGATCACCTGGAAACAAAACAAAACAAAAAAGAAAAAAAAGACTGGATTTTAAGTCAGAAGACCTGCCTCTGTTGCTTACTACGTGAGACCTCACAAACTCACTTAATTTCTGTGTCCCTCGGTTTCATTTTCTGTAAAATAGAAAGTTGGACAGGAGCTCTCTTCAGTCCCATCTAACTCTAAATCTGTAATCTTATGATCCTGTGAACTTTGTTTCATCACATCATAGGCACATAGAGAAGGAAAACTGAAGCAACTAATGGGGAGAACAAACAGCTAGCCAGCTGTAAAAGTGAATCTGTGTTTATTGCAGTGATCGAAATTGCAAACTTTAGAAAAAGTTCATCAGAATCTAGTATTCT
The DNA here is from genome assembly GCF_900497805.2 of Vombatus ursinus. NCBI lineage: Eukaryota > Metazoa > Chordata > Mammalia > Diprotodontia > Vombatidae > Vombatus > Vombatus ursinus. Next base: position 24,229,631 of record NW_020954588.1, on the reverse strand, counting down.
GAAGGCTCGGGAAACCTTCACAGAGTTCTAAGCACCCCATTAAGTACAAATGCATTTCAGTTGAGTATTTTGTGGTGTGTAATTGAGAATTTCAATTGGCATGAATTTGAATGAAAAATAGCAACAAAAGTACGGGAAAAGAAAAATCAAGGCTTTTTCAGGCATCCTTGGTCACCTTCAAGCACGCTCTTCCACTCTATGACTTTTCTTTTGCTTCCCTCCCCCCCTCCCCATGGTTTCTGTCATGCAGCAATAGGACTTACAATTTTATACATGCATATATAACATACTTATTTAAATATATGTGTGTGTGCATGCTATTCACACAGTATGTGTATGTGTATGCATACATATATGCATTTATTTTCCAGGAGGCAGTTTTGGCATTTATGCATCTTAATAATCAATTGATCTGGTATCCAGCCAAAATTCATTGTCCCTACTCTCATTCATACATGTCCATTCAATGAAAAATATGTTATGTTCCGTGTATTTTTTTAAACTGCTTTTTCTATCAGTCCCAACTCAATTTGCAAGTGCAGGGTTGCTTTACTGTAAATCCTCAGCCTCACTTATACTTCTCAAAAGAAGGAGTATTCATTCTCTTATTTGGATTGCAGAGTACAGCTGAATACTCTTAACCTAGTGGGTAATGGAATCAATTTAGGGGACGATTCAAGTCAGGAAAACTTCAGGTAATGCTTGGTGTCAAGTGCAATTTTTTTTTGAGGAGGGCTCAATTATCCAAATAAATATACTTACTGTAAGGAAGATCCATCATAACAATGAATCAGCCAATCAGCAGGCATTTAAGCTGGGAACACAAAGACAAAAATAAAATAATCCTGGCCCTCAAGGATCTTAGGTTCCATCATTCTGTTTACTACCAAATTAAGGATGGAGAAAGGTGAACTTTGTGTGTGACCAGGAGTAGCAACTCTGTAGGTACGTAATAGAAAGGGGCTGGTTTTATAAACAGAAGACCTGGCTCTTGCTGCTTGGGTGCCTTTGATGAAGTCCCTTCCCTTCCCTACACATTAGCTCCCTCATCTGTCAAATGAGACGGGGGAGACCAGATGACCTCTAAGATCCCTTTCACATCTAGTTAAGATTCCTCTGGAAAACAATGGAGTCAACGAGAGAGCTGTATTCACAAGTCTTACAGCATTCAGCCCAAGCCATGTGATGACTTAACCTAACAAACACTTAGAGGAGCCATTCTTCTAGGGTTGCAGAAACTTGTTTTGCTGGGGCTAATTAAGATACACCCTCTCAATCCCTGAGGATCATACGGGTCCCTATAGTAAGCCATATGTCATAGGCTACATTCCAGCAAGCTCAAGAGATTAATATCCAGACATTATTATGAATTATTCTGTTGCATTGAGTTAATGTGGCTCTTTTGTTCTAATTAAAGGACCAACTTGGCATCTGAATAGAAGCTTAGCCAGTACAGTTAAAGTCTTGTGTTAATGAACTACATATTTTTTTCAATTAAAATGCCTAATTAGTTTATTATCTAACAGGCTTAGTAAATAAGAATGCTCAGCTACTTCAAGAAGCCCCTTTCAATCCATCTTTATGCAGATAGCCAATAGTCCTGGTGTCTTTTTATTTTAATTTAAATCTTGGTTTCACTTGCTAGTGCTGTTTCTGTTATTTCCTATATATCTTCTAGATGAGCAAATCAGAATAAAGAGGTATTGGCTGAAGATCTCTCATGAGAAGAATGGCCTTTTTCAGTTTATGTCCAAAGATGTGGGATGTTTTTATCCCAAAGTTTTTTGAAGTTGTTGGGGAAAGAAGTGTGGTATAGTGGGGAAGGCATTGATCCTAGTCAGAGATGCCTTGGAATCAGATCTTGGCCTTGTCATTTATTACCCATGTGACCTTGAGCACATTATCACTTAATCCCTTGGGCACTCAATTTATTCACTTGTAAAATAATGATGTTAGACTTGGTGGACTTTATGATTCCTTCCAGTCCTACACCCGTGATCCTCTCTTTCTTGGGGAAGCTCGACACTAATGTGGTTAAAAGTAGTTCACCTACTCACCCCCAAAGAGATTATAAATCATTTTGCTTTAGAGGTCCCAGTAGATTTCTCTTCATTCAATGGATATTCATGTGTGATAGGCAAAGGTTTAATAATAGTTGTACCCAAAGCTCCAACCTTCGCCGGTGGGCTCTTACAGGGAATATGTGTGGACTTATTTTAAATAACAATGGAAAAATCCTCCATAATGTTTGCCTGTTTTTTAAAGGCAGCCTGGCAAACTGAAGGAAAACCAGCCAGTAAAGTGGATGATTATTTTGTGAGATGTTTATATGTAATTATGATTTAAACCTTTTGTTCATTATTTCAGTCATATATGCGAACCCAACCTTTAAAGTGATGCTTTAAACTTCTGATCATGAAAAAATACCCAGCAGTATGATAATATACAAAATAGTATGACAGTACACCAAAATAAGGGGGAAATCATGATAATATTAACCAAGGAAAATTCAAGCCCTATGCCTCTTTGTTCAGGTTAAATTTAGTTTCTTAAAAGCCTTCAAAGAGATGTCCATATCTTTTCTTTGTGTGTGAATTTCCTAGTGTTGAACCCTACTAAAAACAAGTGGACTAAAGGTTGAAAGTGGAGCATCATTTCACATTTATAGTTTTTCATTACAGTCATTATTGATTGTATCTAAAATGGGTGTGGACCCATAAAACCTGATAGCTAACTAGGTGCCTCTGACTATCTCATTAAAATTCAGGAGTTTATTTCTACCCTTCCATAATCTATTACTACTCACTGTTACAAACCTAAAGGGAAAAAAATATGATGAATGGAGCAGTGAGATGATTTGATGCTTTCCACTCCAAGCCGAGGTGAGATCAAGCAAAAAAAATTCTACTTTTTACATCCAGCTCCTATGACAACCTGCAACCTACCTGGAAAGGTACTTTGTAGTCTGGAATAGTAGAGAAAATGTGAGTAGGATGCGCATCCAGGTAGAAGATAGGAAATGAATATTTTACACTTCAATCACGTGATGATTTGCACACAAAGATAATAAATGAAGGCATCATATTTTCCTATACATTGGATGTTGATTCAGAAATGAATATATGTACAATGTAATGGTAAGGTTTAAAGTAAGCATTTTTTTAAAAAAAAATTAAATGGAGACAAAAATATTACTGGTGTGTTTGTTTTTTTCTCTGATATGACATGTCATCCTCTTATTCCATGCATAAGCTAAAATAGCAATTGGGGTTTAAGATGAACAGATTGTTCTTACTGAGGAAATGAGAATGTACTAATAATAAAAGTTAGCAATTCAGTGGTGTTTTAGAGTTTGCCAAACCCTTTATATCCATTGTCTCATTTGGCCCTCATAACAGCCTTGCAAGGTAGGTGCTACAGGTGTTATGATAGACATTTCACATATGAGGAAACCAAGGCTCAGAGAGTTTAAGTGATTTGGCCACAACTTATAAATGTTAGAAAAATTCAAACTGAGGTCTTCCTGAATCTGAGTCCAGAACTCAATTCACTATGCCCTTGTACAGTTCCATCATAATGAGATTAAAATGGAGGAAGAAGGAAAATAGAAAGAATGAACTCATTTCACCATTAAAATCTTCCTCAAATGCCTCTCTATGATCTGTAGATGACCTGGGGTGATAAAAGGTTTTGTCCATAAAGCACAAGTTCTAGATGGTTCTATCACTGTAGACTTTGAGTACCAAACCTGTGACATAGTATATTTCTGTTTTCTAAGGTCCAACCAGGTTCAGTTCAGAGGGGCTAATTGCCATGTTGGCCACAGGTGGCCCATTTAGGTGATTAAATGTTTTGACCACAGTGATTCTCAAAGAACAGCTATTAAGCTACAAAGGAATTGCTATTTACTTAGGTAGAAGGTTTGACTGCATGGAGGATTATAGGACCCTGGAGGATGAAAGAAGAAAAGATGGTTCATTGGGATTAAAGAAGCCATATCCTTGCTAACACTGTTGCTTTTTTCCTTCTTGTTATTTGTTATTTTTGGTATTTTTTTTTGCACAAGTGCGATCAGGATTTACCTTGCTAATGACTTCTAATAGTTATCAAAAATCTGTGCCCCTAGTTTCCATCTTTTTACTGGTTCCTTCAGTATCCAGTTGCCCTGAAGTGGGGAAATGGAGAAGAAAAGTTTTTTACTTTTACTTTTTCCACCCCTACCTGCTCCTAGCTTCCTTAAAAATAACACACAATGGGATGATTGTCAGATTTGGGGATGATTGTCAGATTTGGGGATGACACAAAGTGAAGAGGAATAGGTAGAATGTTGGGGGACAGAGTAAGCAACACACCTCAACAAGCTGTAATGTTAGATCAACCCTAGTAAGATAAATCATACTTATGATTTTTTAAAAAAAAAATCTATTTTAGAAATACAGAATAGCTTGGAACAGAATAACAGCAGTTTATCTGACAAAAGATCAGTAGGTTATAGAGGGCCTCAAAGTCACATCAGTTAGCAGTGTGATATAGTTGACAAAATGGCCACTTCATATTTGGATTGTGGTGAGAGTCAGAATGAAATCATGAGAGTATTGTGATTGGTTCTGGGTACTATGTTTTAAGAAAGATAATGATAAGCTGGACAGTATCCAGAGAAAGGCAAACAGACACCTGAAAGGTCTCTGGTTCATCATGTTAAAATCAGTTGAAGGAAGTAGGGATGTTTAACCTGGAAAAGAGAAAATAGCTAGCTAGTAAACTAGGTGTGTAGATAGATATGATAGATAGATAGATAGATAGATAGATAGATAGATAGACAGACAGACAGACAGACAGACAGACAGACAGACAGACAGACAGACAGACAGACAGACAGGCAGACATTAAACACTGTATGCCCAGCACCATGCTAGGTATTGGACCAATGAAAGAAAGAATTGTTGTTAATAAGGTAGATCAATTGGAGAATGGCTAAAAAAATTGTGGTATATGAGTGCAATAGAATATTTTATGCCATCAGAAGTGATGACAATGAATACAGAGAAGCAAGGTAAGATTTACAAGAGCTGATGCTCAGTGAAGTAAGCAGAGCCAAGAAAGCAATATACACAATGACTATAGCAATGTAAACATAAAGAACAACCACAAAATAATCAAAAGTGAATGTTGCAAAATTACAAAGAAAGAAGCATGGCCAGGAAGAAGAAAAATGAGAAGACATCCTAACCCAATTTCTTTGCAGAGCTGGGAGGTTCATGGTACACATTGCATACATTTTCTTGTTTTTCTGATGTATTGATCAGATGTATTTCTCTTTTTCCCTTTTCTTTCTCTTTTTCTTTAAAGATATTATTTGTTATATGGGGTGGCTTACTCAGGGTGGGTAGAGAAAAAAGGATACTTGGAAAATTTCTGGTGATGTAAAAAAATAGCAATTAAATTTATTTACAAAATAAACACAAACAATACAATCCCTACCATTAAGATATTTAAACTCTAATAGAGTAAGACTAAACATAAAGGGCTGAGAGAAAAGAGATGGTGTGGATATAGGTGGGTAAATGGTATGGAAGCCTAATGCTGGCCAAGGTAAGATGAAGGAAAAACTTACCTGTCAAGACCAAAGGATCTACTTAAATGACTTGCCCAAGGTCACACAGCTAGTAAGTGTTAAGTGTCTGAGGCTGGATTTGAACTCAGGTCCTCTTGACTCCTGGGCTGATGCTCTATCCACTGCTTCACCTACATGCCCTGGTGTCTAAAGATTCTTGGGGGCAGGAAGTGAGAATGGTGGCTAGGAAGTAGATAGTATTGAGGAAATGGCCAGGAAGTGGCATGACGGCCTGATTCCTGGCAAGAAAAGTCTTAGAGAGCTTCCAGTAGCTACCTCCAAGGACTAGGACTATGGAGAAGAAAAATTAGACTTTTTCTACTTGTCCACAAAGAGTAGAACCAGGAGTAGTGAGTGAAAGTTAAAAAGAAGAGATTTATGTTTGATATCAGGCAAAACTTTCTCACATTTAGAGGGATTAAAAATGGAATTAGATCGCTAGTGAAATAGTGGACTCTCCCTCACTGGATGTCTTATAGGAAAAGTTGGATATTCATTTGATAAATTTTTTTAGAGAGATTATAAAAAAATTAATGAATTTTAAAAATAAATATATATATATATATTTTAAAAATATGGTTCATTTCAGAGCACTAGAAGAAAAATGTATGGAGCACAATAACAGTCAACCAACATTGGTTAATAATGTGTGTGTGTGTGTGTGTTAAAGAAGGTAGTTGGAAATTGTTTATAAAAATAGAAAAAGTATGTATCATAAGTGAAACTAATACTACCCTGATCCCCAAGACGGGCATTATTAACCAAAAAAAAAAAAGTTAGATGGAATAGATGAAGACTGGGAGATTTCCCAATGAAATCCAGAGTATAAACAAAAACAACAACCATCATCATCAAGATACTCACTGCCTCTACTATTTGAATTTTAAGGAAATAAACATAGGCAAAAAAGAGGGAAAATTCTATCTATTTCCAGGTGATAGGATGATTTAGTTAATAAAGGTAATGCTTTTGTTTTTCAGCTATTTCAGTTGTGCCTGACTCTGTGACTCCATTTGGTGTTTTCTTGACAAAGATACTGAAAGTGGTTTACCATTTCCTTTGCCAGCTCATTTTACTGATGAGGTAACTGAGGCAAACAGGGTTAAGTGACTTGTTCATGGCTACACAGCTGATAAGTGTTTGATCTGAACTCAAAAAGGTGAGTCTTCCTGATTTCATGGCAGGTATCCTCTCCTGCCACTACACAATGCTAGGGAACCAACAAAAATAATGTCTTAATAGCTTCAGTGAAGTATTTGGATAAAAAAAATCCATTGATGTAGTAATCTTTTAGGTATATTACTTATAAACACATGAGGAAGAGATAAGGAAAATTCCATTTGACACAAATGCATTAAGTATCTGGGATTTAACTTACCAAGGCACATAGGACTTAAATAAACTCAATTGTTATTCCTGCAGAATCAAAGAAGACCTAAGTAACTAGAAAGATTTTCAATGTTCTTATCTCAGTTAATCCAGAATAGAAAAAAATGACTAAATTATTGAACAAAATTAATGCTACCCCATCACATAAAAAAACTGGATTCCTTATAGAATAAAACAAAATATAAAATTTCATTTGAAGAAATAAAAGTTCAATAAAGGAGAGGAAGAGGTAGGAAATAGTGAATCTTGGTGAGCTACCTGATCTCAAATTATTTAATATTGGTAGAATTATCAAAATTACCTGGTACTGGATATAATATTTTAAAAAAATAAAGTAGATCAGTGATATATGCTACATAAATAAGACCTAGAAATGAACACACACATTCAACATTTTGATAAACCAAAATAAAAAAAAATCAAACCTGGGGAAAGGACCATTTGTTTGCTAATAACTATTGAGAAATCTGGAAAACAATCTGGTAAATATAGGCTTAGATCAGAATCTTATGCCATTTATCCCATTAAATACAAAATAGAAGATGATCTAAATATAAAAAGTCAGACCTTAAAAAAAATTCAAGGAAAATGGAAAGTTATTTTTTTTGACAACAGTGGAAAAGAGAAAAATTCATAACTCGATATAAGAAGAGACAATAAAAATATCAATTACAAAAAATGATATTTTATATAAACAAAATCAATGAGGTCAAAATTAGAAGAAAATATGAAAGCATAAAATTATTTACATTAAATACATGATAAAAGTCTGACATTCAAGATAAATAGGAATTTTTTAAAAAAAATAGATGCTAAAAGTTTGGAAAACACATCGTTGGAGAGATTGTGGGAAGACAGGCACACAAATTTACTGTTATGTTAGCTGCAAATTGGTTCCTTTTTTTTCTGGAAAATAATTTGCATTTATTTGAGACAATTACTGAATTTTTCATATCCTTTGACCCAGAGAATCTATTACTAAGATATGGAGAGTATACACAAAGCAAATTACCAACAACAAGAAAAGACTCTTTGTTAAAGAGTAGATCTCCCTATATTGCCCATGTGGAAATTCAGGGCTTACTCAGGCTATTGATTAGCATGGGATCTTTGATCTGCCCTGTTTCTTACCTGGGATGTCTCACTCCTCCTTGGCCTAGCTGGCGGCTCTGCACTCCTATTGGGTCACCATATCAAGGCCAAACTTAATACAGACATCCAATCAGTGTAGCACACTCAGTTCAGAGTCCAGATCCAAAAGATTCACCAGCTTCAACCTTCTGAAATGCTGAGATTCCAGACATGTACCACCATACCTGGTGAAAAAAAAACGTTTAAAAATATTCATAGGAACATGTGATACATGTGATAAAAAATGAGAATAATATATGTATATGTGTATGTATATATGTATACACACACACATATATACAGCCAATGATTCATAAATGGCTGAACAAATTATAGTATATTGATGTAAGGAGTTTAATGAATAAAAAGCATTTATTAAAGAGTTGTTATGTGCCAGGCACTATGCTAAGTTCTGAGAAAATCTTGTAAAGAATGAAAAATATGAAAAATTCAGAGAAGTTTGGGGATAATGTCATATAATGTGAAGAAAGCAGAACTAAAAGAGTTTAAATATAGCCCATGACAATGTAAATAAAGTTGACATAGAGAGACAACAGAATTTTAGTGAAATACAGTGGTTATAGTATGAGGTTATACTATCGATGTGAAGTTATTCACCCTTTCTTTTAATCAATGACCTAACCGTTTTAAGATATGTCTTTGTAAGGGATTTTGGATACCTGTTGGAAAGTTTCCATTGCATACAAAAGCATCAATAATTTCTTTTTAACTGAATAGGTCATGTCAAATGAACCTCATTTCATTTTTGACAATTACTAGATAACTAAATTAGAAGAATTCATCAGGAAAAATGTATTTACCTTTATTTGATCTTTCAAATAAATATACCTTTCTAAAAGCTAATTGTTAAGTGATTAAATGGTTAAATTGAGGTGCTGCTCATTAGCATTTAACAGTTTGTCTGTGGCAAGGGAAAACAAAACCAGTAAGGACTAGAGTTGATAAAATTAGAAAAAGCTACCCCAAGCCCTCAAAGTATCCCTATGGCACTGAGATGTGTAGACAACTTTGATCTGGAAGATCATGCTCAAAGTATGGGCACTATGAATGTAAGGAGGGGGAAAAAACCTCATTTATTGGCATTAGTTCTATTTAAAAAAAAAAGAATTGCCTGTATCAGATAGTACTGAATTCTCCCTCACTTAAGGTCATCAAACAAAAACTTATTGGGAGAATCTTTTTCAGGTATTTAGACATTGGACTCTATCGTCTCTTCTAATACTAAGACCGTGTGATTCTGTGATTCTGTGTAATGAACAGAATAGATGCTCAGTAAATATTTGCTAAGTAGATGAATAAGTATGCACACATTCAGATGAATTCATTTCTTCTTTAAAACTTAAAGAACTGATCATGGCACCCTTTCATCAAATAGTCTTGTTTATGTTCGTTCAGGTTATTATACTATATAATGAAAAAGAAAGCCAACTTGAAATCCTCACAATCATTTTTGAGGACAAAACATTTATTTACCAAGTACTGAGAATGTAGAGAAAGAATTGAAATACTGAAAATGCATTCTTTTGAGCTCCCTGTCACAACTTTCCCACCAAATAGGATGTTGACACCAGGAGTGTGGTGAGAGAAATATACTAACCCCTGCCTCCTTCACAGTTAGACCAGTTTTTCCCAAAAAGACGTTGCAACCAGCTCACAAATATAGCTTGTTTGCATGTGGTTGTTGGTAGCATCGCCCCCATTAGACTATGAGCTTGTCAAGAGACTGTCTTTTGCTTTCGCTGAATCTGCAGTGCTTCATACTGTGCCTAACACATAGTAGGTGCTTAATAAATGTATATTGACTGACTGGCAGAGGAGATTAATGGCACGGGCTGTTAACCTCATTTGCTAGCTGCCTCAGTATAAAATAGACATGAGGAGTTCAGGCGCTCTCTGAAGCTTGGCTGGCAACCCATGATGGGGAACTCAGGAAAGAAAATAGGCTGGTCATGTAGTTAATGAGAAGGAAGATTGATGGACAGCTCCCATGCTCCCATTGGTATCCACATGATGTCAAGAGAAATAGAGGAAGGAACACTAGGTGGAGTTCACATGACCAACTTATGAGAGGGTATGGACAAGAGCTGCTCAAGATGGGCAAATATAGATAGCCTGATAATCTGCATCAGTAGTGGGAACACCCACCTTGATCAGTTCACAGATGTCATTGGAATATTGGTGTTACGAAATTGTTCTTAGGACTATGACAGGCAGGGTCACATAGTGGATTTAGCACTGACCTCAGAGCTAAAAAAGATCTAGGTTTGAGCCCCATCTCTGACACATACTGTCTGTATATCCCCAAACAAATCTTAAACCTCTCAGTAACTCTCTGAATCTATAAATCATAACAAACTGCCAACCTACATTTGTAGACAGTTTCCTGACCTTGGAGTTACTTATATTAGTGAAATTGCTGGTCTGGTCCTAATCTCCTGTAGGACCATAGATCAAAAACTGTAAGGGACCTCAGATTCTAGCTAGTCTGACCCTTAATTTTATAGATAAGGAAGCTGAGGTGATGAAATTACTAGCCTTAGGTCACCCAAGTAGGAAACATCAGAGGCAGTTTTTGAACCTGGGTCCTCTGCCTAGAGAGTAGGTTAATTGTCCCATATGTTATTCCCTGCCTCCTATGGGCCCTTTTGTATCAGGATTCCTGTAAAGGCTTATCATAGTTACTTCATTTTCCACGGAAAGCAAAGCATTTCTCCTCCTTCACCTCCCCTTCTCACAAATACGGTTTCCATAACACATCCCCAGCTGTCTAATGTAATTATCATTTCTCTAATCCTCTTCTCACCATTTATCCTTTTTAAAATCTTGTACTGAAAACTCTGCAGAACAGAGCATGACGTTCTCCTGGGACCCCTGAAGGAGGAATTAGTCTGTAATTAAGAATTAGCTTTGCTTTGTAAAGCCAGAGATGGCTCGTCCTCTCTTTTCCTCAGGTGCTTCTTCCATCCCCAAAGCACAGAACACGAAGGAACCTAACTAGTAGCAATGCAATCTCCATGATCTTATTTAATCTCCACTGGCATCTCTGATGGTTGTGGATTCCCTGCCAGCTCACTGATGGTCAAGGACTAATGGGAGAGTTTTCTAGAAGTAGAAGCCTAGGGAGTAGAGATTAGTGAGAGAAGCCCATGGAAGACGGAACAGTTGCAATTGTTGGGAAGGGGAGGGATTCTAGTTAAGCTAAGAGTAGAGGGAGAGATAACTAACATTTATAGCTTTAAAACAATCACACGGAGGGGCAGCTAGGTGGTGCAGTGGATAGAGCACTGGCCCTGGAGTCAGGAGGACCTGAGCTCAAATCTGGCCTCAGACACATAACACGTACTAGCTATGTGATTCTGGGCAAGCCACTTAACCCCAATTGTCTAAAATAAAAATAGATAGGGGCAGCTAGGTGGCGCAGTGGATAGAGAACCGGCCTTGGAGTCAGAAGGACCTGAGTTCAAATCCGGCCTCAGACACATAACACTTGCTAGCTGTGTGACCCTGGGCAAGTCACTTAACCCCATTGCCTAACCAAAAAAACAAAAACAACAACAACAACAACAACAACAACAACAAAAAGTTGCTATAATTAAATATAGATAGATACATAATCACATTGAGTCAAAGACGAGTGGTAATGAAAGGCAATGTGGTGCAATGGTAATTGTTGGATTTGGAGTCAGAGGACTTGGGTTTGAATCTTTGTTCTTGTGACCTTGCTTATGTGACCTTAGACAAGTCACATCACTTCCCTCAGAAACAGTTTCCTCATCTGTGAAATCAGAAAGTTGGACTAAAGGAACCCTAGGTACCTTCCAGCTCAAAATCTCTAATCAGCCTCTGAGGAAATCACTTATTAGGAATACTACGAGCAATGTGAGACAGAGATACTCTGGAGAAAACTCCAAGTCCTCTCTGTAAACCACTGGCCTTTCCTTGTGCATTATATAAATCTTTATATATAGTAATAGTCTGGAAACCCAGTAATCTATCATATTTGATCAGGACAGGCATAAATCATTTATTCATGATTTACCATTCCTAACTTGATTCATTGATTCATCTCCAGACAAGACAAGGTCAGAACAGGAGAAAAATGATTAAGCTTCTTGCCCTTAGGAGAGAGCAGCTCTACCAACAAATTCATCTTCACATCTGACCTCATGAAACTTGACACTGGAAGTATTGCAGAAATTGAAATAGCCCTTACTGAAGGTCCTTCAAATGGAAACGTCTATGCAAGTGTGCAAATGGAGAGTGAAGGACTCCATTCTTTCAGGGTTATGGATAGCCTGTAAAAAAGGGACCATCTGATTCCTTGCATAGTAAGTCTCCTGTAAATCTGAGGACTTCTATTCAACATTGTTCTCATTTTTAGCCATGGCCTTCCTGTACTTTTCTGACATCCCTGGATACCCTCCACCATTCTCAAGCTGTTTCTTGGAAGAATCATAGAAAATCACATCAAAATCACAATAATGACTGTATGACACATTGAAAAGGAATATTGGTACTTTACTCAGAGGACCTAGGTTTTAAGCATCACCTATGAGTTTACTACCTGTGTGACCGTGGCACTTCATCTCCTTGGGCCTCAGCGTCTTATCTGCAACATGAAGGATTTGAGCTGCATGCATTCTGAGGTCCCTTTCAGTCCTACGTCTGTGATCTTATGAACTCATCTCTCTAGGAGCAGTAGAAAGTCTTGGTGAAGTAGCCTTGAAAAGGTGATAGTAGTTAGTTTTGAAGGACTTGCTTTAAAAGGTGCAGACCCTAGCTGGCTGACCATAAGCCTGACTGTTCAGCCCCATGGTTAACATTGGAGCAATAGAAGATTGTAAATATAGAAATCCTAGAAAGGCCATCTGATTTAACCCCTTCATTTTGCAGATTAGGAAACTGAATCCAAGGAAGGCTGGTGGAGTGGAGTGGTGTGGTGTGGTACCCAAGTCACTACATATACCTGGAATGTCAAGAAGGAAGTCTGTGATTTGCAAAATGAGCTTGCTGAGTTGGGTTACACTGGGGGATGATCACAAAAACAGGTCAAAGGGACCAAGCTCAGCAGAGTTATTCAAGCTTCCATGGTACTTACTAGAGCAGGGTCTGGTAGAGGGCAGTGCAGGCATTGGCCTCATCCTTCCCTATTCTAGCATGGTCCTTAACTTGTCACTAATCTACCCTTATAGATTTAAAGGGAAGAACAAACTGAGTGAGCCTGCAATTTATCAAACAGCCAATTGAAGAGAACTGTGAACATGGGAATTTTTAATTAAAAGGGATAAGGAAATATTTACAAAGCCAGAAGGTGGGGCAGGATCAGAATAGTATTAAAAGAAGGGATACTGAGCTATCAGTGATCGTTCATGTATGTGTATTAAAAACTGGAAAAGAATGGAGCACTGAAAAGCAGAGGAGAGACAGACAGGATGCAAGAGGCCTCCAATGGTGCTTTCATCTATGGTGCTAACTATCCATCTTTGTGTATGTTGTGCATCATGGCATAGCACATGGAAGACTGGCCTTGGAGTCAAGAAGAACCAGTTCGTATACTGGTTTTGTGATGCTGGGAAAGTCACATGACCTCTCAATTCCCCAGATAACTCTTGAAGACTATAAGTTACAGATGAAATAATCTGCTGCAGTGAAAGGCTTTTGCCCATTGAAAGTTTCCTGCATTGAGGAAATCACTGGTCAGTATCTTGCCCACCCTCCCCCCACCCAAAAATTATGTATATACATCTCCTTGGGCTCATAAATCTTAAATTTGTCAGTCTTCCTATCATGCACATAAGATGCTTTCTCCTACATGCTTGTGGTATGGAAGTTATGGTGAGAAGTTATGAAAACTATTGCCAAGGCAAAGTTGCTAGCTAATTTCCTATGTCAGTAAGAAAGAATTTATTATTGGTCCTTGGCGCTAAAATTTTTCCAGCATGATCACTGTTATATTGTATATTCAATGACTCTATAAGAAAGAATCTATAAAATGAGGGTGTTATGCCTAGAGTATCCCCAAAATCTCTTGTAGCTCGAAATCAAAGACCCTAAAGGTGAATGGTTGGACATAATCTGCCAGCAGGTACTATGGTCAAAGTCAAGATGCTAAACATGCCAAGTCTCATGGAAAGTGTATAAAGGTAGTACAGGTCATAGAAGGATGCTAGGTAGCACTGATGTTCATCTTATAGGATGACAGGTAGTTTACTTATGCATATGATGGGAAAATATTTTCTGGTATTATAAAAATTTCCCTCTGCCATAACCCCAGGGAAATCCAATGATAGTAATGCTTATTGGTCTCAATTAATCAATCAACACATTTATTAAGCACTTAGCATGTGACTCCTTTATTGGATCAACATCCATATCATTCCTTCTGACTACAAGCATTCCTTTAAGTTCTGTCCTGGCCTTCTTCTCTTTCTGTACTCCCTTTCAGTGACTTCACCAGCTCCCGTGGGTTTAATTAGCTGAGAACTGTACAGATGTTTCCCAGATCCATATTTCCAACTCAATTTCTCTCCTTAGAGTCCTGCATCACCAATCAGCTAATGTGCATTTCAAACTGGATGTTCTGTAGACATCTAAAATTAAACATGTCCAAAACAGAACTCATTAGCTTTCCCCCAAATCTACCCTTCTTCCAGATAATTTCCTATTTCTGCCAAAAGGCACCATCATCCTTCCACTTTTCCAAGTTCATAACCTCTGACACCCTCAAGTCTTCATTATTCCTCAACCACACATCTAATCAATTGACAGATTTTACCATCTCTAACTACACAACATCACTCACATCCTACCATTTTTCTACTACCACCTCATTTCAGGCCCTTATTACCTCAGATCTTGATTATTTTAATAATATCCTAGTTGATCTCCCTGCCTCAAGTCTCTCCCTGCTCCCGTAGTTCCATTTCTCAGCTGCTAAAATGACTTTCCTTAAGCTTAAATCTAAACACGTCATTCCCTACCTGAAAAAAAAAAAAAAAAACAACACTTACAATAGCTAGCTATTACCTACAGGATAAAATGTAAACTTCCGTTTTTAGATTTTAAAGTCCTCTGCAACATACAGACATGTTTATCCTATATATGCCTGTAATGTAATGAAGGAAGTCTGTGATTTGCAAAATGAACTTGATGAGTTGGGTCACACTGGGGGATGATTACTTACTTTCCCTCTTATACTCTGTGATCCAATCAAACTGTCTTCTCTATTCCTCATATACAACATTCCATGTTTTGTGATGAGTAAAACCTGAAACAACTGAGGAAACAAAGATCCAAGCTTCCAAGCATATTAATTTATTAAGCAATGGATGCCAGTTGCATAACAAATCGAGCCTAAGCTTCCTTGGCTTAGCACTGGACCCCAAATACAGGGGGAGACAGAATTTTATGCATTAAAAGAAAACAATTAACAGTATATAAACCAGGATATTAGATTAGGTAATCTGATTTCTAATTGGAGGAAAGATTATGGGCTTTCTGAGTTGAGAGAGGGATGAGTTAATTTCAAGATTTGGGAGAGGGGAAAGCAAGCAAGTGAACTTTTCTAGTTGTGAGACAGGATGTCACTTAATCCCCATGATTAGCAAGCAGGTAGAATTTATAGGAAAACGAAACTAAAGTTTTGAAATGGAAACAGTTTTACAAGATGGAGTCAGTTTGGTTCACACAATTCTCACAATTCTTTCAATTCTGGTGACCCAAATGGGACCAGACAATTACCTGGGACATCTAGACTTAAACCAAAATGTAATGATTAAATGGACATTGGGATTGAGTCAGGATATGAGCCGATGCTATTTAGTAGTGATGATGATCATCTATTGCTTTGGCTTTTTACTTCAGTTTGATTGAATTTTCTTGATCACCTTGGTGACATATAAATCTCCCTGCTCAAAATTGGTCCACTGTGAGCCCCCTAAGTAGTTTGATCTGTAGCCTGACTTAGTTTACCTATAAAATATATTTGTATACAAACAAGGTTTGTATATCATCGTTATTGTTCTTTGACTTTGCATTAGTTGGTGTACTAAGCTACATGAGAGGTTCCTTCCGAACAGTCTTTTCTTGACGTTTGATGCTGAACATGAGGACATTAAAAACTTTAAAAATTTGACTTATAGATAAGTTATTCATGGGAGGAGAGAGCTGGCCTCCCCCCCTCCATGAATCAGAGGGGAATTGTTAGTATTGTGGGAATTGTGCAAACCAAACTGACACCATCTTGTTAAACTGTCTCCATTTTGAGACTTAAGTTTCATTTTCCTGTAAATTCCACTGGTTTGGTGATCATGGGAATTGAGTGACATCCTCTTTCACATCCGGGAAAGCCTAACTGCCTGCTCTCCCCCTCCCAACTCTTATCCCCTCCCAGTTTGGAAAGCGCCTAATCTTTCCTCCAATTAGAAATCAGATTACCCAATCTTGTGTCCTGGTTTATAGCCCGTTAAGTGTTTTCTTTGAATGCGTGAAATCTGTCTTCCCCAATATTTGGAGTCCAGTGTGAAGCTGAGGAGGCCTGGTCCCAATTTGTTACATAATTGACATGCATTGGTCAAAGCTTGACCAATATTCAGAAACTTGAACCTTTGTTTCCCTAGTTATTTCAGATTTAATCTGTCACATAGCCCACCTAATTGCTTTTGTTCTATCCATCTCTCATTTTGGCATTCAATCCCTCTCTGCCTCTACCTTGTGATTTTAAAAGATGAAGAGTGCATCCTGGAATTGTGGCAGAGTACTGGTTTCTGGCCACTTCAGGATGGGTGTCCAGAGGAGCACGGCACGATCTTTAAAAGTGATCTCTAAAACCTCAGCTCAGTGGTAGCTGAGATGAAGATGCAGCTAGCATTTCATATCTGGATGTGGAACCAATATTACATAGGAAATGAGCTTAAAATATGCTCCTGAGGCTCTAGGGAAAACGTTCACATGTTTGTTCTGGCAATAGCATTGATGTAAATATCCCATTGTTAAAGTTAACTTATGTTAAGTGATTAAAAGTAACAGAGGCACTAGTCCCTGGTACCTGATAGTGAGGGGAATATGACTGGTGAGGGCTCAAGCTGATGGCAGTATGTTGGGCAATCCTAAATCCCTCAGGGTGACATATTACCCCCTCGGTATTGGAGAGTAAGCCAGAGCTTGCTCGTTATACCTATGTTTGTTAAACAATATGTTCAAGGTCTGATCCAAGGTGAAGAAGCTACTCAGATTCCATAAGGTTTTATTGGCCATGTGTGAGGTGCTCTGTTAGGTGAAAGATTTGGGGGTGGGGCAAGAGAGCACAAAGAGAAAATCTAAGTCATCTCTGCCATCCAGGACCTTACATTCTAATTAATATGTAGATAAATACAACACATAGTCTAGTCTCTGAAAGCATATGGTCTCCTGGGAGGAAAGATATGTATACAAGTAACTCTGCTGAAAGAGAGAAAGGGAATTCCCTGGAGCTGAGAGATAAATGTAAAAGAAGTGGAACAAAGTCCTGTGAGAAGTTTGAGAAGAAAGAGATCAAATCACCTGGGACAGAGGTAAAATCAGGGAAGGCTTCATGGAGGAAGCTACATGAGTTTGACGAAAAGACCGCTGAATTGCTGGCCCTAGATTTGAGTCCTATCTTTGACACTTACTGGCTGTGGGACCAGGGGAAGTCAATCAACTTCTCTGATACTTTGTTGTGTCCTCTGTTTATAAAAAAAAAAAAGACTCAATAGCATGTAAGGCCCCTTTGCATGTCAATGTTCTGTATGTTGGCCCACAAGACAGAATCACACAATTTTAAAATTCTTCAGGTATGTAAGAGATCATCTGGTGCAACTTCTCTCCATTTATATGTGTGTGTGTCTCTCTCTCTGTCTGTCTCTCTTTAACAGATGAGGAAACTGGGCCCCAAAGAAACTACACAGCCAACTAGATGCATTGTAGCATAGAAACAGCACATTGTTTGCAAAATGCATAGAAAGTAGGATAGTGAGTAGACTTCTGGACTTGGAGTCAGGAAGAATTGAGTTCCAATCCCAGCTCTGACACTTGGTAGCTGGGTGACCCTGGCCAAGACACTTGACCTAACTGAGCCTCAGACAACTCATGAAGTCTATAGATTTTAGAAGGGTACCTATAGTTTGCAGCAGCTCAGGAGTTTCCTATACCCACAAAAGCTCAGATTCTTATATACATTGATAAGTCTACTCAATGTCTAACCCTCTTCCACATGAGGCACAGCATAGAGCAATAACATGAAATCCAGGTTTATCAAAGAAATACACATTACTGTGCATGAGAGGTTTCTGAGATTTGTTCAGGTTTTGGAATATCGTCTGTTAAACACAAATGTATTTCTATCCTGCTGTTTCTGAACAGCTAGGAGCACCAAATATGTTAGCTGTTATTTCTAGACTTCCCTATAGATCTTAGTATATTGTACAAAGATACTGCCCGGCATCTGAGGAGACAGTTTCTATCTTTGCTTTATGTTTTTTCTTCTTTTGACCCAAACTCATCTCTTGTTCTTTCTTAATTAGCAAGCCTGATTATGGCAAACAGCCCTTTGGCAGTGGGGAATGTTTTCTCTCTTACTATGCTAGTAATCTTTATCAGCTACAAAACTGAAAGAGAGAAATTTTGTCGAGCATCCAGGTGTCTCCAAAAGCCCAGATGTTTGATGGTGCCAAACAAATAGTTAGACAATATGTGGAGCTTTCCACTTTCCACTGGGATATTTTTACATTGTATGCAAACTTACTCATTAAAATGTCAAAAGATTTGCCCCAATTTCCTTTTAACAGATATTTTTCATTCTGTCTATCTCTATGTATACATAAACACATAGACAAGATGAGATGAGATGAGATGAGATGAGATGAGATGAGATGAGATGAGATGAGAT
>NW_020954588.1:24150223-24210560 GCF_900497805.2 Vombatus ursinus | reverse complement strand
ATGAGATGAGATGAGATGAGATGAGATGAGATGAGATGAGATGAGATAGGATAAGATAAGGTAAGATAGAATAGCTGTTTAGTTGGCTCCAACTCTTCAGGACCACATTTGGGGTTTTCTTGGCAAAGATACTGGAGTGGTTTGCCATTTCCTTCTCCAGATCATTTTGCAGCTGAGAAACTAAAGAAAAGAGTTAAATGACTTTCCCAGGGTCACACAGCCAGTATGTGGCCAGATTTGAATTCAGGAAGATGAGTATTCCTGACTGCAAGCCTGTTGTTCTATCTACTGCATCATCTAGTGGAGATAGATATAGATACAGGTATAGATATAGATATAGAAATAGATATAGCCCATAAAACCTTCTCTTTCCCCTTTCCTTAAGGAAAGAGCTTCGGTGACAATAGGCTTCAGAATCCTAATCATTCTCCTTCCAAAATTATCTAGTTTAGGAATGATTTGAAGTAAGATCTATATTTAGCTGGATTTCTGAATATGCATATGCCCTTCATAATTATTCAGGGTAGTAGAGGGCTAAAGCTCATTTCAATTGAATGCATCCCTCACTCCTTGCTCTGCATGATTTTCTGCTTTACTTCAATTTGATATTATTGATTTTGTAATTTTCACGTTAACAATAACGGTAAGCCTGATTCTACCAATAAGAAGAATATAATCATTTCACTCTGTGAAACATGGAACTGTATTAACACTTTCAGTGCTCTAAATTAACTATCTCCTCTCATATACTAAATGTCATATTAACCCTGTAACAATATTTTATTGATGATTTTTACATCAATGACTCTCCCCAACGAGTGCTCCTCTTTCCTACGAAAGGTCATTTTGGTAATAAATAAGTGTGGTTTGAGTAAAGCAAACCTATACATTGCTGATGTCTAACAACCTATGTGTCATCCCATAGCTATAATTCACAGAGGTAGAAGACAAGTTTAATGAAACATTGAATTTTCTAAAGCCACAATTGGTCACTGCATTGATTGGATTGCTTGTGTCTTTCAGAGTTGTTTCCCTTTATATTACTATAGGCATAGTGTATACCAGGGGTTCTTAACCTATTTTTAGACTGAGTACTTTTTTGGTAGTCTGGTGAAGTCCATCAGTCCATTCTCAGACTCACATTTATAAATAATTGAAGGGACTGCTAAATTTCAGTTAAAGGCTAGTGAAAATAGAGATGTCTTTTTCCCCATCCAAGTTCCTAGACATCCTGAAATTTATCCATGGTTTCCTTGGGGATTGTGGACCACAGGTTAAGAACCCTTGCTGTACTCCTTCCTCTAGTTCAGCACCAAGCCTCCCCAAGTTTCTCTGATTCCTTCATATATTCATCATGTCTTATAGTGCTTAATAAGATTCCATTCATTCAAATAACGCAACCCAATCATAAGTTAAAGGGGTTAGGATCCTGCTACCGACTGAGCCATTCCTGGCATAGTGCTAGCAAGACAACATCCATACCAGAAGTCACTAAAATAATACAGGTTAGAACAATATGGATCAAGTCCTGGTCTTAACCCAGAGACCTTTACCTCCCAAGCCTTGTAGGCATCACATCACAATAATCCTCTACCTGGCAGTTGGGGCAGCTTTAGGCCTCTTAATATGTCAAGGACCTGAGACCACCCTTTCCTATAAATTTTAATCTTAACCAGCTGTTTGAGACTCAGAAAGGCCAAATGCCTTGCTGCTGGTTACTTACCTCGTGAATGGTCCCCAGGGGTATTTTATTCCAAGCCTTCCTCACTTCAAATCTAGCTCTTTAAGTTCTACACCATGCTGAAAAAGAGAAAGGGGAGAGAGGGAGAGAGGAGGAGGAGGAGGAGGAGGAGGAGAGAGGGAGAGAGAGAGACAGAGAGACAGAGAGAGAGAGAGAGAGAGAGAGAAAGAGAGAGAGAGAGAGTTGGGAAATGGATGAAGTTTATTTTCTGTAACCTTCTACCTCCCTTATCAATATGACTTTTCCCCTTTTGATCCCCATCATCCCTTCTCAATGCCCCCAAATCTACCCCTTTGCCAGATGTGGAAGAGCCCTCATGTTATTCTTTTGGTTGTCAAGGTCACTGACAGGTGCTATCCATATTTTCTTTCTATTCTCTCCCACCCTATTAAAATTTACTCCTTGTGTTCTCTCACCGATCACTTTGTGTAACTTTGTGCTATTAGTTTAGAATTTTCATGTTAGTGGATATTACTGGCTTAAAATATAATCCTTCTCTAGTAACATCTGCATAGTAACAGCAGCCCTAACCCAGAGGAATAACTCAAAGGTAGATGGGTATAGTGGAGAGTTACAATCTTGGAGTGAGGAGACATTGTGATTTGCATCCTGGCTCTGACAACCAATCAGGATGTGAACTTTAGAAAGGCACTTTAGATCCATATTGCTCTAACCTGTATTATTTTAGTGACTTCTGGTATGAATGTTATCTTGCTAGCACTATGCCAAAAATGGCTCATTCGGTAGCAAGATTCTAAACCCTTTAACTTGTGATTGGCTTATGTTATATGAACCTCAGTTTCCTAATTTGTAAAATTACAGAATTTTTGAGTTGCCAATGTCTTCAGCAGCCTTCCATTCCAACCCACACTAGAGAAAGGATACTGCTACAATACACTTGAAAAGTTTTTATACAGGCTCTTCTTGAAGATTTCTAATGTAGGAGGTGGAGGAACCCAGCATCTCGCTCCCAAGAAAGATCATTAGACTTCAGACACTTCGTTAGAAAGTTTATCCTGATATCAAACCTAAATTTCCTTCATTTGGACTTCTACCTAATGCTCCTGATTATACTCTTTAGCACCAAATACAAGATACCTAATCTCTTCCACATGACAGTCCTTCAAATATTTGCGGACAGCTATTGGCTACCCCATCTCTCGGTTTTTCAGCAAATCCTCATACAACATGTACTTAAGATCTTAAGTCACTCTGATTCTTCTCTGCATGTATTCCAGTTTGTCAATGCCATGTGGCACCCAAAATGGAACACAGTGGTACAGGTATGCCCTAATCAAGGTAGATGATAGAGCATTATTTCTGAAAATGCTGTATTGAGTTTATCATCCTCTAAACCCCCCAGATCCTTTATTAGAAAAATGTTATCAAACTGTGACAGCCTCTCAGATCTTCTAATTTTGCAGGTGATTTTTTGAACCAAAGTATAACTAAGACTTTACATTATCTCTATTGAATTTGAATTTCAGCTTAGATTCAACTCAATGTCCCAACTTTTCTACATGTTCTGGAGCCTGTCTTTGTCACCCGGTGTGTTAGCTGTTACTCCCAACTTTGTGTTACGTACAGGTGTAATAGGCATGTTATATAGACATTTTATCTAATTCAACGATTAAAAGAATGTTAAGCAGTCCAGAGCCAAGCACAGCATCCTGGGAGCACTCCATTGTCAATCTTCTGCCAGGTCGACTTTAAGTCAAACTAGGTGGCAGGAAGGGAGCCTCAGGTTCACCTCTTAGCCCCTACAAATCTAAACCAGCTGACTGAGCCCTTCTTTGGTGGACAAGGGGAAGAGAGGAAACCAACTAAGCTACAAAAAGCTCTCTTTACTAGACAAAAACAATATAGAATCAAGTATTGTAAATCAGTCAGTCAGTTTTCGGTTCTGCCAAACTCTTCATGACCTTATTAGGGGTTTTCTTGGAGTGATTTTTCCATTTCCTTCTCAGGTTCTCCTTTACAGATGAGGAAACTGAGGCAAATAGGGTTAAGTGACTTGCCCAGGGTCATACAGCTAATGATTGTCTGAGGTTGGATTTGAATTCAGGTCTTCCTGCCTCCAGGTGCAGTACTCTCTCCGTTATGACACCACCTAGCTGCCTCCAAGTATGGTAATAAGCTACCTCATCTTACTGTTGTCAAAACTCTAGCTTGGGAAATGTGTTGAATAAATATCAATGACATGTATGTAGAAGGGGTGCTACAATTCGCAAGGCCCTAGCCATCCAAAGTAAGAGTCTAAAACTGGATTTGAACTCAGGTTTTCCTGACTCCAGGTCCAATGCCTTACCCACTAAAGACAAAATGTTGTCTCATTGGAGCCTTCATAACAACTCTGTGAGGTAAGTGCTAAAATTTTTACACTACTTTTTCAGGTGAAGAAATTCAGTCTGAAGATAGTTAAGGAACTTGCCCAAGGTCACACAAAAAAGGGCCTAAAGTGGAATTTAAAGCTAGGCCTTCCTGCTTCCACTTCCAATCATCTCTCCAGAATGCCATGATTGACAGGACATATTTCTTACCATTACTTATGGAGACTATTACACAGGTTTATTCCTCAACAACAACTTATCATGAGGTTCTCCTTTCTCATTTTTGTGCTCTACAAGTGTTATTAAAACACCAACTTCAGATGCATTCAATCACTGTTTGTCACATGTGTGATAAATGGAATTTCATGTCCCCAAAGAAGTGGGTCTAAACCTAGATTTGGAAGAGTCAGGAACCTTCTCTATTTTACAGAGGCACCCCGGAGGACAGTGATTAATGGTGGCACCATTGGGTAAGATGAGTGAGAATGAAAACACTGATCTGATGACCTCAGCTTGACTTTGGCTGTCCTTCAAGCTGATGGAACTTGTACGTGTATTGAGTTTAGACCAAATATCCTGGGCAAAAGAATTTAATATTTCTCTGCTCTTGTGCTTGGTTTCATGTCTAATTGCTATTGGTATCCATCTTATGAGTAAAATGAAAATCACATACTTTAGCTTTCCTGTGGAATTTTGTTATCAACAGCATTTTGCCATTTATTAATATTATATCCATCTGCCAGTTTAAAAAAAAACAAACAAACCTGAACAGCTAATTATGTGCTTTACATCTGACAGTTTGCATGTAAATAAAATCAAGAGAAGGCATGATTATGTTACAAATACCATTTAAGGTCATCATCATTATTGACAGATATTGTTGAATACACACATGGTGTATGTCCCCTGTTCTGTAGGGTTATTTGGGTGAACAGGAGAAATGTATAGAAAAGCAGAAATGGAATAATTTCAGGGGTTTTCATACTTTTCATATGTAAATGAACACTATTTTGAAAAAGGTTATGATAGGTACATTTCTATGTCATAAAAAATGAAATAAATTTTTGTAGAAATAGGAACATATCACAGGAGCACATTATGAATTAGACTGCTAGCCCCCTTACCTGCTAGTGTCTTTATCTTTAAGGTTACCATCTACCTATTCTCTCTCTCTCTCTCTCTCTTTCTCTCTCTCTCCTTTTCCTTCTAACTCTCCCTCTCTCCTTCTCCTTCTCTTCCTCTCTTTCTCTCTCTATAAATAGACATAGAGAAGATTTTATATGTATGCATATATATATATATAATATTCATTATATGGAGATAATGTATATATAAATAGACAGAGATTATATATTTATAATTATGTATAATTAGAGAATGTAAACAATGTAAATCTATATAAATACACATGTATAATATATAATATGTAATACATGTAATTATTTGTATATATATGTAAAATCTCTATGTCTATTTATGTACATATTATCTCCCTTATTAGAATACAAGATCCTTTAGGGCAGGAACTTTTTTTTTGTATCCTCAGTGCTTAGCATAGTGCACAGCATGTACTAAACACTTAATAAATGCTTATTTATTGAATGCTAATGTAAGGTACCTGTTCTAATGCAAGGAAGATCCCTAGATCCCCACACCTAGCCTCCTGGCCATTACTTTCATGTCAAATAGCAAGATCCAGTTGCTTTGTTCTCTTTTCTAGGTTTCTCCTACTGCTATTTTCTCTAGTGGCAATACAGTAATCAATACATCCATTATATTTAAAGCCACACCTTGTTTAAGGCCTCTGGTTTAATGTATTTGATATCAATAATCCCCACCTCAACAGTGAAGGAAGACAATTGTATTTTCCAAGGTGAATCTTTCAGTGGGGCCGTTAGGCTAATTTCAGGTGATATTTTGGGATACAGAGACTTTATGTATCTTGGATTATACCCCCATGTATGAGGTATAAGCCAACTTCTTACTTTGTCTCACTGTCCCACAGGATCATAGATTCAGACGTAGAAGACACTTTAGATGTTATTTATTCTAAACTGCTCATTTTACAAATAAGGAAGGACAAGCTCAGAAGGGTGAAACATTAAACAGCTTACACAGCATCATTGTATAGATTGTAGGTGTCAGAGGCAAGGTCTTACCCCAGATCTTTCTCATGTTAAGTCCAGCACACTAACCACTATGCAACACTGTCTCACCATGATTCCTCCTCACCGGTGGGCCCATTGATTTGGTATTCATTCCATGACCCATTACAGAGCACCTACAATGTGCCAGACAATATCCTAGGTGCTGGGGCAAAGTACTATCTTGTATGAGGTACAATCTTTGTCCTCAAGGAACATACAATATAGGAAGAAGAGGGGTGAGACATTCACATAAATAACTGTAGCACAAAATAGAATCTGATAAATGAAAGATGAGTTCTCTTTCTTTCCTGAAAATTATGTTTATGATTTGTGGAATGCTTGTTACAGATTATAGATATAGGCATGAAATTCTATGTTTTTGAAGGGCTTTAAATATTTTATTGGTGACCCTTCAATTTTCCAAATGATTTTTACTGATGTATTTTGTCTCTCTCTCTCACTCTAGATAGATAGATAGATAGATAGATAGATAGATAGATATCCCTTCCCTCACCTTTTTAATGAGTCATTCCTCATTTAAAAAAAATTAACACCAGGGAAAAATCAATTTAGCAAAACTGAGGAACACAAGGTTATTGACAATATAAACAATATTGTATATCATTAATCCTCCTCCTTAGCTATGAAGCAAAGAAGTTGTATTTTTTCTTAGCTCCTCTCCCAGGCAAAGCTTGGTCATTACAATTAAAATACATTCAGTTTCATTTTATTTTATGGTCATCATACATATTGGTTTCTTGAGTAAGCATCAGTTCATGAAATCTTTCCATACTTCTCTTAATTCATCATTTCTTACTCTGTAGTAATATTCTGTTATAGTAATATACTTCCATTTCCTTGGTCTTTCCCCAACTAACGGTTATCTATGTAAAATCAACTGGAGAAGGAAATAGCAAACCACTCTAATATCTTTGTCAAGAAAATCGAAAATGGGGTCATGAAGAATCGAACATGACTAAAAAGACTGAACAGCAACAGTGACAACAACTTCGTTGTGAGTTGTCTACAACCACCAAAAAATAATACTATGAATATTTTAGCATATATTGGATTATTCTTTTTATCTTTGAACTTTTTGAGACAGTTAAATTCCTTGATCTGGACATTTTAGACAACATTTTGGCTTAGTTACAATTTCTTTTCAGAACAGATGAATCTGTTCATGGCTCCCCTAGCCATATAGCAGTGAGCTCGTCTTCCCATAGTCCCTCCAAGTTATTATTTCGACATTTCTATTGTACTACAAAAAGGTATAATCTGAGTTGTTTGGTTTGCATTTCTCTCATTATTAGGTGTTTGGAGCAAGTTCCCACATAGTTGCTGATAGTTTGCAAAAAAAAAGGTTTGATAGTTTGAAAGCTGCTAATCCATGTCTTTTGACAATTTATCCAGGAGATGTCCTTTTGGTTTTATATATTTTCATGAATTATCTCAATATATTTTAGATAGCAGATAGTATTAGAGATATTTGTACAATGATCATTTGTTTATATTTCCCAATTTGCTTCACTTCTTTTCCTGGTTGCACTGATTTTTGTGTGTGTTCAATAACTTTCCAATTTCATGTAATTAAAATTATCTATTTGATCTTTTGTGATATCTTCTATAACTTTTGGTTATGAATGTTTCTTCAGCCATGACTATGAAAGATATCACCCTCCACTATCTTTTTTAAATGACGTCAACTTTTATGCTGAAGTAATGTATGCATTTTGAATTTGTTGTGGTAGATGGTATGAGTTGCTTGTCCTAACCTAGTTTTTGCAAATTAGTTTCCTGCTTTCCTGATAATTCTTGTCATTTAAGGAGTTCTACCCCTAGTAGCTTATGTTTTCAGGCTTTTTGAACCTTAAATTAATGGGTTCAGTGATTTCTAAATTGTGTTTATTTAGTCTATTAAATTATTTACTTTTCTGGTTTTAATTAGTACCAAAAAGGTTTGATAATTACAACTTCATGGCACAAGTTGTTCTCTGGAAATTATGCTATAATGGATTTTTTTCATTATTTCCTTTAAGATATGAGATATCTTGTTCATTCAAATAAACTTTGTTGTTACTCTGTCTAGTTCTCTAAAAGACCTTCATGGTAGTTTGAGTAAAATAATAAATATGTAAAAATAATCATTTACATAGTATCTACATTTTTATTTTATTGCTGTGACTTGACCAAGAAAAAGAGTATCTCACCAATATTATGGCACTTTATATAGCTTTAAAGAGTTTTTTTTTTAAAATATGCAGCATATTTGTAGGTCTTGAGTATGGCTTCAAAGATTTGCTTTTAGATACTTTGAGTATTTTGTAGTTACCTTAAATGAGACATCTCTTTCTATTATTTCCCCCTGAATTTATAGTTGCTGTGTAGAAATGCTAATGATTTTTAAGTATCCTATTGTGTTAGTAAAGTTCAATAAGTTTTTTTTTACCTTCTTGCTGATTCTCAGCAATTTTCTAAGCAAACTCTCTTCGAATAGGTATAGTTTGTTTCCTATTTGTCAATTTTTATCCCTTTATCTACTGTCCATAGTCTTGCTGAAATCACTAGCATTTTTAGAAATTTGGTGAAATAATAGTAAATGAAGACAGGATTCTTGCTTTAGACTTGAGCTTACTAGTAGAGCTTCCAATTATTTCCCATTTCAAATAATGCCAATTTGGAGTTTTAGATATTTATCATATTAAGAAGCAGCTCTTTTCTGCTTGTCTTTATTTGTATTAATTTTTTTAGCATAAATAAGTTTTGTCCCCTGCCAAAATGATTTTTATTCTGCATCTTTTTATGTAATCATGTAATTTGTGAGGAGTTTGTTTTTTAATATTTATAATTATGTTCATTATTTTCCTATATAGAACCATTTTTGCATCCTGGTATAATTCCAACTCAACATTATAAATAAAATTTTGGAGATATTACTGTAGAGTTTTGTTTTTGTTTTTGGCTAAGATTGTATTTAAGTGTTTGCATCAATATTCGTTAGCAATTCTGCTCTATAGCTGCTTTATCCATTCCTTACTTAGGTGTTAGGATTATAATTGTCTCATCAAAGATGTTTGGTTCTTTCTTAATTTTGAAGAACAATTATTTTATATATAATTTATATATATTTATTTAATATATATATTTATATAATTATATTAATTGAGCATAGTGGTTATATGGCTGTAATCTCAGATAGTGAGGAGGCTGAGACTTGTGGACTGCTTGGTCTTAGAAGTTCTGAGCTGTAGTAAATGAAAGTCAATAGAATATCCACATTATCTTTGGTAACAAAACAAATAAAACTGAATTCATATCCAATCTCAGATACTTGCTAGATGTGTGATCCTGGGCAAGTCACTTAATCTCTGTTTGCTTCAGTTTCCTCTTCTGTAAAATGGGGGTAATAATAGCACCTACCTCCCAGCACCTACCTGTTGTAAGGCTCAAATGAAATTTATATGTATCTATATATATATATGTATGTATATGTATATAAAGCACATAGTAGGTACTTTATAAATATTAGGTATTATTATGAAGCTCTATCTGTGCTTTTATACTAGATGTCTCCATTGACTGGAACGTCCTTGCTTCTCCCTTCTGCCTCTTAGAATGCCTTATTTCCTTTAAGGCTAAAATTAAGCACTACTGCATACATGAGTTACTTCATGCTCACCCTATCTGCCATTGTTCTCCCAGGTTAATAACAACAACAACAACAATTTTGTTCAGTTGTTTCAGTTGTGTCTGACTCTTTCTGACCTCTTCTGGTGTTTTCTTGGCAAAGATACTAGAGTGATTAGCTATTTCCTCCTTCAGCTGATTTTACAGATGAGGAAACTGAGTCAAGCAGGGTGAAGTGACTTGCCCAGGGTCACACTCTTAGTAAGTGTCTGAGGCCAGATTTGAACTCAGGATAAAGATTCTACCTGACTTCAGGCTCAGCACTCTATCCACTGTGGTCACCATAATAATAGCTAGATTTACAAAGTACATTACAAATATTGTCTCACTTTATCCTCACAACAACCCTGGGAGGCAGGTCCTATTATGATATGTGTATGTGTGTGTGTGTGTGTGTGTGTGTGTGTGTGTATTTACAGATAATGAAACTGAGGTAGATGGAGACTGTCACTTGCCCAGGGTCACATAGCTAGTAAGTATCTGGGGCTGGATTTAAATTGAGGCCTTCCTGACTCCAGGCCCAGAGCTCTATCTTCTGTGTCACCTAGCTGCCCTGTATCTTTTTTGTAGGTGCACATCTGTGCATATTGTTTTTTTTTTTTCATTAGAATAGAAATTTCTTGATATCATGACTTTTTTTTTGCTTTTCTTTGTATTCTCAGATAAATACAAGAAAAATTTAATGGGATACTTTGGGGATAAGACCAACTCTGGTCCCTGTCAAATGAGTGTGTAGTGGCCTATAAAGAACCCAGTAGTTGGTACAATCAGATCAAGCCACTGTTCTTACAGCAGGAAGCCAAGTGAATGAATTCCCAATGGATTTAGAAGAGTTCCATGTCTTTTCCACATCTGAGAACCATAAAAGAATGCTCCTTCCTACATTAATTATTTTCCAATAGGCTAAAACACCCCAATGGGACGTGACAAATAAGGCATCCCTACTATGTCAAACCAATATCAGTGTGTGAGGTCATCATGTATGCCCCATATCTGGTTAGTCAAGAAATCCTGGATCTCATTGCATATTTTACCACTGTCAGGAGACTGGAGTGTTGGCCTTGTCTTAAAAGCATCCAATCAAACCTCCCTGAAACTGAGAGTCTTGTTCGTGGTGACCAAATTAGACATGGAAGTGTCTGTGTGATCCAATTCGATAGCAATATTTCTTGGGTTCACCTTTGACTAAAGGAAGTATCCATTAGTTTTGTCATAAACTAAATCAAAGGTAGATATCCTTTTATTTACCCTGAAACTGACCTTAGTTTTCCAGAAAGATAGTGCTTCTCTGAGTGTGCTGATGATATTAAATTTCTATAGTTCTATTTAAGCAAATAAAAAAATCCCCAAACTAAACTTTACATCCTGTAAAAAAAAAAAAAAGGATGTTTGTGGAATTTTGTCTTTGTTTCTTGATCTCTATAAAATGTAAGACCATATTTGTTGTGAAAGAGAATTTCAGCAAGAAGAAATTCCCTTGGACTCTTTTTCTCTCTTTCTGTCTCTGTCTCTATCTATCTCTGTCTCTGTCTCTGTCTCTCTCTTTCTATCTCTCTCTCTTTCTGACTCTACATAGATATAGACATAAGCCTATCTATATCTATATCTTGTATGTATTTATTTATTTATGTTGTCCTCCCTCCAATATCTGCCTTAGAATGAAAGATCCTTGAGAACAAGGATTGGTTTGCCTCACTTTGTATTTCCAATGTACCTGACATATAATAAGTGCTTATTAAGTACTTATTTATTGGCGAATTGAATAATCATTATAATGGTGGGTCACCTTGGGTTCCTAGAAGTGCCCAGTTGACTAGTTGTAAAGAAGAGACTTCAGAAAGATTCTAGCCAGGGTTTTACGTGTGGCAGAGAAGGCCAAGATGTCACAAGGGAGTGTGGATTTGTCGACTTTCACAAGGCTTCCTCTGCCAAGTACCAACGAAAATTGTTTACACTGTGGCATCAAAACAATAAGTCTCTAAAGGAAAAGTTAGAAACCTCATGCAACATGACATGTGTAAGGCAGAAGTAGGAAAATAAACCAAAGGGATTTCTCAGAGATACACTTTGGCAAAAAGAGGGAAAAAAGGGGGAAAGTGGAAAAAACCTGTCACAAAGCCATTCGGCAGTCAATGGCTTAAAGAGAACAGGATGCTGTATCTAATTTTAATATGGAAACCTCACATTTTCTGTCTGATTTTAACCCAAAACATTCTTTTCCAGCAACTGGACTTCAGAAATATGTTCTTGCTTTATACTTACTCAAGAATGCCTACCTACTTTTCCTTGGGATCCAAGAAATGGAGGACGATCTGATTTTTTCCCCCAAACCCTAGCACAGTTTACTTCTCTGCCATGATCTCCCTTGTATATTCTGAACTTGTACTGCATATAAAACTTCTTCTAACATCCTGTAGGGAACCATGCACAGAATACATAATAAAGGTCAGGAAGACATCTCACTGATTCAAGGGGCAGATCAGATAATTTTGCTTTTTGAGAGTATATAGGAGAAGGTTTTGAAAGGCCTGGAGCCTTATTTTAACTAAGTCTTGAACTTGAAAGCCCTTGGGGCTGCCTTTCCAGAATTTTTCTCTTCTGAAGGAAATTTTGTGTGTGCATCTATATGTGTGTGTGTGAGAGAGATTTATAAATGAAAGTCCTTCATTCATCCTTTAGTAGAGTTCCCTGTTCTTTATTTAAATCAGTTCATCCTCAGATTTTCTGAATAAGGCTGTGGCCCAATGTATATTCTAGGAAAGAGTCAAAAATCAACTTAAAAAAATCAGAAGAACAGAGTTGTTGAATGGCTTATGGAAGGAAAGAATGGGAATTCATTCAGTCTTTCTCATGGAACAGGAAGCATTCTTTGTGGTCAAGCTAGCCAGAACTTTTCACTCACTATAAGATGCTGGATTATACAAATGTAGAAATTAGTATGTTTATGCTAATGTGGATATTGAGGGCCTAATGTTTATCAATAGTCTTCATATTAATATGTTGGAAATATAATGATGTTTTTGTTTTCAACCAAAAGCTTTGTTTACTTAACTGATGACCATTATTCATTGAGGAGCAATTATAGAGATGATTTCTAGAAGTAAGTAAGCTCCCTATCATTAGAGATGCTCCAACAGAGGGTGCTTGTCATCAGGCAACATAGAGTAAAGGGGAATCCTTCACTGAATTGGAGGGAGGTGGAGCAAAAAAAAAACTCTAAGATTCCTTCCAAGTCTATAAATAGAGAATAGTGACTGTGCCTGTGATCTCACTAGAGTAGGAAACTCCTAAGCAAGGAAACTTCCTCTACTGATGTGTACTGGCACCTCCTCTGCAATTTTATAGTCTTAGAGAGCTGCCTAGGACATTAATATGGTAAGTGACTTGCCCAGGGTCATATAACCAATATATGCCACAGACAACACTTTAATCCCATTTTGATAGGAGGAATATCTACCAACATCCCTTGCCATTCTGGCTGGGCTAATTCTTGTCCTTGAGGCTTCATTGATTCAGGGAATTAACACTTGGGCCTCTGAAGAAGCTTCTTGGTCACCTAAGAGAATAAGAAGATCTGCCCATGAAAAGTTTGAAACCTTCAGACTTAGGAAATGTCTCATGGCCCAGCGAGTCTTTACACTTTGTCCCCCTGGTCAGATGCATTTCCTTATGGACATTTTTGATGCCAAGTGCATCTAAGAGCTGTATCCTTTTTGAATAGCCTTTTTGATGCAATGGCTAATTAATTCTCATATATGATAAGTGGTAAATGAGTGATTTTGGCAAGACATGG
This sequence comes from Vombatus ursinus, assembly GCF_900497805.2. Taxonomy (NCBI): domain Eukaryota; kingdom Metazoa; phylum Chordata; class Mammalia; order Diprotodontia; family Vombatidae; genus Vombatus; species Vombatus ursinus. The sequence goes on along the minus strand of NW_020954588.1, from coordinate 24,196,862 downwards.
TCTAGGAACATGGTTACTTCCCAATTTAAGTGGATGGTATATTATCGTGTTTGTTATCTGTGGTTTGTAGACTCATGAACTGGATTCATAGAATGTTAGAGCTGGTGGGGCATATGAGATTCTAGTTACAGAGCTGGAAGAGACCTCAAAGGTCATGTCATCCAACCCCATGATTTCATAGAGGAAGAAACTGAGGCCCAAGGACATTAAGCATCTTGACCAAGTTCACGCAGCAAGCATCAGAAGCAGGATTTGAACCCAGGTCCTCTGACTCATGAGTCAGTTCTCTGTACAGTGCTTAGCCCAGTGCCTAGCACATAGTAAGCACCTAAATGTTTATTGCCTAACTGGTTACAGGTTGTTGCTTGCCCTTCATTTTTGAAGAGGGCCAATGATATCACAGGGTAATGATGTCTTGACTCACAAGTGAATTGGATTCAAGTGAGGCATTTGCACAAAGTTTTCAGCCTCACTCTTGTTCAGATTCATTGAATTGCAATGTCCAGACAAAAGCCAGAATGAATGGCGATGGCCTGAGATGCAGCGGATGACCTTGGTGTCTTCTATGTCTGACCAAGCTTGAAGCGCTCCACTGTGCCTGCTTCTGCTGACTTCATGGTTACTGGAACAAATTATTCTCATCCACCCATTCTACTAGGAGAAGTCTTCACATACTTGGGGTAAGCACCTCCCTCCAACTCACTAATGGGTCTGTGGCCAGTTGGTTAGCCTCAACCTGGGTTAGCCAGTCTGCCAAGACATTTTACCAGGGTGTGGCTACTGTAGATATAACTTCTTTGAGCCACAGTTGAGAGTTGAGTGCCAGGTGAACAGCAAAGGTAGATAAGCAGTCCTGAATCAGGCTTGGCAAGACCTCACACTAGAAGTGCTAGTCTTCATTGAATACCCATACACTCTAAGAAGATGACTGATTGTATATACTGTCTTTGAACCTTCAAGGCCATTGAGCCTAACTGCCCTATTTTACAGATAAAGTAACTGAGGTCTAGGGAGGTTTGCCCAAGGTCATAAGGGAGTGAGTGGCAAAGCTGGGTTTTGAACCTAGATGCTCTGACACTCTGACCTCTGCCAAGTTATGTGAGGTTCCATTTTATACATCTTGCTCCTTTCCATATCTTAATTTTCAGTGCTACTTATATTTGCCATTTTTAATGAGACCGAAAGAAAATATTTTCAGGTACTCCAATTGGACAGTGCTGATGTTTAGTTTTACTTCTCTTTTGCTGTTTGTCTTCTTTAGGGCATAGTAACATGTTGACTTTCCCCAGTACAACCTTTGCTATTCTACATCCTAACCTGAATGAGAGGGGAAGAAGGCTTCCATATCTCATTTACAATTCTGTATTTTTATGCTCACTGTTATCATTCCCCATGGTACGGTCAATAAAGTTAACAAAGCAACCATCTGCTAACAACAAGATTTTCTCTTGCCCACACACCTCCCCCACAAACCCTGCATGGTAAGTCAGGAAAAAGAATAACAATCAGACAGCACTCATCCTTTTAAATATTTTGAAGCGGATCCAGACCTTGGGGAATGAGTATTGTTTGCTGCTTCTATTGAAAAAAAGAATACAATGTCTTTCTTTTTTAAAGTATTTTCATTGACATTTTTTGTTTTGCATCCCCTTAATTTCTAAATAGATTCATTTTTTTCCTCCCTTGTCCAGACAGTTATCCCTTGTAACACAGAACAAAAGAAAAAGCAGTTCATCAAAAGAAATCAACACAGGAGCTGTCCAACAGCGTATGCAGTGTTCCACACACATAGTCAACTTCCTTTTTAAAGACAGGAGGAAGATGCATTTTCATATCTTTTCCTCTGGATGAAACCTGATTATTATAATGTGTTATATCTTTCAATACATTTTCCAAAATGTAGTTTTGTCTGGAGCTGATTTACTGTGAGAGTGAATAGAGTACATTTCATCGTTCCTGTCCCTTAACCTGTCAGTAAGTAGGTAGAATCTTCTTCACTATGTGAGTGGAAATACACACAGTAACATGATCTCCACATGGTAATGTACTTTCGGTTACTAAGATTTAAATCAGAAGGAAATTAATTGCTCAGGAACCTCACAAATCATTGTGCAGAAAACTTAAAACACAGACCCTCTGATAGTATCTGCTGGATCCTGATGCACTTAATTTCATTGTCGTAAATAACTCCGGGGCCCACTCCATAAAGCAGGGATGTTAGGGCTATGCTGCGTTGTTGCATTAAAGAATTTGCTGAACTCATCAAAAGAGTCATCCAGGAGGAAAGAAATGTCAGATTTATAATAGAGCGGCAGAAAGGGAAATTGAAACATCCATCTCCCTGAGGAACCACAAATTTTTGCAAAGGCCTGGAGAATTGCCTCTGCTCACAGACCAGTCACCCAGTGGCTCATGGGTTTCACATCCAGGCTTATTCTTTGATAACTGAATGAAGTCAGAGTGTTATGCACATTGGCCATTCCTTGGCCAACCCTCTTCCACAAATTTTACACGGCAAACACATTAAAGGTTTTGAAGGTCTTCCTCTCTTTCTCTTAATATCTCAAGAGGACCAGTGTAGCCCTTGGACACCTATCTATTCCTTTTTTTTCTTGATCCATAATTAACCTGCCTCCCTTTCTAGCATACTTAATCTCAATAACACTTTTTACATCACTTTCTAGATATGTAGCCATTGGCAATATGCTATAGCCTGCTGATGTTCTACATGAATTCTCCCTCTCCTCTTTGGCTATTTGAAATTTTTCTTTTCAAGATCATGGTGTTATACACTTCTCAGACATAAAGCAGCCCATAGATCTGGCCCATTGGCACATGTATTTTGGACAGTTTCTGCAGATAGACAAGAAGAGTATGATGAAAGCTGATGGTATTGTGTATGGGAACCTATTCAGCACTTCATGGAATCATAGAAGTGGAAAGGAAGGGGACCTTAAAATGCCATCTAGTTTGTTATCATTTTTCAGAAAAGGAAACTGAAGTCTATGGAGGTTAAGTGACTTCCATAAGGTCATGGACTGAAACTTAGCTTGAACACACAAGCTGTAACTGAAGGTTAAAAGTTCTTTCTATGGTCCTTGCCATCAATGATCTCCAAATGCTCCCTAACTCAAATGCCCTTCCTTTTTTTTTTTCACTTCAGAGATTCTTCATGGCTATAGATCATGTGACATCATAGTCTGAGAGCAATTTCATTCAGATGGCTTCCTGAAAAGAGAGCTTCTCTTTAAGTACTTCCAGTTTTGTCTTCTTTTCTACGAGTAGAATTCTCTTAAGACAGGAAAAGGGGATAGTCAGTTTCAATTGGGAACTACTCAAAGAGTCTCTCAGTCCCTCTCTAGTGTTTCCTGGCTGCCAGTGATTCCTCAATGGAATTTTCTTCTTTGTCTACCCTCCACAGGGAAAATCCCTTGGTCTGGGATGTTTTGTTCCCTTTCCTCCTCTCTACCTCCCACATTAGAAAATACTCATCTTCATTTAGGCACCCAGAGTACCCTGGACAACAACTAATTTTGTTTGTGCCTTGGCTGAGAAACCCTTCTACAGCCTCCCCAGAAAGTGGTCATCCAGCCCCTACTTAGATACTGGGAGGAAGGGGGCTACTGTCAAGTGACAGTAGTCTGAATGCTTCTGCATTACTTTAAGGTGCTTAGGAAAATAATGATACATTTCATCTCCTTAATAGTAGAGACACTTCCACTTATGTCTTCAAATCCTCTGTGCCTAACCAAGGGCTCAGAAAAAAATTGTTAATATCATAAGTTTTCACATTGCCAAAATTCTTCGCAGGATCCCTCCACCTCTTCCAACAGAGCCACCCGTAGAGCAAAGAATAATTTTAAAGACAAGTAAAAAGAGGAAGAGGGAAAAAATAAACAAAACTGATCAATATATCAAAAAAAGTCTGAAAATATATGCAATGTTCCATACCCATATATCTCCTACCTCTGCTCAGGAGTGGGGTGGAAGTATCTCCTCCCGTCTCCTCTTTGGAATCATGTTCCTTCTTTGTGATTTTGCAAATTCACTTTTGGATGTTTTGTTGTTATTCTTTCTGTTTATATAGTTATATCAAAGAGAATCAAGAAATCTAATCAATAAATGTATCAATGTAATCAAATATTTTTGATTGATTGTCATCACTGTGTATACTGTTTTCTTGACTCATTTGACTCTGCATCATATGGAAATCTTTTCATGCTTCTCTGTATTCATCGTATTTACCATTTCTTTGAGTACAGTAATATTCTATTGCATTCATATACACAATTTGTTTAGCCCAATCAATATTTATCCTAATCAGTGGGCTCTACTTTGTTTTTAATTCTTTGCTACCACAATAACATTCTGCTTGAATAGTACACTGGGTGCCTAATATGAGCTAGGTAATTGATGGATGCTTCCCTGAAACATACATTTATTTACATCCTAAAAGAGCTTTCAAGGCCTTTGTGCAATGGAGGAATTAATGAAGGGATTTCAGGCTTTGAGGGAGACCTTTGGGGAAAGCAGGACCATATAATACCCTACTTGTCACATCAGACAGGTGACAAGTAGGCTTAAGATCTAAGGAAGAGGAAAGGACCAAAAAAGGATAAAAATCTATCTCAAAAGGGAAATGTGTTTTTGAAGAGATGAGATGAACAACAAAGAAAGGGACTTCAACCACAAAAGAGACTAAAATTTCTTCTTTACTCTAACTGATTGTGATTTCAATAATTGTCATCTCAAGGAGCAATAGAACAAGTAACATCAAACCTGGCCGTGTTTCAAGCTGCTGCCATACCTACCTAATGCCACAGTGAAAACCACGGCCTCTGTGCCCTCAGCTGGGGATGAGATGACTCTTCATGTATTTCTATTGATCACGCTGACATGCTGTTAGGAAGGAAGATTCTAGAACATGCCAAGTAACCCAAGTGGAATAATGCATTCATATAAAAGCACATTTTACTTGGCTGAAGTAGCATTCCATAAAAGCTAGAGCCCTGGACTTGGCATTTGGGAAAAAAAATTGGATTTGAATCTCACATCAGATACTCACTGTGAGACACTGGGCAAGTCACTTAATCTTTCTAAAACCTTCATTTCCTCAACTGGGAAATGGGAACAATAATAGCACCTGTCTAACAAGTTGTTAGTGTTCTAGGCTGAATAATGCCAGCTTACCAGATTTTTGTATCATTAAAAATTACTCAGAGGTTCTTTGTTAGAAACTATGACTGTCTGGCAGGAAGGACAGGAAGAGTTACAGGAGGAAATTTAAGTGATATAAAAATAAAAGATATCAACAGAACATATTTTAAAATAACTCAGAGTTTCTTCCCATAATTAGAGCACTAATCCATTCCACTGCAAAGATATTGAATTACACAACAAACTCAGGTTCACACTGGCAGAAAGAACTACAAAACTACCCCTAATTAAAAAATCATCTAGAATAATAATAGCATCTATTAATATAAAACATAATAATTTATCAAGTACTTTTGCATGCATTATCTTGTCTGAGCTCCATAACAACCCAGGCAAAGTTATTTCCATTTTCAGATGAGTAAACTGAGACTCAGAGAGATGATATGCTTTTTCCTGATTTCATGAGATAATATTTTAAGTATTTTGTGAACCTTAAAGCACCATATAAATGCTAACTATTCTTACTGGAAAAATTTGGCATATGTGAAGTGGAAAGAGAAGAGAGACAATATTGCAGAGGGAAAGCCCTAGGTCCTCCCCCATCCTCAGCCAATATGTTCCATTGGAATATGGACCTCTGCCCTTCATCTCCTTTTGTTTATTTTACTTGCTTCTAAGTCAAGTAGTTTGGTGATGGACATAATGTCATGAGCTTTGCAAAGTCAGAGGAGGAAGTTTCTAGGAGGTCTGGGAGTGGAATGGTGGCCAGATTTTTGAGTCTGGTCTGTCCAACATCAAGGCACCCAAGAAAAAACCTTCAAGACCCATACCAATAGTAACTGAGATGCAGACTCATTCTGTAGCAATGGGATGTGAACTTGGAGGAACCAATGCTGTGGAGAAGTTGACTGTATTGCAATTAAATCCCCTCTCTCTAGAGACCAAAATCTCCAGCACACCAAGGCCCTATGGGTTGTTTTTTTTTCCTCCAATATATCCCTATTCTATTAGATAAGTCATATCTGAAGACAGCTTCTTTAAAGGTGAACTATAAAAGGAATGCTGTTACCACTACATACCCCAAGGAGGTTGGTAGCAAAGGGAAAGACTTATAGGGATGAAAAGTATCTGGCTTTTTTTTTTTTAGGAGCAATGAACTGAAATAAAGTTGGCATCCATCAACTAGGGAATGACTCAACAAGGTCTGGTCCATGAATAAAATAGAAGAGAATTGAGCTATAATTTCTTACATCAGTGAGTATGATGGATATAGAAAAATAGGGGGGAAGTGATACAAAGTGAAGTAAGGAGGACCAGAAAAAAAACCCCAATATAAATTATGGACATTTACAATGTCCATGGAAAAAGCCTAATCCCAACCCAAGACATCATAATGAAGATGTCCCAACACATTACTATACTTGTCTTTGCACAATCTCGTCTAACATTGACTACCCTCTTCTTTTGTCATTTTTGTCAATTTGTTGGGGGTGAAATGGAGGCTCATGATTGTTTTGATTTACATGTCTCATATTATTACTGACTTCAAGCATTCTTTCCTATTGTTAGACAGTCAGGGCACAACTATGTTATACCCAGGTATCTGTGTGTTAGATCCCCAAGGAGAATGTAAGTTCCTTGAAGGCAAGGACTGGCTCCCTCTCTTGGTCTTTCAAAACTCATAACATCATATCCATTGCCATTCTACATCACTGAAAAGCAAGGAACTGTGTTCATTTTTGTTTGTATACAAAAGCGTTGAGTAAACTTTCTGGCTGATAAAGTAAAACAAGTAAAATAGAACTGGAAATAACTAAAGTATCAGAAATAGGGCAAGGTTTCAATAAATTTAGGACATTAACATAACATGATTCTATAATACAATCAACCCCTGGAAACATATTGAAGAATGTTAAGAAATCTGTAAACCTTCTATGAAATGATGCAAAGTAGAAGAAAAACAGGTCCAGAAGAACAGAATACATTCCACCATTGGCTGAGGAAAATAAGTGTTAATAAATAGACTAAGATTCAGTCACTATTAGGTGGCAGCATAACCTTAGTGGATGTGGGTTTGAACCTTGTCCCTTCTAAGTAATAATTGCATGAAAATGAACAATTCACTTGACTTTTCTTGGCCTCAGTTTTCCCATCTATAAAATAATGAAGCTGGACCAGGTGATCTCTAAATTCTAAATTTGAATTCCAACTCTAAATTCTAAGATCTGTGAAGATAGTTCTGGGTACTGCCAAATGGAATGAGTCTTCAAAGTTGACACAACTAGATTGTAATTGTGGATCCTCTACAAGCCATCTGTCAATTTGTTTACCTTTTAGGGTCTCATATTCCTCATTTATAACTTTGAAGGGTTTGGACTAAATGATCTCTAATGTTCCTGTCTATTTTGTTCTGTCCTAGTCAGAAAGCCAGGGAAGTGAATATTTTCTAAATTGACTAGTTAGCCAGATTCTATCTAATGTCACTGAAAGGGTCAGAGGCAAGCTGGGAATCCGGGACACTGTCCCAGATAATTCCCTAGGCAGTTAACACAAAGTAAATTAGACTGAAGGGCATGGTCTCAGAGACAAAGCCAGGCTCATTAAGTGGGCAGACAAATGATTAGAGACAATGCCAAAGCAGACTCTGGTCCAGAGTTTGCCAATCAGCCACCTCTAAACTAGTCTGTTAGTCTGCAAAATTGTTACTGCCCAAAGTCTTTACATCCATTCGATTCAGTGAGAATTTTTTAAGAGCCTAGATGTATTGAGCACTGTCCTAGGTACTGAGAAGAAAAAGACTAAAATGATACAATTCCTACTTTCAAGAAGCTTATGTTCTACTCAAGCAATACAACATGTATAAGGTAATGTAAGTATATTATTTGCATTTTATTTTTGTTTTTGGTCTCTACTTGTAATTTCTTTGAGGTAGGGAACTCCTTAGTGAGGGAACTCTTTCTACTGATGCTATTAAGTAACATGCCTGTGGCCACACAAGCCAACTTGGATCAGAAGCAGAACTCAAGGCCAGGTCTTCCTGACTCTATTCACTTTTACATTGCCTTTTTATGGAAAATAAATAAAAAAGTATGTTTTCCCCTATTACCCCAGCTAGGGAGGAGTACTAACAACTGGGGAAATCAGGGAAGGCCTCTTATTGGAGGTAGCACCTGACCTGAGCCTTGAAGGGAGACAGGATTCCAAGAAAAGGGGAGAAAAGAACATATTCTGTGGGTTACAGGGTATGCAAAGGCATAGAAATAAGAGCTAGAATCCCTTAGATAGAAAATATCAAGGAAGTCTGTTTATCTGGAATATAGAGTTTGTGAAATGAGGAGTGATGTGTAATCAACCAGGAAACATCAGTGGGAGGCAGATTATGAAGGGCCTTCAATGAGAAACAGGGCAGTTTGTATTTTGTCCTAGAAATAATAGTGAACCACTGAACCTTCTTGAGCAAGGAGAATGATATGAGCAGCCCTGAGCTTTTGGAATAGCAATTTGGCAACTATTTGGAGAAGAGATTGGAGAGGGAACAGCTGAAAGTGGGGAGACCATTCAGGAGGCCCTTGAAATAGATGGAAAATTACATCTGTTTTTTTTTTTCCCTCTGTGTCCTGCCCCTCTCACATCCTCCAGCTCCCAAACTGGGACTGTGGATGGGTTAGCAGTAGAGATGTTAGGACCATAGATTTAGGCCTGGAAAGGACCTTAGAGATCAAATATTAAGGTTTAATTTTTTTTTGTAGGAGTCTAGTGAAGCCTATGGACCCTTTTCAGGAACAGTGCTTTTTAGTAAATGGAGGAAATGCTGTATTTCTGTAAGAGATTAGTGAAAGTAAGACTGGAATTATTCCTATTCAAGTTCATGGACTCCCTGAAATTTTGTGGACCCCCAATCTAGGCCAGTGTCCTTGTTTTATAGATGTGGAACCTGAGGTCTAGAGAAGTAACGAGCCAAGTCACCCATGTAGTAAGAGGGTAGGTCCTCTGACTCTCCATCCAATACCCTCTCTAGAAGGCCACAAGTGCACATTATAGTTTACACTGGAGGTAAGGCGGGGTATTGATCTAAGCAGTAGCATTGAACACATCCTTTGTCTGACTTTTCAGTGTCTGTGAGAGTGACAGTGTTTTATGCTGGAAAAAGTGTGGGTTCCTCCCTATCCTTGTTGGATGAGATGACCTCTTAAGAGCCTTTGACCCTGATGCTTCCCAGTCCTAAATGTTAATATACCAAGCACTTGACAGTGTCCAAGATGCTCATTCTCTTCCATCCCAAGGGAAGGAAAAAACCCCAAAACTCCAATGTCTGACCAGCCCTACAAGGGCTGAAGATCTCCAAATACTTAACCACGTAATTCTGTTATTTTTGGAATTTAAGAAAAACAAAACAACAGACATTCTTAAAAACGTGGATACCAAATCAGGTAAAAACATGCTCTCTGTTCTTTCCTGGAGAGTGGTTCTGGGATAAAGCTGAACAGCCCCAAAACTAATTTTCAGTAATGTGCCTCTTTGATGTTACAAATCCATGAAATCCATTAAATAAAGCTAATTGAATTTTAAAAGACCACTTACATTTCACAGATCAGGTAGTTTCCATATCACACAATCAAAGACCTGGCTGGGGGCAGGAATGAAATCAGGAGCAGACATCGATCAAAGAACACCACCTAGAGAAGGCTGCCTTGTATAACTGCTGAGGTTTACTCCTGGTGGGGAGGAGTGAACTAAACTGCTCTGAAGTCATGATTTCCATCAAGCATCACCACGGCCTTGTGAGGTTAGATGGAGAGAATGTTGTTATTCCCATTTTACAGATGAGGAGCCTGAGGCTCAGAAAAGTATAATGACTTGCCCAGTATCACATAGCTAAGATGAAAATTCAAATGATTTTTTAGCCTACCCATATAATGAAATTTCTTCTGAATGGGAATAAAAATGCACACTATGGTAGAATGAAACAAATATTGGCTTGGGAGTCACAGGGCCTGGCTGCTTAATCCTGGAAATATTAAGCTCAATGATCTTAGAAAAACATGAGAAGATTTGCATGAAATAATGAAGTATGAAATGAGCAAAGCCAACAGAATATTATATATAGTAACAGCAATATTGTTAAAGCATTTAACACAGTTCCTGGCACATAGTAGGTGGTATATAAATGTGTATTCTCTGTCCTTTCCTCCCATTCTTCCTCCCCTCCCTTTATTTAAGCCTCATAGTAACCCTATGAGATAGGTATATGAGATTGTATCTTTTTTTTCTAATTTTAATTGATTCTTAATTAACAGAATTAACAAAATTTAAATGTTTTCTCTCTCAACTGCTTTGCCATCACTAAAAACAAAAGAGAAAAAAAAAACCTTTGCAACAAATACATATATTCAAGGAAAAGAAATTGGCCATGTGCAAAAATAAATGTCTTGTTCCATGCTTTCCTCTCTCTCCCATTTGATTATAAGTTCTTTGGAGGGAGGAGTGTCTTGCCTGTTCTTATTTGTATCCTCAGCACTCAACCCAGTGTTTGGGACATAGTAGGCATTTAATAAATGTCTAGTGACTGACTGTGACTGTGTCAAGAGACTGGTAGCATGCTTCATCCTTGGTGTCTTTGGCACAATGGCGGTCCTTGTATTTGTCTTAAGTCTTTCAAAACTGTTTGGATTTACAATGTTGTTACTGTATAACGAATTCTTCTGGTTCTGCTCACTTCACTTTGCAGCAGTTCATATGAGTCTTCACAAAACTAATGAGAAGAGCTACTCCCCAAATGATAAATGGCCAAAGAACATAAAGAGAAAGTTTTCAGAGATGTTATATTCATTCCCATATTAGAGATGATGAACTTATGACTGAGAGAATGAAAATGATTGTCCAGGGTCACATAGCAAGTAAGGAAGGAGAGATTCAAACTTGGGTGTCTCCTTTCTCCAGGTCCAACTATCTATCCACAATGCCATGCTGCTTCTTATAAACATTTGTTTCCATCATCTTTTAAAAAAGAAAATACCTTAAAGTGCAAGTACTTGTGTAAATTGTCTAAATGAAGGGGAAAAGAAATAAACATTTACATAGCTCCTAATATATGCCAGACACTGTGCTAAACACTTTTACAAATATCTCATTTGATCCTCACAATATCCTTTTGAGGTAGATGCTATTATTATCCTCATTTTACAGCTGAGGAAACTGAGGCAAGGAACAGTTAAGTGACTCATCCAAGGTCACACAGCTAATAATCATCTGAGATTGGATTAGAACTCATAGAGTCATGTCTTCCTGACTCTAGGCTCAGCATTCTAACCACTATGCTATCAGCTCTTTCCATGTTAAGTAAGGGAAAAATTTTGCTTCCCCCTTTAAATGGTTAATGAAAGTAAAATTTTCCCTCCTCTTCCATCTTTAACAATAACCAAAAATTAATCCTTTTTATCATTATGCTTAATGTTCATGGAGGTGTTAATATAATCAAACAACAAACATCACACCTGCAGTTATCTAGACACTGGGCTAGCTAGGTGCTTAGTGTGGGAGATCAGTACAAAGACAGTATGTGGTGTTTATGCTAAGCCTTTCATCATGGAGTGCGAAGCACTTGTCTAGTATAAGCTGTATCAAGTAACATCATTAAAAGTCTGCTTGCTTCAATATAGTCATGTTCCCCACCATAGGAAAATGGAAGTTGTGGGAAGCCAAGGTATCCCTACCTACAGAACCCTAGAGTAGCCATCTCTAAGTAGAGGATGTGTGAGTATCAACAAAGCAACTGTTTCCTGGGACACACTCATTGGTTTTTCATAAGAACCTTAAAACAACAACAACAACTGCAACAATAATCACAACAACCACAACAACAACAATCCTTCCCCATGCATGTCCTATAGTTATAAAGTCATAGAGCCATCAGCAGAACTAGAAGGGACCTTATATAGCCCAACCGTTCATTTTACTGGCGATGAAAGAGACAAAATTACTGTCGATCTTCACACCTAACCCCACCCCCACCCAAGTCACATAGGAAGTGATAGAGGTAAGGCTCCAGTTCAAGTCTCCTCATCCCAAGCTCAGCATTCTTTCTATCATGCCACATTTAATCATTTTCCACAAAGAAGGGCATAACTCAGAAACATTGAATAGGCAAGAAAGAGGAGTTTTTCTTTCTTCTATGCCCTGTGGTAAAGTTTTGAACTGAAAACTAAAAATCTTGTCTGACATTATAATTTCAGATCCTAACTCTGAATATCCTCAGCTGGTGTCTATATTAGCAGAGTTAATTCAAATATTTGGGGTAACATTTTTTTCCTTGCGCCTAACACTTGTGACATTTAAAAAGTTCAAGAGACATAGTTTCTGGGTAATTAATCATTTTATTAATAACATTAGCATATTAACAAAAAAAATGGGTCAATGACACTCTTGAATGTCAACAGCCCTCTATTTCATTGGGCTCATAGTTTACTTGCCCTAGGAAGAGTGGATGTTCCTGAGGGGGCAATCAACTCTGATTAGTTAACAATTAATGAGAAGAGTGAATATTACAATGAGGGGTGGCCCTATTCTAATGAGGAGGAGGGTGGGGGTGGATATGACATTATGTCTTTTTGTTGTTGTTGTTGAGGCAATTGGGGTAAGTGACTTGCCCAGGGTCACACAGCTAGTGAGTGCTATGTGTCTGAGGTCAGATTTGAACTCAGGTCCTCCTGAATCCAGGGCTGGTGCTCTATACACTGTACCACCTAGCTGCCCCCATTTACTTCTCTATTGCCCAGCCTTGGCCTTGGGCAATGTAATCAAAGGATTTATCCCCACCCATGCCTGCCTACAGGCTTCTGAAGAAATCCTGGCTCTAATCCAATAATTGATTACTAATGTGACAGAGAAATCATCATTTCTCTCACATTCCTCTCTAAAACAGCTATCATAGTGTTCATGATAAAACATACAACTTAATGATAGTGACTTTTATTTGTGTTTTTGAATCCTTTGCTTCTAGCATAGTCCCTGGCACCCAATAGGTGCTTTAAAATGCTTGCTGATTGATTTCTAGTAGAATGTAAACTCCATGAAGGCAAGGATTGTTTCAGTCTTTTATTTGTATCCTCATTGCCTAGAAGAGCTTCTGGCACATTGCAAGCACTTAATAATGCTGGTTGATTGATCAATTATTAATGTAATAAAAGGTCCTTGAGGATAGGGACTGTCTTGGCTTTGTAATTGTACCCCTAGTGCCTAGCATACTGCCTGCCACATAGTAGGTTTTTGATAAATGATTGGTGATGAGTTTGAGAAAAAAAAGAATTTTTGGGGGGAGGCTCAATCCATACACTGAATATGAAGTCTGAGATCTCAAAGCCCTTATAAACTGTCCAGGATGTACTAGCATTTTAGTACATCCCATTTATCTATTCTGTTTACAAATAGCTGTGGGGGTAGGGGTGGGGCTGTTATTCTTTTTATTTCGTTTCAGCCAAGCACAGGGTTTTAAAAAGGGTGCAGAAAAGCACTGATAATAATAAGTAAAACAGTAATAATAAAAAATAATAATAAATACATAACATTTATATAATATTATAATGTTATATCATGTAATAATATTTTATGATTTACATATTATAATGTTATATAATATAATAATAACATAATAAAAGCACTGTCATTGATAGAAAGCTGGCCTGGGGGCTCTTGGTTCAAATCCTACTTCTGAGTTTTACTGTCTGTGTAACTCTAGACAAGTTACTTAATCTCTCAGTGAGCTGGATAATTTTCTAAGATGATAAGTTACAAAGATGGAGTTGACTTGCATTAGCAAGGGAATTTTGTTGCTGGGAGCTCCTTATACCAAAGAAATCCCAAGTGTAGTGCCTACCCCTAATAACTAACATATATATGTATATATATATGTATATATATATATATATATAATACTTTAACTTTGAAATGTACTTTTTAATATATTGCTTCATTTGAGCCTCACAATAAACTAGTGAGGTATTATTATGCCTATATTACAGATAAGGAAACAGAGTCACAGGCATTAAGGGAACTTGTCCATGGTCATGTAAATAGTAACAGTCAGAGGTGGGATCTGAGCCCAGGATTTCCTGATTCTAAATCCAGCCTTCATTCCTCTTGGCTCTTAGGTAGAGCTGGTTCAGATATTTTAACAAGACTGAAACCAGGAAGTTTCACCATTTTGAGTGAAAACATTTTGAGTTTCTAAAAGACTACCAAATCACTATTTCCCCCTTTCAGATGCTCATGAATGATCCCTTTGCATGATCATTTTCTTTATTATTATATAATCACAACTTTAATGAAATATAGCCTCTTTCATATACTTTCTTAAATCGAAGACACTTTGTGTGGATGGGGAGAGGAAACTTTGCCGTATATAACTGATGAGCAAAGGTTACATGAAACTTCCACTGTCACATATTTGAACTTTCTGTGTTATCTCCCCTCCATAGGATATACTCAGTGATTGATGGTTACATGTCAGTTGTCCAAGGGTTAACCTAAATATCTAAGAGAAGTCTATCACGTAGTTGGCCGTAATGGTGATTTATTTTCATCCACCTCCTGAAAGAAAGACAACTCTTGAAGGCCATGTTCTCTTACACATCTTACTCATCCAGCAGCTATTATCACCAGCTATCATTAAGCTGAGTTGATGGGAAGAGAAGCCATGCAAATGACGTTTTAGATAATTAAACTGTTGAAGGATCTTGCCCTCTACTATTCATTTGGGTAGGCCACAATGACCAATGAGACTGTGACGTTTTTTGATGCATTCCTATGCCACCACATTTGACAACAACGGACATTGTCTTCTGCTACAGGTGTGTATTTGTGTTTTATGCTTGTAGATGACACAAATATTGATGAAGTCATATAAACCAATTAAAATGAGACAAGAAACAAACAAATATGGATCTTGGGTTGCTGTGATGAGGAGGAGAGACATAATCAATGGAGATAAATGAGCAACAAGATAATTTACTTATGGAAGATGAATTTTCATTTTAAGCAAGTGAAAAGGTTACTCATCTTGAGAATATAAACACAAAAAATCAAATACCTTAAAATGTAGGTAAGGAAGATAACAACCTTATCATATAATGAGCTGAATCTTAGGGATGAGAATGATAATGACTGAATTACTGATGGGGATAACAGTAATAAAGGTGGGGAATTGAAAAGGGTAAATACTTAATAGCTTTCTCCTGCCAAAAGAAAATCCATAAATTCTTGGCAGGGGAAAAAAATGAAAAAGTTAAACTAAATGATAGGCTTAGAGAAGCAGTAGATGCGTATAACAGCCTCATCAAATGGAAGAGATTTTTGAAGACAGAAACTTGTTTGTGTTTTGTTTCAACATTGAAATTGGAAGCGGAATTGGTGCGATTAAGGAATTCATTAACAACTTGAATTTGAACTTGTCTTGCCGATCTCAAATACTGAATATAGTAATAATTTGTCAGACATTCAAAAGAGCTTGTTAAATGAACCAGTTGCTAATTTTTTTAAAAAATTCTTTGATGCATGCTCTAGTCTTATTGAAAAAATCTGTTGAAAGTGTATCTAATTTACCTAAAGCTGAGAATTCCCAAACCTCAGAAAGTGTTCCAAAGTACCATACTTTGAGACATGAACATATGCTATTTGAAAAAGAGAGCATGAAATCAGAATGAGTATACATAGAGACTAATTCTCTCTTCCTCATAGGATGCCCACATTCTGTACTGTACTGGTATTGTAACTGCCCAAAAGAAGAAACCATGTCTTTACCTAAGTATCCACTTTCAAACAAGATGCCTGTCTTTATCTTGTCTCTGATGCCTGGGAAACCCACAGCAGCTGTGACTGGAGCAGGGAAGAAGGAAGGCCTAATAAAACGTGAGCCCCAGTACCAAGAATTATGATCACATGTGGAAAAAGAAGATGATAGTAATTGGGCCATCAATTTGTGTATTTATCCCAGCCTATTCTAGTCTAGTGCTTTGCATATGGTAGGCACTGAATGGATGTGCTGGGTAGAGACTTCCATATCGACAATCTCCAGATTGTCTTGGCTTCCCTGGGGTCAAAAACTGGTGCCTTTCTATTGCCCCAAGGATAACATACAAAACCTTCAGCCTGTGATTCAAATTCTTCAGTATTATTGCTCCCACTTTCCTTCCTCCTCCTATCCCAAGTCATTGTAACTTCGTGACATAACAAAACTTGAAGGGACAATACGTTACAGAAACTGAGCTGACCTGCTAACTATTCTACATATGTGTTACTGCATCACAAACCCTTATGCCTTTGCCCAGGCAGTCTGCAGTACGTCAAATAATATCCTTCACTGCTACTTCCAAGAATTCTTAGTTTCTTTCACAACGCAGGGCTCAGAGGCCCCTTCCACCCACTTCCTCCTGCTCCCCCATAGTTCATATTTTTTCTCTTGAAAATGCTTTGTATAAACTTTGTGCTTTCTTATCTAAGATAGCTAAGTGGTGCAATGAGCAGGGGTACTGATCTTGGAGTCAGAAAGACCTGGAGTTCAAATCTAGCCTCAGATACTTACTAGCTGTATGACCCTGGGCAAGTCGCTTAACCCACTGCCTATCTCAGTCTTCTCATCTATGAAAAGGGGATAATTAGTAGCACCTACTTCCCAGAGTTGCTGTGAAGATCATGTAAGATGATCTTTGTCAAGCACTTTGCACTCCTACTGTGCTACAAAAATGCTGTATTGTTACTATGCGTAGGGATGTTGTTAACCTCCATCAGAAGATGAGGTCTTCTTGAAGACAAAGCCATTTTCATCTACTTCTTTTACTCTCCAGGGCCTAAAACACCCAATGCCTTGAACATAGATGTCATTGAATACATGTTTATTGAATTAAATTTAAGAATAGAGTGATTTTTTTTAAGTATAAAATGAAAGCTGAAAAACAAGAGAATATAAGCCAATTGAAAACAAAATGTAAGGGCCATAGTAACATTGACTATCCAGAGATCATGAAAGGGTTTTCCTTATCTCTGTTTTTTAAAAGACTGATGGTGAACATCTGGTTTATTCATTTTTTTTTTTTTTGGTTACAAGCTTAAATGTCTACATTAGGCCTGTGATGAAGAACTCAGACTAGGCCCTCAGTGATGATTTAAGATTCAAGCGTAATGAAAAAGGAAGAAATTACAATTAAGAAAATTAGCTTAAGTCACTATGGGGTCCATTCCCAATGGCTGTGTAACAGCTGTAACCTACTTGGTTTTTCCTAATGATTTTTCCAGGTTATTACAGAAGGTCTGTAACATTCACCAGACCTGCAATTGGGCAAAAATGCTGAATCGGTAAGACTGTTTTCCTAGTGCGTCCAATGGAGCTGAGAAGCTGCCAAAGCCCCAGCTCCCAGAGAAAGCAATAAATAGTCATCTTTGACTACATGTATGTACAGGAAGTAAAGATGGAGGATTTATGTAATTATTTGATAGTCAATTGGAAAATTAAAACAGAATAAATCCCTTTGTCAAACATTTAAGCCAAAGGGTACATTTGCCTTGATGGTTTGCCTCATTCTCTATTTCAGGTCAGGAGGGCAAAGCATCAAATGAAAACTTAAACTTTTCCCCACTGGCCAAAGGTCAGTTCCAAGTCTTCAGAAATAAGCAGGTGGTGAACAGTTATTAACCTGAAATTAATTACCCTACTTTTCAGGGCTGTATAGAAATCAATACCTGTCGTGAACTGTGTGTAGCTCCAACAGCTAGTGCTACCACTGTTGTCTGTTTCTCTAGGACATACTCCCTGCTAATTTTGATGAGAAATTCCGGGGTTCAAGGTGACTCAGCATTCACAGAAGGCTCATGTGGACAGGGTGCCAACCAGAGGCAGACCAGTTATTCACAGAGGGAGCTCATTAAAAT
Source organism: Vombatus ursinus (assembly GCF_900497805.2). Taxonomy (NCBI): domain Eukaryota; kingdom Metazoa; phylum Chordata; class Mammalia; order Diprotodontia; family Vombatidae; genus Vombatus; species Vombatus ursinus. The sequence continues at coordinate 24,178,787 of NW_020954588.1, read as the reverse complement.
ACCTGACATTTCTACAGCCATCTGAGATTTATAAAGTACTTTAGAGACTTTTCATTTGGTCTTCACAAAAATGTAGTGAGCTAAGGACTTTGGTTTTATTACTGTTTTACAGAACTGGAAACTGAGGCTCAGAGATATTATGGATGGAATGGTGGACTTAGCATCAGGAAGACATGAATTCAAATCCCATCTTGGGTAATGATGACTATTTTCAGCATTTTTACCCCTCTGGGCTTGTTTCCCCATGTAAAATTTAGGGGTGTAGATTAGATGAGTTCTAATGTCTGCCAATGATCCTGAGATCTATTGTTTGTAAAATAATGTTAATAATATCTGAAGCATCCACCTCATGTGGGTACTATGAGTTTTGTTTGTTTTTAATCAGAGCTATGATTTTTATTGGCATTAGGGCAAGGAAACTCCCACTACCCATTAAGGTAGGCACCTACTGTACAATTTCTAGTCTTAAAAAGTTACTGGGAAAACAAAAAACAAAAAAAACAAAAAGTTACTGGGGACTGAGAAGTGGTTAGCCCAGAGTCACACAACCAGGTTGTAAGCACCTTGAGGCTAGAGGTTGTTTGTATAGGAGAATGTATATAGGCTCTGGAGTGAGAGGCCCTGAGTTTCAAGGCTGCCTCTGATGCTTACTGTCTATGGGTTTGGGATCACATTTCTTTATCTCCCTGAGCCTCAGTTTCTTTCTTTGTAAAATGAGGGGATTGGACACCATGATCTTTAAGGTTCCTTCCAGCTCTGGATTCACAATCTATGATCCTATCAATAGAGATGAGATATTTAGTAAACACTGGTTGATTGATCCTTTTCTCCAAGGTCCCATGAGGCTGGTTCTCAATCTCTGTAAACAGGAGTTAAAATTAAAATAACATATGATGTGCAAATATTTCTTCAGGGTTTGCAAAGTACTTTCTATAAAAATGATCTCATTTGATTTTCACAACTATTCCACGAAGCAGGCAACACAGATAGGAGGATCCCTATTTTCAGATGAGAAAATGGAGGCTTAGGGAGTCTAAGTTTCTAAGTCCAAGTGATTTGCCTGTGACCACACTGTGAGTATCAGAGGAAGCATTCAGATTTTCCGATTCCATACCCAACATTCTAGCTACAACCCCACAATAATGTGCATGGTTAATTTAGTAAACTCTAAAAGGCTAACTAAATAAAAGCCAGCTTTTATTTCCAGGAGAATATGCCTTTTCATTCAAACACTACTGGTGCTTCATTCTCCCAGTCTTATACTGCCCTTAAAGAGCTGGAACAAGGATTCCCTGAGGGTATGAGAAGAGAGCAAAGAACACATTTTTTAATGAGTCTGCTATGATGCGGACCCCAGGCTTGTACCTCCGTCAGCCTGAATGATGTGCACCCCTCTGTGAACCCAACCATAAGGAACCCAAGAGTTTTCAAACTCTGGGCCTCACTGAAGTTATATCTACACACACACACACATACACACATACACACATACATACACACATACACACATACATACACACACACACACACACACACACAGGACCCTGCCCCAAGAGTCGTTATTTTAAGCTGTGGGCAGCCAGTCCTCTATAGCTGACTTTGGCAAACAGTACAGCTCTTTGTACCTTCTCTCCATATACAGACTTTAATTGGGATCCATTAAAAATGACTGTAGAGATTTTGATTTGAAAATATTTCTGGGCTGAAATCTTGGTGTGAGCTGTTGCATTGAATGAATCACCAAGAGAAGAGAAGGTATATCTTAATTAGCTGGAGATAACTCTGTGGCCTGCTCTCTCTCTCCCCCCCCCCCACCCCTTTCTCTTGCCTTCCTAATGATGTTTTATGGAGGGCTGTAATGTCTGGCCAGCCTGCATGAGAATCAAAATGCTGAATCAGTTCTGCCATATTCCCTATACAGGAAGCCTATGGACTGTTCAAAATATGCCAGCTTTAGTCATTTCAATCCATAAAACATTTCTTAAATACCTTCTAAGGCAAAGTGAAGAGCAGAATGACAACCTTTATTAAAGGCCCACTACACACAAGATGAAAAGCAGCATGGCCTAGAAAGTCAGCTTTATGGCCAGGACCCTGGTTCAATCCTGCCCCTTACACATTCCAGTTGTGTGGCCCTGGACAAGACATTTAACCCTGCAATGCTCTAGGCAGCTCATTTCTAAGAGTATAAATTGAAAAGCTAGTGCTGATCAGCATTGGTAGGCATTTTGGCACTGGAATTCCTTATGACAATTAAATCACATAATTCAATAGTCCCTATCCTCAGTGAGCTTCCATTCTAAAAGAACATAAAGATTCAGGAACATATTGACATTCTCATCCCATCATCCCCTCCAGGTTTGTGCTTGAGTGGGAAATACCCTGGGTGTTGTGGCTAGGACAAGCCCCCAAGTCAAGGAGACTTCTGGTCCAACTTCTACATACCCCAAAGGAAGATCAGTAGTGGCCCAGGAGGAATTATGCTAACTGAAAGAGCCAGGCATTATTGATTGTTTGCACAGAGAATGTTGGGGCAGGATTGTTGTTACCCAAATTAATTACAACTGACCTCCCCCAAATTAGAATTGCCCTAGTCTAATCCTTCTTTTATTGTTGCTTTAATGATTTATTTTTTACATCATGGTCAAGTACCCTTATAAACTTCCCCACTAATTCTCAATTAACCTTTCCTTTAATGAAGAAAAGCAGTTAAGCAAAATGACTAACACAACAACTATGTCTGACAGAGAATGTAACAACCTGCCCCTGTAGGTCCCTACCTCTCTATGGAAAGGAGGTTTCCGTATTTGTTTTCCAGGATCAAGATTGGTCATAACAACAAATCTGAATTTGTTTGCCTTTAAAGGAACATTGTTTTATTTTCATTATTTTATATCAACATTTCTTATTTTTATTTTTTTCAAGTTACAGGTTTTTTAAATTGATCTGTCTCTGCCTTTCCCCCCACAAATTGAGTAAAAAACATACATACACAAGCACAAAAACCCCACCAAAAACCTGAAAAACAAATTTCTCACATTAGCCATGTCTGAAGTAGTGTGTCTCTTTCCGCATTTTAAGTTCATCATTCTCTGTCAGGAGGTAAGCAACATATTTCATTTTCACTCTTTTGGACCTATGGTTTATCATTGTCTTGATAAATGATTTGAAGTCTTTCAAAGTTATTTTTCTCTATAATTTTGTTGTGTAAATTGTCCTCTTAATGTCATTCACTTTGCATTGCTTGAGTTCATAAAGGTCCCCCCAGTTTCCTCGGAAAGTGTCCTTTCCTTATTTCTTATGATATAATAATATTCCATTATATTCATATGCCACAGTTTGGCCATTCTCTTAAAGGATGGTGTTACCCTTCTAACTTAATTTGCAACTTACATATACAAACAGAAACAATTTGTGTGTGTGTATATATGTATATATATATATATAAACACACACATACACATAGAGTATATATATAGAGTATACTATATAGTATATGTAATATATACTATATATTATATAGAATAAAGAATAGTATATGTACATATATAAATAAGTAGAAGTATATGTATATATGTATACATATATACATATATGTGTGTATCGACATGTGTATGTGTGTGAGTGATTTCTTTGGGGTACAGACGACACAGTGGTATAGGTGGGCAAACGGTATGCACAGTTTGGTAACATTGTTTTCCTGGTTCTGCTTTCTTCATTCTGCATCAGTTTATATGTCATCCCATATTTCTTTAAATTCCTCATATTTATCATTTATTTTCTCACAGTAGTGTTCCATTAACAATCCTATAGCCATAAATTAGAGATGGAGTCCATCTAGTCCAACCTCCTCATTTTTCTGGAGAAGTTAAGTGACTTACCCAAGGTCACACAGGTGGTAAGCATCAGGTCTAATGACTAGTTCCACTATACCATACTATCATGATACAATTGGATTTGGGTGAAAACTCTTCTCACTACCTCAAGTCTCATTATAGACCTTTTGGGTCTATAGTTAAAGTCCAGACTACGCCACAATTTTTTCCCATCTATCGAACGATGGACCTCCACTTTGTTTCTAGTTTGTCTCCCCCCACCCCCACCTTTTTGTCATCTCTTTGAGAAATATTCAGGGAATTGCTGGCGCCAGCTCATACCAGTTTGTGAGAGCAGACTGTTACATTTTCAGCGTGAGCATTTACACCTCAGAACTTGGTGAATGCTACAAATCAAGGCTGGATTTGTTGTTTTGTTGGTTGTCTAGACTTAAGAAAGTGATGGAGAAAATGTTACTAATGCAAATTAAGATTGAAAAGTGTGGGGTGTGTTTTCAGGGAGTCATTAATTAAATATTCACCAGTACAGCATGAGATATGCCCCTTACGTACTTGGTTATTTTCATCTGTCTAACCCTCTCTGCCCCCGGCATTAGAATTTCAGCTTCTTGAGGACAGGGGTTGTCTTTTCCCCTTTATTTCCATCCCAGTGTTTAGCACAGTGCCTGATTGATAGATAATGAACTTGTTGATTGACTGCTCGACTGGAGTGGGATTCCTGGGTAAAAAGGTAGGACCAGTTTAGTGACTTTTGTCACATAACCCAAGTCATTTTCCAGAACGATGAACCCCTCTTTTTACCAGTGGGAAACTGAGATGCTCAGAGGTAAAGTAACTTGCCTAGGGTTACCTAGTTATTTAATGAGAGAATCTGAATTCAAGCCACACTTTCCTGAGTGGAAGTCTGGTGTTCTTTCTATTATACCCAGGGGCAAAACATGGTTATTAATAAAGAGCATCATGACTTTTGCAGACACCATAAAATTATATGCCAATGATTACTTAATGTAATGAGGGACTGACCACTGAGCCCAACCTTTATGAGCATGTGCAAATATATTAATATCATTTGTTTTTATAACCACATTCATTTAGGTGAACTTTTGGTAGATATAAAGCTAGAGGAAGAAAGCTGTCTTCTCACATTTTTCTGCCTTTCTTTGTGTGTAATGAGTCGGTCTCCAACCCCTCCCCCCAAAAAACCCCAATAAGTAATGATTCTACATTGCAATAGAAATTACATTAAAATATGACCTTTTTTGCTAGCTGATAACCTATGTGGGCAAAAAAAAAATGTGCTCTTCATAAATAGCATGGACTGAAAATGCAAGATTACATGAATTTTATTTTAAGGAAAACTGATAAGCTCACAAAGACATATAACTTTTATGTGAAATCTTTTCTGTATTATTTTTTGTTCCATTGGGTTCTACTGTCCCTCAGTAAGGCAAAGAGCGAAGCAATCAGGGAGACTTGGTTTTCTGATGTCACCCCTGACACTAGCTCTTTGACCATGGGCAAATCATCTAACCTCCCTGAGCCTCACTTTCCTCATTTTAAAATAATTATTGTAATGCCTATATCTGCAATGCATACTTTACAAGGTTGTTGGGTGACTCCAAAGAAATCATGTATATTAGGCTCTTTGCAATCCTTAATGCACTGTATCAATGTCAGCTACTTTTTGGGGGGAGAGGGGAGCAAGGGGATCTGGCAGAAGCCAAATTCAAATCCTGTCCCAGTCATATGTTACCTATATGACCTTGAGCAAGTCACTTAACTATTTTTGAGCCAAAGGAGCCAACACAGCTATATTGCTATGTTGAAAGGGTAGAGGGCAATGTCTTTGGATCTTGTCCAGGTTCCCTTGAGACTTATGGAGATGTATGAAATGCACATATAAATGTTAAATTCTTGACACCAAAAAAGTAAGAGCTAGAGGAAAGTCATTCATGTTTACAGAACATGTCAATCGTGGACCTTGCCATCTATAGCTATGTTTCTAACCACATTATTTCAAACACTAGTGGATTTCAGGCAAAATTAACTTAAGCTAAGAGTAGGTTTCAATAGTAGAAGGTGCTCTGAATTATATGATACTCATATTTCTGTAAAACATCAACTTTTTATTGAAATTTTTATTTATATGTATATTCTCCCTTAAAAATCCAATTTAATATTTTGACTTTCTGTTATTGGGTAGCAGAAAGACCCTGGAATGGGAAACAGGTTCTGTACTTATTACCCATGGACCTTTAGGTAAGTCAGTTCACTGGGTCTCAGTTTCCTCATGTGTAAAATGGAGAGATGAAGAAAAAAGAAGACTAGATGATATCTAAGGTCTCATCCAATTATAAATCTATTGTCCTTTGATGATCCTAGAAGCTCAACATAGTATATGGGCAGTAGACTGGTTGTAGAGGCAGGAAGACCTGGGTTCTAATCCTACCTTTGACATACTGGCTGTGTGACTATGGGAAATTCAATTCACATCTCAGTGTCCCATGCAACTCTCTGAAGGCATGAGTTACAAACAAATCACTCAACTACACTGATGAAGGGTATTCCCTACATTGATAAAATCACAGGACTAAACCATATCCTCTACAAAAAACAAGTGAGAATATTAACTTAAAAAGGTGATCAATCTAGTTCTCTAGATGTGGAAGGTAAAGGAGGTATATCCATTAGCCACTTAAAATGCAATTTGGAAGTGACTTGAAGAAAAGAGTAGAGTAGAATATTCATTGTGTACTATATTTGCATGTTCCCAAAATCACAGGGTGATTTGGTTCAACATACATCTTTGTTTCATCAATTTACTGGTGCCCAGCTTCTTATACCTTCTTAATTCTCTGCTGTCTTTTTAGCCATCCTGAAATTTAATGACATTTCTCATTCTCCAATTAAATTATGTGAGGTGAAACATCAAGTCCATTAACAGACACTCTACACCCAACAAATTATATATTTGAAAAATTACTAAAGCACTGTTGTTCCACACAGACTCATGACAGCATAGAGGGCTCCCTAAGACTTAGAGAGTATTCTCCTGGAAAAAAAAACAGTTTTTTTTTTCATCCAAGATGCATCTACTTTGCACTCATATAATCAAACTCAATTACATTATTTAAATAAAATCACAGGTAGAATTGGTTCTCACATCAGAATTCTAATAAACAAACCCTGCTGTTTATTTGCTTTTTGAAGACTACTTGTTCTGAAGAGAGAGAGTGGGGTGGCTTCAAGACCTATGGGGCTTTCTAATATTTGAGAGATTATGAAGCTATGAGGATGATGATTTTCATCAAGATTTCTTACATGGCATATCATATAAATGAGAATGACCTAGTTCAGTGTGTAAGTTAACCAAAATGCCACCTTCAAAATCCATGAAAGAACAACTTTAAAGTTCAAATAACTGATGAAAACAAAATAAAAGTTGATATATAAAAGAAGGAAAAACTCAGAATGAAGAGAACTTTGGAAGCTAATAATTCTGATACTACGTAAACTGGATTTCTATTTCTTTGGATTTCATAGGAGAATAGTGGCCTAGCTCCCTAGCCCAAATGCACATGAATGTAGTGGCATACCACATGTAATAACAATTAGCTCCATAAAAAGACAAAATTAGAGGAAACAATATTCTAGGAGGCACTTCATGATAAATGAGAAACATGTTCCTTGGTGGCCAAAATTCAGGTTTCAAAAGCTTGAAGTAAGCCATTACTTGTCGGAGAAAATATAATTTTTATGGTGGTAATTCTGATTTTGCTATTCAGTTCAATGAACATTTATTGAGAATCTACTATGTGCAAGGTATGGGACTTCTGCAGATGAAGAAATTGAGTCACTTTTGTCCCCAAGGAGTTTAAATTTGACTGGGAGAAAACAATAGATAAATAGATATATGCAAAACATATAGAAAGGACATAAAAATGGCCTAGGAAGGGAAAAATTTGAATAGCTGAGGGGATCAAGAAAGACCTCATCAGTCAGTCAGCCAGTCAACAAGCATTTATTAAATGCTTACTATGTGCCAGGTACTGTGCTAAGCACTGGGATTACAAATACAAGCATGTAAGTGGTGGAATTTGAGCTATACTTTAAAGAAGCTAGGGGGTGCATCAGACTCAAAGAAAGAGTGCTATCCACACCTGTGGATATGATGAGGATAGGATCTAGACCCCAAAAAGGAAAAACTGCCAGAGGTTATAATCCTATCAACTGGCCTTTCATTGTGGCTATGCCCAATCTCCCAATTTTCTTTACCTTTAATCTAACCTAGCCTTCCATTGTCTTACCTCCCTATGGCCCCAGCCACTTCCCACTCTTAATCCTAGGGAGGCACCGTTCTCCCTTGGCTAGTGGTCCAGGTCCCAGGCTTTCTGTTCACCCCAGCTTGCTGGCCACTCCCATCCAGATCCTCCCTAGACCTCTCCTCTAGTCACCCCAAACTACTTGACCACTCCTAGATCCCTCCCACAGTCTTTCTGTATATAAGGTCCAACTGACCTATCTTAAGGTGTTCAGATTTTTACAATCCAGTCAATAGCTCATAGATGCTTAGATTCCTTAAGAGTCTGGCTAGTATGGCAAATCTTTAATAAACCTTATCTTTGGCTGAAAGAAGGCTTGGGTCAAATTCTTTTGGGCAGGACCCCATGATTTTGGGGTTCCAGCACCCCTACAACATAGATTCTTGGGGCAGAGAGTGAGGAGGACCCTCAGAGGACACACAGAGATAAGAGATAATTTGTAATTTTTCCAACTTAGGGAAAAGTTGCTAGTCCAATTTGACTACTATATAACATACATAAGCACAAATAAAAATGGAAAATTAGGTTGGGTCCAGATTGTGGAGGTCCTTAAAGGTAAAGCTGATGAGTGGGTAATTTATCCTACAGCAAACTTGGAGTCACTGAAGATTTTTGAGAAGATGCCTGATGTCAAACAATAGCCAATAAACAAACAATGATTTAGTACCTATGTGATACCCTAGCTCCAGAGTCTAAAAACACTGGTTCAACTCTCTAGACCTCAGTTTCCTCTCTGAAAAGGGAAGAAGTGGACTAAGAGCTCTGAGGCACTTTGCAGCAGTATCTTGCATATACTTCTGGACTTGGAATCAAGATGACCTGAGTTTGAAACCACCTCAGATACTTGTTAATTGTGTGATCCTGGGCAAGTCATTTAATCTCTCAACCTCGGTTTCCTCATCTGTAAAAGAAAGACATTGACTTGCAAGCTTCTAAGGTGGGGCTCTAAATCTAAGATTCTAATGCATTCCATAACACTCACGTGTGGATTAATTCCTCCAGCCCACATTTTGGGCTTTAATTTAAAAGTTCTCTAGGTTGTGGGACCAAAGCTTGATTCTTAATTAGCTTATCCCATACCTATTTAACAATATGTAAAATTCCTGAATCTCAATAAGCATTGTCTTAGTTCAAAACACTCTCATAACAGAATTTTAGCTTAAGTGGAAGTTTCAAAGTCAGGACCCAGAAAGGATTTTGAAGATGATTGCCAAGTAATTAAAATAAGATGAAAGGTCAGTTTATTTTTGCTCTCAGTCTGAAGATAACCAGGTCTTTAGAAAATAAGTGGACCATTGAACAAGTCTGAGTATGCACACCTCTGTAAATTTCTAAGCAAGTCACTATTTTTTCCCCCTGTTGGAAATGCTTCTACTTTATTCTACCCCCTTACAACTCTCCCTTTGAAAAACATTATCAGACACTAGAATGCCTTCACAGGACTCTTAATGAATTCAGACCTCATTATTTTTACCTGTTTTAGCTCTCCAGGAACTTTCCTTCCACGAAACCATGGTCACTTACTCAATTCACTATTCACATGACTAGAAATGATTTCAAATGTTTTTAATTTGTATCTTAACTGTTAGAAACATATTAGTTTGTAGACTCTCCCAAGTTCTCTCTATATGAATGGGGTGGGAGACTTAAGAATGATCTCAGAATTTCAGAATCATAGTGATGTGGTTTAGCGGTTCAGGGGTCCTGGGACCCCAAAATCACAACACACAGGTCCTGCCCAAAAGAATTCGACCCAAGCCCTCTTTCAGCCAAAGACAAGGTTTATTAGAACTTCTGTCATATTGGGCAGACTCTTAAGGAGTCTGAACATTAGTAAGCTATTGGCTAGATTATGAGAATCTAAGCAGTGGCTAGATTTTAAGAATCTGAGCATCTTAATGGAGACAAGGTGGACCTTATATACAGAAAGACTGTGGGAGGGGAGGGACCTAGGATTGACCAGTAAACTGGGGTGAACAGAACTCCTGGGACCTGGACAATGGAGCCCAGCTAGAATTAAGGGTGGGAAATAGCCAGGGGCCATACATAGGGAGGTAGAACAAAGGAGGGGAGATTGGGTGTAGCCACAATGATAGGCCAGTTGATGGAGATTTGGCCATGTGGGAAAGTCCAGGGATTTTCCTTTCTGGGGCCCAGATCCCAACCCCATCATTAGTGGGAAAAGACATCCCATACCTTGCACTGGCTCCAAGTGGTCATCCTAGCTTTCTTGAAGTCATTCAATGTAGAAGAATTTATTTCCCAAGGCATCTTATTACTTTTTCAGATAACTTTACTTATTAGAAAGTTAGTCAACAAGCATTTATTAGTTGCTTACTATCTGCCAAGTGTTATAAGTGCTTGGGAGCTTTTTTTTTTTGAGGGGGGAAGATGTGTGTGTGTGTGTGTGTGTGTGTGTGTGTGTGTGTGCATGTGTGTGTGTGTTTGTTTAATATATGAAATCTCCTATTGGGTGCACAGAGGTTTCCTGTCTAGCCCTTATAGGCTACATTCCCTAAACTGCTTGAAAAACAGGAGCAGCTGTGAAGACTGTTAGTGCCAGCCCTGGACAACAGCTGATGGTTGTAAAGGTGAAAACTGTCATGGTTGAAAAGTGGAGTGCCCTCAGAACATGACACAAGAGAGGAGCTTGTAGAGAGAAAGCAAAGCAAGCAAACTTCTTTGAGAGAAAGTAATCACAATATAAGGAGGATGGAAATAGTTCAGGTCCTCTGGAGTGCCTGGTAGAATAGAGTACCCAGACCTGCAAAATCTACTGAGTATTTTAGAAGGTTTTTATCTGGGTCAAGCTGGACTATGCACTGGGAGGAAAAAATGAGAATCTTAGAACTGTGTGCAGGTCAAGGCTCAGAAACTGGTGCTGATTCATACTTGGGGCAAAGCCTAGGGAATTGACAGTTAGTTGATATTCAAATTTCCCTTTGGTGGAAAAGAAGGCTTTCTGCCATTACCTCTGGTCTCATTTTGGTCCAATTTGTTAGGCTAGTTTGGTTTTTCCTAGGATTTCTTCATTGTGCAGGGTGGGAAGGCTCCTAAAGTCCTTATACCTTCACCTGATGCTCAGAAGCCATCAACTCAAAGTCCTTTACCATACATTCTAGAGTCCAGCCAAAGCTATCTTCTTGCTATTTCTCATGCCCCATCCTCCATCTCTTTTTGCATAGGATGTCCCTCATGACTAGAACGTACTCCCTCCTCACCTCTGCCTTTTAGAACCCATACTTTCCTTTAAAATTCAGCTTAAATACTGCCTCTTACAGATAGTCTTTCCTGACACCCTCTCCTCCACTCACTCCTACCCCCAGCAACTAGTGTCTCCCTTCTGAAAATTGCTCTGCAGATATTCTGTATAAACTGATACATGTGCATACTGACTTCTACCATTAAAGGTAAGTTCCTTGAGGACAGGAAGTATTTCATCTTCTTTGTATTCTTAGTGCAATAGCTCCATGTCTGGTACATACTAAGTGTGTAATAAATGATTGTTTAAATAGTGATTGTTTAATCCTGATTATTCTCCTTCACGGAGCATCTAGGTGGCACTAGCTGTGTGACCCTGAGTAAGTCATTTAACCTTGTTAGCCTCATTTTCCTCATCTGTAAAATAAGCTAGAGAAGGAAATGGCAAACCTCTCCAGTATCTTTGCCTAGAAAACCCCAAATAGGGTTATGAAGAGTCAGACATGGCTGAAACAACTGAACAACAACAAAATTCTCCTTTGCATGCTCTTCAGTTTATCAAAATCTTTTCTGCAATGTGGTGCTCAGACCGAACACAATGCTCTAGGTATTGATTGACTGGAGCAGAGTACAGTAGGAGCAGAATACTGGAGGTGCATCACCTTCCTAGTCTTTGTTAGTGGAATCCAAGATTTCATTAGCTTTCTTGGATACCTTGTCACAATGTTAACTCACGTATGTAGAACTACCTTGGGCTTACAGACCATTGACTGAAGTTTTTTTTTCTTTTTCTTTTTGAGATGAGCCGCATACTAAACATGCCTCTTCCATCTTATATTTGTGAAAGGAATTAAATTAATCCAATTATAGTACAATCTGTTTATCCTTATTAGAAGGCAAATTTTGAAATAAAATGACAGGTCCAGTTACAGTCTACCACCTGCTAAAAAAGGGGGAGGGGGCAATTTTATTGGCAGTTATATAAACTTGCCTTTAAAAAATTAGTCAAATAAAAGAAATCCAAAAAAAAAGTCAAAACTGTTTGGTGGATATTTGAAGGGCAAATATAAAAATGTCTTTTCTCCCTTATAATGCATTCCTTAATCCAACCTAATCTTCTTGGGTTAATATGTGACTTGTGCTGAACTAATCGCAATATAGCCAGGAGAAGGACAACCAGAAATGGCATAGAGAAATACACAAGATGATAAGATTTGGGTAATTAGGTTAATTTATTTGTTGTTTAATGTTGTGAGAAGGAAACAAGAGAGGAAAAGACCCTCTTTCCCTCCAGAGGAAAAAAAAAGAGTTAGTCTTAATGTGTAAAAACACCTCCCAAGACAGTAGGTGGTCTACATTAATGGAAAAAAAGTAACACTTGGATATAATATTAAGCCATCCTGAAAGACTGAGCAATGTATTTACATTACTCTGATTACTCCATAATATTACATCGCTCTTGTGTAGAGTAAATTCTTTGCCTTATTCTTCTCAAAGCTATCACAGGAGATAGGCCATCCTTCATTCAGAACACTAACAAACTCAAGTGAAGCTGATTTATTCAAGAAAGATATTCATTTAATTTTCACCATTTAGTATTTATATTCCTATTCCATTCATTTATTCACTTTATCTTTATTCATTTATGCATTGATCAAATCTTCATTTCAATAGGTTTCATTATAGCCACAGAAGCTGGAGGGAAAGATTTGTAGCAAAGTTATTCATTTAATAGGTTTATTTTTAGTAAATTCTCAGAGCAGAAAAAGTCCAGTTGGCCCATCATGTACATTCTGTTTTTAGTCTTTCTAAAACTGGTGCTCTATTTACCTCTTCTTTTTTTTTTTTTTACTGATATTTTCTTCTTTTATTTCATTTGGACTCTATTGTTTTATCTGGAATCAGTGTTTAGCAGAGTGCCTAGCACACAATAGATTCTTAATAAATGCTCACTGACTGACAATAACTGTCAATTAAATAAACTATTTTTAGAAATTTCTTTGAGGGACTAGCGATCTGCCTATAACTGTAGGCTATAATTTTCACAAGATTCTACTTTGATTTCTCATAACAGAGTGCAGGTGAATCTGAGTTCTTACAGGTTATGCTGATGAAGACTAGTCATTGGAAGGTTTTTCCTCACCATGACAGGCTTTGAGTTTGGGAGCAGAGATGAACAGTCATGAATCTGTGATCTAAAAGTATCATCCTTGGGATGGATTGGAATTACAAATCCACACACTCAGAGAATTTTAGAGTTGAGAGAGATCTCACCTAGTTTAACGCCGTATATGAAAAATGAAGCCCCACCACAGCATAACCAAGAACCAGCATCAAGGTTTCCCTTGAAGACCTCCAAGGCTAGGGAATCCACTACACTCCAGTAGAACCCATTCCATTTATAGGTAGCTGTGATTGTTGGAGGGATTTTAATGACATCAAGAGTTAAAGGCTAGTACATTTTTTTCCTGAAACAACTTTATTAAAAACATTTTTGTTGATTTTTTACATTGCCTAGATTTTCCTTTTTCTTTCCTTTTTCCCACTCCAAGAGGGGCACCCCTTATAACAGAATATTTTAAAGTGAGAAGAAGAAGATTAAAATGTGACAAAACTGATCAACATTTTAAAAAAAATCTGATATTGTACGACAAGTTCTAGATCCATGTACCTCCACCTCTGCTAAGCAGTCAGGGAGGTATCTCCTCATATCTCTTCTTTGGGGTCAATTCTGATCATTATGATTTCACAACATTCAGTCTCAGTGGCTTTGTGGTTATTCTTTCCAATAATACTTTTGTGGTCAATTATGTTGATTGTTTTCCTGGCTCTGCTCATTCCCTTCATGTAAATCTTTCCAGGCATTTCTGTATTCATCATGTTTGTTGTTTCTTTTTTTCTCGTTTTTTATTTAATATTTTATTTTTTCCCGGTTACATATAAAAAAAAAATTAACATTCATTTTAAAACTTTGAGTTCTAGGGGCTGCTAGGTGGTGCAGTGGATACAGCTCCAGCCTTGGAGTCAGAAGGATCTGAGTTCAAATGTGACCTCAGACACATAACACTCACTAGCTGTGTGACCCTGGGCAAGTCACTTAACCCCAATTGCCTCACCCACAAAAAAAAAAAAAACTTCGAATTTCAAATTCTCTCCTTCCTCCCTCTCCATCCCCCCCACTGAGAAAGTAAACAATTCAATATGTTATACGTGTATAGTCATGCAAAATATTTCTAAAATAGTTATGTTGTGAAAGAAAATATTCCCCTCCAAAAAAAACAAACCTCAAGAAAAGTAAAGTAAAAAATTTGTTTCAATCTGTATTGAGATACCATCAGTTCTTTCTTGCATTTTTCATCATAAGTCCTTCAGAATTGTCTTGAATCATGCTATTGCTGAGAATAGCTATGTCTTGCACAGCTGATCATCACACAATATTGTGGTTATTTTGTACACATTTCAATTTGCATCAGCTCATGTAAGTTTTTCCAGGTTTTTCTGACAGCATCCTTCTCATCATTTATTAGAGCACAGTAGTATTCCATCACAATCTTATACCACACTTTTTTCAGCCATTCCTCAATTGATGGACCCCCTCAATATCCAATTTTTTGCCACCAGAAAAGAATTGCTATAAATTTTTTTGTGCATATAGGTCCTTTTCCTTTTTTTTAAATCTCTTTTGGGATATAGACCTAGTAGTGGTGTTCCTAGGTCAAAGGGTATGCATGGTTTTATAGTTCTTTGGGCATAGTTCCAAATTACCCTACAGAATGATTGAATCAGTTCACAACTCCATCAACACTGCATTAATGTCTCATTTTTCCCACATTCCTTCCAATATTGGACATTTTCTTTTTCTCTCCTATTAGCCAATCTAATAGAACCTCAAAATTGTTTTAATTTGCATTTCTCCAATCAATAGTGATTCAGAGCATTTTTTTCATATGGCTATAGATAGCTTTGATTACTTTGTCTGAAAACTGTTCATATCTTTCAATCATTTATCAATTGGGCAATGGTTCTTATTTTATAAATTTGACTCAGTTCTCTATATGTTTAAGAAATGAATTCTTTATCAGAGAAACTTGCTTCAAAATTTTTTTCACAATTACTGCTGTTAACTGTATTTCCCTCCATCCTATTTCTTCCTCTCCCTCCTCCCATTTATTCTATTTTCTCTCTCCTTTCACTCTCTCTCTCCTCGAAAGTGCTTTGCTTCTGGCTACCTCTTCCCCCAATCTGCCCTCTCTTCTATCACCTTCCTATCTCTTATCCCCTCCCCCTACTGTTTTCTTGTAGGGTAAGATAGATTTCTATACCCAAATGAGTGTGTATGTTAGTCCCTGTCTGAGCCAATTCTGATGACAGTAAGGTTCACTCACTCCCTCACCTCCCTCCTCTTTCCCTCTACTGTAAAAACTTTTTCTTGCCTCTTTTATGTGAAATAATTTACCCCCATTCTACCTCTCCCTTTCTCTTTCTCCTAGTACATTCCTCTCTCACCCCTTAATTTTATTTTTTATATGATCCTTTCATATTCAATTCACTGCTGTGTTCTCTGTCTATATATACTCTAACTGCCCTGATAATGAGAAAATTCTTATGAGTTACAAGTATCATCTTTCCATGTAGGAATGTAAACAGTTTAGTCTTATTAAATCCCTCATGATTTCCCTTTCCTGTTTGCCTTTTTATGCTTCTCTTGAGTCTTGTACTTGAAAGTCAAATTTTCTATTCTGCTCTGGTATTTTCATCAAAAATGCTTTAAAATCCTTTATTTCATTGAATGTTCATTCCCTCCCTCCTCAAGGGCTTATACTCAGTTTTTCTGGGTAGGTGATTGTTGGTTGTAATCCTAACTCCTTTGCCCTCTGGAATATCATATTCCAAACCCCCTGATTCTTTAATGCAGAAGCTGATAAATCTTTTATTATCCTGACCATGGCTCCACAATACATGAATTCTTTCTTTCTGACTGATTGTAATATTTTATCCTTGATCTGGGAACTCTGGAATTTGGCCATAACATTCCTGGGAGTTTTCCTTTGGGGATCTTCCTTAGGTGATTGGTGAATTCTTTCAATTTCTATTTTACCCTCTGGTTCTAGAATATCAGTGCAGTTTTGTTTGATAATTTCTTGAAAGATGATGTCTAGACTATATTTCTGATCCTGGCTTTCAGGCAGTACAAGAATTTTTAATGATCTCTCCTGGATCTATTTTCCAGGTCAGTTGTTTTTTCCAATTAGATATTTCACATCATCTTCTATTTTTTCATTCTTTTGGTTTTGTTTTATAATTTTTTTTATTTCTTAAAAATATTTCTTAAATATTTCATTCTTAAATTTTTTTATTTCTTTAAAGATTTCTTAAAGACTTATGATGAAAATCCCAGATTAATGAGCATTTGCTTTGCTTACACTTCTTTGCTCCCATAAATAAATACTGATATAAATATATCAATATAAATATACACCCATATCTTTTGCTCAATTCTATTTTTTAAGGAATTATTTTCTTCAGAGAGCTTTTGTACCTTTTTTTTCCCCATTTGGTCAATTCTCCTTTTTAAGGAATTTTTTTCTTCAATGAATTTTTGTGCCTCGTTTTCCATTTGGCCAGTTCTATTTTCAAGGAATTCTTCTCCTCATTGACTTTTTTGATATCTTTAAACATTTGGCCTTGTCTGTTTTTTTAAGGTGTTATTTTCTTTAGAATTTTTTTTTGTTTGTGTGTGTCTCCTTTACCAAATTGTTGATTCATTTTTTATGATTTCTTGCATCACTCATTTCACTTCCCAATTTTTCCTATACCTCTCTTACTTGAATTTCAAAATCCTTTTGGAGTTCTTCCATGGCCTGAGACCAATTCATATTTTTCTTGGAGGCTTTGGTTGTAGGAGCTTTGACTTCGTTGTCTTCTTTTGAGTGTGTGTTTTGATCTTCCTTGTCACCATAGTAACTTTCTACAGTCAGAAATTTGTTGTTGCTGCTGTTCTCATTTTTTCTATTGTTTCCTCATTTTCCAAACCTATTACTTGATCTTTCACTCTTTGTTAAAGTAGGGATCTGCTTCCAGGGTGGAGGGTGCACTGTCCCAAGCTTCAGGGGTTTTGTGCAACTGTTTTCAGAGATACTTCTAGGGACCTGTAAGTTTTCAGTTTTTCCAAGGTTGTATGACCTAAGGAGAGGTGTGTTTACTGCTCTTTTGGCCTGTGCTCTGGTCTGTGGGTGACCACAAACATTCTTTTCTGTCCTGGACCTGTGAAGAGGGTCCCCACTGATTTCTGGCCTCAAGTTCTGGTGTGCTAGTGCTCCTCCTCACCTTAGTACCGCCACCCAGTACTACAACCCAGATCCAAGTATGGTTAAAGCAGCAGAGTCCTGCCTCTAGTTCCAACAGAGACCCCTGTAATCTCCTTCTGACCAGTTATTCGACCCCTTTACCATCTGCAGGCTGAGAGCTCTGGAAGCAGCTCTTACTGCCAATGAAGATTCAGTGGCTCCCAAGGCTTGCTCCTGTATTACTAGGACCCAGTGTGTGCTTGCGTGGCCTGTGCTGGACTGTGCTCCTCTCTCACCCTGGAGTAACAGACCTTTTCTGCCAAACTTTTAAGATTTCTCAGGCTGGAAAATTGTTTCATTCCATCTTTTTGTGAATTCTGCCACTCTAGATTTTTTTTTAGAGTCACCATTTAAAGATATTGGGGGGGGGGTTGGGGAGAGCTCAGCTGAGTCCCTGCTTTTACTCTGCCATCTTGGCTCTACCTTCATGTTTGTTGTTTCTTAAGGCACAGTGATGTTTTGTTACATTCATCTGCCACAAGGTTGCTCTATCCCAGATTAATGAGCATTTGCTTTGCATACAATTCTTTGCTCCCATAAATAAATACTGATATAAATATTTTGGTGAATATTGAGCCTTTAATTTTTAAAAATTCCCTTATTTTTTAAATTAAGTATTTATTCTTATCTTCTCCCTTTATGCTATCTCACTTGGTAATCTCATCAGCTCTCCTAGATTCAATTGATTATCATCTCTGTAGATAATAATTACATTTTTTTAAAAAAATCAAGCTCTAACCTCTCTCCTGATCTCTAGTCTTGTATCACCACCTACCCACTGGACATTTTGAATTGTATTGCCCAAAGATATTTAAAACTCAACATGTTCAAAACAGAACTTGTTATTTCTGCCCCAACTTCTCCTCTCTTCTAAATTTCCCTTTTACTGTTAAAGGCATTACCATCCTTCCAGTCACCCAGGTCTGCAACCTCAATGTGATCTTGGACTCCTCACTTCCTTTTACTCCACCTATCTAATCTGTTGCCAAGTCCTGTTGTATCTACCTTCACATCATTTTCCATATGCATCCTCTCTCTCTACTCCCACAGCCACCATTTTGGTCCAGGCCCTCATCATCTCATGCCTTAACTATTTCATAGTCTGCTGGTTGGTTTTCCTGAGTCAATTCCCATTGCAATTCATACTCTATTCAGTTACCAAAGTGATCTTCCTAAAACACATTACCCCTCCTACTCAATAAACTGCAGTGACTCCCAGTTACCTCAAGGATCAATTATAAAATCATGTTTGCCTTTTAAATCCATTCACAACCTGACCCCTACTTACCTTTCCAATCTTAGTGCCCTGTACTCCCCTTTCAGTATGCCATAATCCCAAGATATTACCTCTTCACTGGCTGTCAACAGACTAGAATATTCTCTTTCTTTACCTCTGCCTCCTATCTTCCCTGGCTTCCCTTCATACCCGTATCAAATCCCGCCTTCTACAAGAAACCTTTCTGACCTCATATCCTCTAAGATTACCTCCCCTTATCCTGTATGTAGCTTTTATATGTATAGATGTTTATATGTTATCTCATGCACTAGAACAGGAGATCTTGTGACTTTGTTTTTAATTTTCCTTATTTCCCCAATGCCTGGCACATAGTAAGTGCTGAATAAATGCTTGTGACTGATTTATTTCCTTTCCCTTTCTCTCTAAACCCTAATTTAAAAGGGAGGGGAAAAAAAAGAGGAAAATGATAGCCTTGCAGCACATATGTATAGTCAAGCAAACCAAATTCTCACATTCCCCATTTCCAAAAACATGTATCTCATTTTGCATATTGAATCTATCACCTCTCTGCCAGGAAGTTGAGAGCATTCTTTATCATTTTGCCTTTGGAATTGTGTTTGGTCATTGCATTGTTCAGAGATTTTTTTAGGTCTTTCATTGCTGTGTATCTTTACAATGGTGTTGTTATTATATAAATTATTCTCTTTGTTCTTGATTTGCTCAGTATCAGTTCATAGAAATCTTCCCAGGTTTTTGTGAGCCTTGCATCATTTCTCACAGCACAATTTCAATTGCATTCATAGATCATAATAGATCATAGATCATCATTCACTAATTTATGGACACTACTCTAGTTTTCAAAGTTTGACCACTACCAAAAAGAATTGCTATAAATATTTTTTATACATATATGTCCTTTTCCTCTTTCTTCAATCTCTTTGGAGGCATAGGCCTAGTAGAGGTATTACTAGGTGGTCAGAGGCTCAGTTTAGTGACATTTTAGGGATGGTTCCAAGTTGCTTATCAGACAGACTGGACCACCTCACACTCCACCAAAAGTGCATTAGTGTGTATGATATTTGTGATTTTCCTTTTTTGTCATGTTTGCCAATATAATGGGTATGATGGAGAACTTCAGAAATGCTTTAAATTGTATTTTCTCTAATTATTAGTGATTTGGATCATTTTTTTTTTCAAATGGGGGCTGTTGACAACATTGATATCTTTGAGAATTGCTTTTTGACCATTTATCAAATGGAAAGTGGCTAAAGAAATTTTCTTCCTACCCATGGCCTCCTTGGAATATCTGCCAAGTACAGGAATCTCTGAGTCATTATTTTGTTCACAGAATTCCAAATTGTCTTCCACAATGGTGGTACCAATGCCACTAAAATTTGATCAGTGTGCTTTGCTTTCCAAAGTCCTTTCAATATTGACTATTCCTCTCTTTTTCACCTATGCTAATTTGATGGTCATGAGGCTATACCTCAGTATTGTTTTGAATTAATCTTATTCTTAGAGATTTGGAACATCTTTTCATATAATTATTAATAGTTTGCAATTCCTCTTTTGAGAACTATTTGTTCATTTCCATTGACCCCTTCTCTATTGGGGAATGACTTTTGTTATTATATATTTCTATTAATCATCTATATATCTTAAATATTAAACCCTCATTAAATATATTTTCTACACAAGGTTTTCCTACTCAGCTACTTCACAGTTGTGTGTGTGTATGTGTATGAAAAACTTTTTAACTTTATGTAATCAAAATACTATCTTGTAATCTTTTATAATTTCTTCTATCTCTTTTTTGCTTGTCAAGAATTTATCCCCTGCCCAGAGCTGTGAGATATATGACTATCTTCTTGTCTATTTTTTTCTTTTTTGTGGTAGGATCTTTGATATTGAGATCACATATCCATTTTGAATGCTTGGTAGAATATTGATCAAGTCAAATTTCTGCCAGAATATATATCAGTTTTCCCAGAAGTTCTTATCAAAAAAGGAGCTTTACTCCTTACATAATTTTATGTTTTAGGGCTTATTGAATACTTGATTGTTGAATTCAATTACTTCTGATTCTTCATTTTTTTAGTATATTTCATTTGTCCATTTTCTATTTTTTTAAAAAAAATCTAATTATTTTTATGCACATTGCTTTATAACATAGTTCGAGTTCAAAGAGCTGCAGCAACTCTTGAAGATCATCAGCTAAGTTAAATAGGTAACAAAGTGGTCTTTGATGCAAAAGGAAATATCCTCCAGCAATGATATCATGAATCCTTAGAATATTGAATTTTAGACTTTCTATAGAAACTTGTCTATTCACAGACAGACAACCTTATCTCCACACTTGGGTAATTCAAAAAGGAACATAGAATCATATATCTAGAACTGGGCTCTAGAGGGGCCATATAGTCCAACCTTTTCAATTCTACTATGCCCTCATTTACAAAGGAGGAAACTGAGGCCTGGGGAGGTAAAATTAATTATTTAAGATAACTCAGGCAATTAGTAAGTTCCTTTTGCTTAGGAGTGACCTGGTTTTACCATTTTATTGTCCTTCTCCATGGTCAACTGGATTTTTCATCAACATTAATGTAGCAATGACTCTGGTCTTATTCTTCCAGAACTAGACTGGTCATACCTCCTCAAAGTCCCTGAAGGGGTGGGGTCATTTTTCCTTAATGCCATCAGTTCGAGCTCCCATTCGGTGCATTCCCCTCTACTGGTGTTGGCCACCAGTGGCAAGAGTCCCAGTTCTATTTAACAAATTAACCTCAATTAGTTTTCTAAAAGATATATTTACTTTAAAGATACTAGTATTTTCCCCCAAACCCTTAGGAGCTCAATCTCACCTGTATCACCATGGGACTCAGCTCAGATTTAATGCAGTTTCTACATAGCATTTGCCCCACCAAGTTCGCTTCCAAATGGGCCATGACCAATGGATGCATGGAGCCTCAGCTACCTATGGGCAGGGTCTGGAAAGTTGTTCCTTAAAGCCTAGATTTTGGATTGGCTGGCTGTAAAACCTACCATGAGTTCTACTCCTGGACATCCAGACATTCTTCTGGAACTTTAGAAGAAGGTCATAATCATCTCTAATCTCCTTTACCTTGAATCATGAAAGAATGGACCTAACATAGTCAAAACAGAGAAGCCACATGCTGCTTAGTTTCATGCCCTCTGTGGATGAGAGAGCCAGGAGTGTGCTGGTAATTCTTTAACAACCAGCTCTCTGGCAGGACATTATTTAAAGTTTCATCTTTTAACATTTTCTCCATCACTTTATTAGATCTAAACAATAAAAATAAATACATCAAGTCCGAATTGTTGCTTTTGCTGATTTCCGAGCTATAAATCTCACAGTAAACATTTAACAATTGGCTTTCCAAAACCTGTTAGAACTGGCTCCAGCACATGCCTCAGAGAGCCCAAGGCCTTTCCTCATCCAGAGGCCTGCCACAGCTAAGCCTCCTTTCCTCAGACCAGTCAGGTCAGAAAGAGTCAAAGCCAAGACAGTGACCTTGCCTACCTAGTGTCTTTTTCAGTATACTCTGGTTCTAGTTAGGTGGATAAATAAAAAGCCTCTTCTTCACCATTTTATTGGTGGGCCAACACCCATTAGCTATATAATGCTGGCCCATGTTTCAAAGTCCATGTGAGGACTCCATCACGAAAGTACTCTCTGCATGCTCATAATGACTGAGCTTATTGGTTAGACTCAGTCACTGTGCATCCTAATTTAGCAATTTGGGGGGGGGGCAGGGTGAAGCAGTTCTATCCTTCTCCTTGCTAGTGAAACCATCAGCTCAAAATATGAAGGCAGAGAAACTAGTTCATGCCTGAATATGAGTAGCCTGGGAGTGTAAGGGAGGAAAGACCTTTACCTGGGCTTTGGTTGGGCTCCCTGGCAATTTCCTGATGGATATGACAATTTGTGTCAGTGGGCAGGTTTCTTCAGACACAGGAGCACATAGACACACACACACACACACACACACACACACACACACACACGAAAGAAAACTACTCACTATTCAAAATGGGTTATGCTAGACTTGGAATATTTTATGATGCCTGAAAGAAAAGGTAGTTCCTTTATATAATACAATTTAACAAATATGCTGCCTAAGCTGTTGCACACTGACAGCTGCCCTGGCCGATCGTATGGAAATGTTCATTTCGTAGGGAGATGGCGGGTTGTTGTAAAATGATGACATTTCTCTCAGGATTTAAGGTTTACAAAATGCTTTCAGGCAATATTTTATTTGGGTTTAATGGCAGCCCTGCAAGGTAGGGCCTATTCTTGTCACTTCTTAACAGCTAAGAACACCGGGGCTTACAGAGGTGATGACTGGCTAGGTCAGCCAGCTAGTGAGTGTCTGACTTGGGATTCGATCCCATGCCTTCCTGATTTTGTGACCAGTCTGCTATCCTCTGCACCAGGCTGCAAAAAGCAAATGAAGGGGGCTGCATTTGCATTGATGAGACTGAGGTTTGAATCCCAGCTCAGATGCTAATAATAACTAATATTGATATAGAGACAGCTAGATGATTTAGAGGATAGAGCTCTGGCCCTGGAGTCAGGAAGACTTGAGTTCAAACCTGGTCTCAGACACTTCCTAGCTGTGTGACCCTGGACAAATCACTTAAGCTTTGTTTGCGTTAATCCATGAGAGAAGGAAGTAACAAACCATTCCAGTATCTTTGCCACGAAAACCCTATGGACAGTATTTGCAAGTATAGCCCATTGAGTCACGAGGAGTCAGATGTGATTGAACCAACTAACAATAGCAACAACATTGATATAGCACTTTCAGGTTTGCAAAGCACTTGAAAAATACCTAATTTGATCCTCACAACAAATGGGGGAGGTATGTTCTATTATTCCCATTTTACAGATGAAGATTAAGTTACTTGCCCAGGGTCACACAGCTAGTAAGTGCTTGAAGCTACCTTTGTCATTATGGGCCACTCACTTGAACCCAGTTTCTTCATCTCTAAAATTTTTTCAGGAGCACTTCCGACTATGAATACATCATCCCACATATTTATGTCAAACTGGTTTGGCCTTAAAACACTTGTTTCAGACTCTAGTGATGCCTCATTCTTTTGATATCAATTTTCTTCCACTATCCTTTAGTGGTCCACCAATTTTCCTTGTCAATCTCATTTCTCTTTTATGCATCAAAAGGCCATATACATGATAAACCATCAACTTTCAATGTCAATTCCATAATTTCTTTTATAACTTTTCTGTTTTTCCCACATCATCTACTGGTTTTTACATTCTGGTTTTCATGTACTCAGTACATCTTTTTTTTTTTTCCCTCCACAATTATAACAAGTCTCTTTATCATTCCAATAGATTTTCTTCCTTTATTAGACTTGTTCTTAAAATGAAAATTGTGCCCTACCCCAGCAGATCATCTTACCTCCTAATAGATTAGGAAGATGGCAGTGATTCTTCCTGAGCTACCTCACCTACATTTCTCTGCATCTTATAGAATCATTGACCTAGAGTTGGAAGGAAATTTAGAAGTTATCTCACCCAATCCCTTCATTTTACAGAAGTAGAAACTGAGGCCCAGATAAATTGAGTGATTTATCCAAGGTCACTCAGTAACAGAGCCAGAATTTGAACCCAGATACTTTGACTCCAGTGTTCCTTCTACGACGCCCAATTCAATCCCTCTGTATGGCTTAACCTATATTCTTTTCCTTGTTTCTTGTCTTCGAATGAAGACAAAGAAAACCTGTCTGTTTGGGCTCTTGAGCCCATTATCTGTTCCATGGCTTTGCTCAACAGTCCTGGGATCATGAGAACTGTAAAGGACCTTACATGTCATCTACTCCAACTTGACTTACTTTCCAGATGAGGAAACTGAAGCTGGTTGACTATTGACTCTATCCCCTCCACCCCAACTATCTTTCATCTCTAATGTCTCCTTCTCTGATGAGTTCTCTTCTTCCTGTGATCATGTTCAGAGAGCCCCTCTCCTAAAAGAACCTTCCTCTTGGCCTTGCTACCCGGTGAAACTATGATCTTCGAACTCTTCACCTACAAGCAAGCTATTAGCTTCAGTCCATGAGACAGGTGTCCCTTTCCCCAGGAAGCCTCCCCACAGCCCAGCAGTTGAATGTGACTCTTCCCTCCCTTTTATTTTTTTGTCTCACCTTACGTAGACCTAGTCTTGACCCTCATTACATCCCTGCATATCTAAATGCTTCTTCTTCCCCACCCAACCATGAGATTACAAGTGCCTTGAAGATAGGGATGGTGTCATTTTCTCCTTTGTATCATCAGACAAAGAAAAGGTCTTTGAAGTAGATGCTTAGCAAATGTTTACTGAATTAAATTAACTTGTTGAATATATATATATATATATATATATATATATACACACACACACTACATATATGCACATACATATATATACACATATATGTATATATCCATATATATGTATATGTGTATATATAATTATATTATAGTTGTATATATGAATTATGTATATATATGTGTATATATATAGATGTGTATATATGTATGTGTGTGTGTGTGTGTTTGTTTTCACCCTGTTCTCTGACTCTGAGTTTATTACCTATAAATTAAATTTTGTAGGAAAGCTGACTTGCTCTGGAATTAAAGGAACTGAGTTCAAATTATGCCTCTGAAATTTGCTACCCGAGTGGCATCGAGCAAGTTGGTTAACTTTCCTAGCCTCAGCTTTCTCATCTGTAAAATTAAATGGTTGGAGAGATGGTCTCTGAAATCCTGTCCAGCTCTAAATTTATGATCCAAGGGGTCAGTAGAAAGAAAATACAAATTCCCAGTACCTCAGCTTCCCATTTTGCTAGGTGTTAGGATCCTGGATTCAGAACTAGAAAAGACACTGTAGTCAACAGTCCATCCTCTCCTCTTCTACACGTTTACAGATGGTGTAATGGCTAGAGTGCTGGACTTGGAGTCAGGAAGGCCTGGGTTCAAATTTTGTGACACCCTGGGCAAGTCCTCTGAGACTTAGTTCCTTCATCTAGGAAGCACTGACTAGATGGTCTTTAAGGTTCCTTCTCGTTCTGACTTCATGGCATGAGCTGAGCCTCACTTTTCAGGGACTCAGTTCTTCACCAGTAAAATAAAGATGTTTGACTAGATGCTTTGAAAAGTACTTTCCAGCTCTGAATATATGTTTCTCTAACCTTAAGAAATTGAGGCCCAATAGAGAAAAGCTGAGAGGACAATTTTAGCCTCAGTCTAAGATGGGATCCTCCTGGCTCAGTTTCCCCATTATGTTCCTTTGAAAGGACATGTTACCCATCTGGCTATTTCTGAGTCTGGCTGTGAGGTGGATTTGATACTGCATGCCTGGAAAACTGAATTATCTGAATCCAAACAGAGCTATGGATATTTTGTCCCATCATATCTGGGCCCTGCAGTCTTTTCTGTCAGATTTGTGTCTTCCAGACTATAGGCCGTTCATTTACAGTTGGTAACAAACAGTGCTACCCCACATCGTTCCCTAGATGCAGCCTGTGCTCGGTTCCAGTCAACCTCCTCTTTGGGACCTCCCTTGAGGCAGGGACAGCTCTACGCCCCTTGCCAGCCGGAAGCAGTTTCAGAAGCCAAGACTTTCACCCCTTGCCCCAAAGAATTTGGGTCCCATTTTTTTAGGGGAGAATGGTGAGGATAGGATCTGGACCCCAGAAAGAAAAAACCCTGGACTTTCCCACATGGCCAAATCTCTGGAATTAGCTGGAAGCTATAATCCCATCAACTGGACTTTCATTGTGGCTATGCCCAATCTCCCAATTCTGTTACCCTTAAAGCTTCCATTGCTCTACCTCCCTTTGGCCCCCAGCTACTTCTTACCCTTAATCCTAGCTAGGCTCCAGGCCTCCTAGCCCAGGTCCCAGGAATTCTATTACCTCACAATCCCTGCAGACTACTTTGCCACTCCTAGACCTCTCCCACAGTCTTTCTGTATATAAGGTCCATCTTGTCTCCTTTAAGGTGCTCAGATTCTTAAAATCTAGCCAATAGCTCACAAGTGCTCAGATTCCTTAAGGGTCTGGCTAATATGGTGGATCCTTAATAAGCCTTGTCTTTGGCTGAAAAAAAGAAAAAAAAGAGAAACTGAGGCCCAGAGAGGTTAAGTGAATTGCCCCAGTCTCATAAACTGTAAATGACAGAGCTGTCACTTGAGCTCTGGTCCTCTCACTTTTTCCTTTGCATGCTAATTGAAGGACACACATTTGAAAACTCAAGATGAAGCCCATTTCACCTTCTGAAATAATTATAATTTCCACTGAGTAAGCAAATTATGACCAGTATAGGATAGTTTGTGTTGGCATAGCACTATCTCCATTGGTTAGTAATTCCCTAGTTGCTTTTACATCATCAGGAGCTCAGGTAGGATTAAAAAAAGGTCCCATTTCATTTCTAAATTGCAGGGAGTAATGGAGTCTTTCACAGCCTGGGAAGACACTTATCATGTTGAAGGGACCAATTTAGGTCATGTAGAAAACTCATATGCATTGTAAGGAAATCCACAATTCATGAGGACACTTGGTTTAGGAAGGAAGGTTTTGCCACTCAGAGCAATACATTTCAAGGGCATGCAAAAACCCAATGTGAGTGGGAGCTGACCAGAACGAATAGGACTATAGTCTTTCTGACATGAAGTAAAGTTCTGCTTTTTTATCAGGCAGTATTTCAGAAATCCTTGGTGTTGATTAGGCTCATACCAGTGATGCCAAGTACTGGTGGCTAAAAGTCTGGGCTACTGGCAAATCAGGGGGATGTTGTTCTGATCTGATGGAGGTTCCAAGGTGAGCACCCTCCTGACACACAAGGATGTCACTGAATTAGAGTTTGGTGTTTACCACAGTGCAGCTTCCTGGGTGACCTGGGCATGCTGAGGCATTCTGGATCTCCTTGGGAATGAAAATATCAGCAGGGAGATTTGAATGGTTGTTTTTGGCTCATGGACTGGGTTTTTCTAAAATAGATGGCTATTTTAAAATTCTATGACATAGAATTAGAAATCCCTAAATACAGAACTGCAGCGTCTGCTCAAGAGATGCAACTCTGGGGCATAAATCACTGAGCTCTCTTGTTTTCTTTGTAAGGCAGAATCTTCTTTCCAAAGGTCTGGAGGGAGAAAAGCTGACTCTTTTTCCTCTACTCCTCTATCAGAACATCTGACTTTCTTTGAGAAACTGCTATTGGAGGATGCACACACTTCTGTGTCCAGTGTTTATTTGAAAATCATCTCTTGTTGCCTGGGAGCAGAGTAGGGCATCAACCTTTTTATGCAGCAAGATATCCCTTGCAGCCTTCCTTTCCTGAATGACTTGTCAGCTCAGGCCAGGCCCTATTTGAACACTTCTGCTTTCTGTGTTTCTGTCTCTGAGACGTGATGTCAGGAAATAACTTCTAGATAAAGGTATCTGAAAGTGGAATGAGTTGCCTCTAAGAAGTAACATGGATGACTACTTGTTAGTGATATTATATAGATAGATTCTCCTTCATATATCTGTTGGTATATATCATATACCAGTCCACACACACACACACACACACACACACACACACACACACACACACAC
>NW_020954588.1:24104644-24150213 GCF_900497805.2 Vombatus ursinus | reverse complement strand
CACACACACACACACACACACACACACACACACACACACACACACACCCACACTCTTAATAGTCTTATAGCAGCCAATGTAGTATTCAGGCTCATTATTCTCCGTACCAAGACTGAGCAAATTATAATCAACTACAGCATGCTCAAGCCCCTGTTATGTGGGCTTGGGTATTGGCATGGGTCATGTGGTATTTAAAGCTGGAGGAAAGGAATAAAAATCAAACTTTGCTCAGTAGGGAGGGAGGTACAGATGAGAACACATTTTTTTCTGATCTGATCATTTGAAGCAGAGAAAAAGTTCAGTTATCCATCACAGTCAGAAAATTGGTTCTGTCCAACCTAGCATTTGATAACTTGCCCTGATCCCAGCCTTTTCCCCCAGACCAAATGCCACCTTCCCTATGAAACCTTTGTTGATTGTCCTGGGTGAGATATAACCCCTCCCTCTGTACAACTTTCATACCACTTCATCTGCCCATCCTTCATGTATTCTATCATTTACCGCTTATAATTATAATTATATGTATGTCTTATACACATTTAGATGATTCCCTTGAGGGAACCTAATCTACTCTCTAAAGTGCCAAAGATTTCATTTGCTGTATGTCTAGAATCCCTCATTTAGAGTTTAGTTACTCTAATGGTTTGCCATGGCTTAGAATTCCATCACCAACTGTCCAATCCACTGGTGACATCTCTCCAATTTGAACTGGACTCAGTCTTAGAAAGTACAGCTTTTTGATGGCAGGAGCCATGTTTGACCTTGTTCAGGCTTCCAGAACTTGAGTAACCCTCGTATAGCCCTTAAAAATCCACACCAAGGGGGCAGCTAGGTGGCGAAGTGGATAGAGCACCGACCCTGGATTCAGGAGGACCTGAGTTCAAATCTGGACTCAGACACATAACACTTACTAGCTGTGTGACCTTGGGCAAGTCATTTAACCCCATTGTCTAGCCCCACCCCCCCAAAAAAAGAAAAAAACAAAAAAAGATAATAAGAATCCACACCAAGATGAATCAATAGAAGAGGACTTTGTGCAACAATGACCACATGTACCAGGCACCTAGGAGGCTCTCAGGAAATGCTTGCCCCCTGCCTTCTAGATGCCAAGCCTTATGAAACTATTCAAGTCATTTGTTCTTCTCTCCAAAGATTTAGATGGGCAGCTTGTGAGTCATGGAGTCTCAAGTGATTTGGGCTATATGCAGTCTTCAAAACTTGAGGATTTTCACTGGCCAGGTGCCAGTTAACTGAATAAGTGCTTGGCAGCTCTTCTCTGAAGAAATGGGATACTTCTCATTTCCTTGAAGAATGTGATGCAACTGCAGTCACACTTGCCGATTACTTCCCCTGAGACATTCCCATATGGTATATCATGAAAATGGCCAAAGGATACCAAAGTGCAGATGTAACACTACAATATGGTGATCTTATCAATGCAGACATTGTGTCCAGTCATGTGGATCACAACCCACCCATGCCTGCTCATCCAGTGAGACTCTTATCTTTGACCTCCAAGTTGCCAAGAGGGTCCAACCAAGTTTCTGGGGAGCTTCTTTCCTTTGTCTTGACACCCACAAGGAAGATAGTGATGGACCACATAGGCTTTGCAAAAGTCACTCCTTCCTCCCACCTCATGACCAGTCTAACTTTTTTTTTGCTCATAAATTTCTTTGACAACCTTCTTGATATCATTCCTTCCTTATAATTAATTCCATTTCTGTCATGCTTTGTAGCCTGTTCATGGCCAATATGTACCAATCCACTACCCTCTGGGTGGTTTTAAATTTTAATTCTTCAAAGAAGTATCCTATGACTCACAGTCTTGTAATTATACCAGAAGAACATAGGCATGTAAAGATGGTCCTCTGCTTGAGGGAGAAGCATGGGCTTATGAAAATAACTTTTCCCCCCCTTTCCCAGAGACCTGGCTTTGAATCCCATCCCAGACACTTACTAGCTACATGACCCTGGGTAAGTCACCTAACTTCTCTCAGTCTCAGTTCCTCACCTGTAAAATAGGAATAATAATAGGCGCTACCTTATAGGGTTGATGTGAGGATCAAATGAGAATGTAAATATAAATCCCTTTAGAAGGATCACTATATAAACCTTAGCTCTCATCATCTTCATCATCATCATCATTATAAGTAGCCCAGATCAATGGATTCATGTTAAAAGACAATGGATGATAAGTTGGAAAGCTGGGTAAAGTCTGTATTTTAGCAGGCCTTGACTACTGTGATTTGGAGTTTGAACTTTTGAGTTATGGCTAACAGGTAGCCACTGAATCATTTCAAGGTAGAGAATGAAGAGATAAAAACAGATTTTATTTTAGGAATTCTATATGCATGAGGGCCTTGAACAAGCTCAAAACATTTTATCATTGTTGTTGATTTAATAAATGAGTGAATTTAGCAGTGGCAGCTTTGACTGAAGGAAAAGGAATTGAAAGGATGGAACGGATCAATTAGGAGAATATTGTAATAGTGCATATTGTGAAGGGCCAGCCACATACAACTAATTCTACTGCTCTTTCCATTTTAAGTGAAGAGTGGCATATACAAAAAAGTCCAATTTCAACACAATAGACTTTTATTGTTCATTGTCCACCTAATCTACGCAAACTACTAGGCAGACAATCTCATCCTAAAGACAGCATTTTACTCTCATTTTTTTTTCTGGTGAGGCAATTAGGGTTAAATGACTTGCCCAGAGTCACACAGCTAGTGACTGTTGTATGTCTGAGGCTGGATTTGAACTCAGGTCCTCCTGATTTCAGGGCTGGTGCTCTATCCACTGCACCACCTAGCTGCCCCTAATACTCTGATTTTCAAAAACTTCCAGCACCTTCTCAATACTCAGTTTCTTTGTATCAAACTCCAAATTTCTTAGCCTATCATTTAAGATCATCCACACTCTGGTCTCTATCTACCTGCTTTTCAATTTTGTCACCCACTATTCTCAAACACCAACTCACGGATCAAGACAAACTGATGGAATCATTGTCCCTGCATAGTGGGTAGTGGAAGAGTTAGGGCCTTCCTGAATAAAATTTGTCTTCCCTCCAACCTAGCTGACATAATCACAGGCATTGTTCCAAACAAGGCCCAGGCCTAAGGAGTCAGAGTGAATGGAGGTGGCTCCAAGGAATATGACCCATGGGAGTGAGATCCCATGCCAGGTAGGACATTCACAAGGTGGAACATGAGCAGATCATAGTGATGAAGATGATGAGGGGACTGGAAATCATGCTAAATGTGGGTTGGTTGAAGGAACTAGTGATGTTTAGTGTGCAGAAGAGAGGATTTATTACTGGAGAATTATCACCAAGTCTTTGAATGGCTCTTATTTGGAAGAGATTATACTTGTTTTGTTTGTCTCCAAAGGGCAGAACCAGGAACAATGGATGGAAGTTGCAGAGTCATATTTAGGCTTGATGTCAGAAAAAAATTTCCTAAAAGTTAGAGCTTCCCTAAATGAGATGGACTTCTGGAGAGGATGTTCTTTGTCGTTCCTAAGTTTGGATTACTCCTCATTTGGTGAGCTCTTGAAGTCAAGGACTGCTTGCTTTTTGTCTAGCATCCAGCACAATGCCTGGCATACAGGAGATGTTTAAACAATGCTTGTTGATTGATTGATTGACTGATTGATTTTAGAACTGCCAGGATTCCCATGCCAAGACCATCCCTCTCTTTTTAGTCCTTTCTTTTTACAAGGAGACACCTTGTTTTCCAGAGCAAAATCCCAAAATGGTTTCACACCAGCATCAGGTGGTCTCTGACCTCAGACAAACACTTGTAGTACCTGGGTGGTGGGCATGAAGTCCTGCTATCAACCAAACTTGGCTCATTGTTGCTATTACCCCTCATTGCCAGAGCTACAGCTCGCTATGTGACCATTGGTATAAGTATCGAGATTTGTCCACATTAAAGCGTGTCTCCTCCATATCAGACGAGGCCTTGATGCATATGTATCTAGTTTCCCTCCTCCAAGCAAACTTTTTGCTTATAACCACCTTTAGCAATTTTGTTTTACTTTGTTTTGTTTTATTTTACGTTTAGAGTTAACTGTAGCTTTGATAACCTATGTGACCTCCTTGGATTTTGTAGACTTAACAGCAGTTGCAAAGCTGCTGTGGTTCTTTGGTTATTTGGTCAGAGTTGACAAAACATAAACTTTGGTGGGAGGAGCTAGAAGGATCCTTAGACATCAGTTCAATCTCCTTATTTTGCAGATAAGAAAATTGTTGTTCAGTCCTTTCTCAATCCTGTCTAACTCTTCCTGACACCAGTTGGGTTTTCTTGGCAAAAATATGTGGCAAAGATGAGAAAAGTGATACCTTAAAAAAAAAGGTGACTTAATCAGTGTTACTAGTCAGAGGCAGAATTGAACATGAACTTGAAAATGATTATACTGGGAGGCAGAGCCAAGATGGCGGAGGGAAAGCAGTGACTTGCTTGAGTTCTCCCCAAACCCCTCCAAATACGTGTAAAAAATGACTCTGAACAAATTCTAGAGCAGCAGAACCCACCAAAAGACAGAGTGAAACAAATTTCCAGCCCAAGACAACCTGGATGGTTGATGAGAAAGATCTAATCAACATGGGCTGCACAGGCAAAGGCAGGGCCCTAGCAAACCCTGAGCAGGCCTCAGGGGACTGAATCACTGGCAACGGTGGCAGTTTCCAGACTTCTCAATCCATAAATGCCAAAGACAACTTAGAAGGTCAGTAGGTCTGACAGACCTTGGTGAGAAAGGACTGTGGTCCAGTCCCACCCTGGAGCCCAGGGGCAGCAGAAACAGCTGCTTCTGGAGCTCTCCCCCTACAAATGGCGATGGGATCAAGTAGCTGATCAGAGGGAGTTTTCAGGGATCTCTTTGCTGGTGCTAAGGAAGGATTCTCTTGTTTTGCCCATGCTTGGATCTGGGTCACAGTCCTAGGTAGCAGTCCTGGGGCAAGGAGGAGTGTTGGTGTGGCAGAGCTTGTGGTGGAGGTGGAGAGGGAATCCTCCTCACAGTTCTAAGGTAGAAAACAGTGCTTGTGGTCACTCATAGACCAGAGCACAGGTCAGGAAAGGAGTAAACACCTCACCACTGATCATACCACTTTGGAAGAACTGAAAATTTACAGGTCCCTAGAAGTATCTCTGAAAAGAGCTGCACAAAACCCCTGAGGCTTGGGACAGTAAATTCTCCACACTGGAAACAGAACCCTATCTTAACAAAGAGTGAAAATGTCAAGTAATTGGCTGGGAATATGAGCAAACAGTGGAAAAAAACTCACACTATAGAATCTTACTTTGGCAACAAAGAAGATCAAAGCATACAACCAGAAGAAGACAACAAAGTCAAAGCTCCTACATCCAAAACCGCTAAGAAAAATATGAATTTGTCTCAGGCCATGGAAGGGCTCAAAAAGGATTTTGAGAAGTAAGACAAGTAGAGGGGAAAATTGGGAAGAGAAATGAGAGTGATGCAAGAAAATCATGAAAAAAGAGTCAATAGCTTGCTAAAGGAGACCCCCCAAAGTACTGAAAAAATAACACCTTAAAAAACAAACTCAAATGGCAAAAGAGGTCCAAAAAGCCAAGGAGGAGAAGAATGCCTTAAAAAGCAGAATTGGCCAAATGGAAATGGAGGTTCAAAAGCTCAATGAAGAAAATACTTCCTTAAAAATTAGATTGGAGCAAGTGGAAAATAATGACTCTATGAGAAATTAGGAAATTATAAAACAAAACTGAAAGAATGAAAAAAATAGAAGACAATGTGAAATATCTCATTGGAAAAACAACTGATCTGGAAAATAGATCCAGGACAGATAATTTAAAAATTATTGGACTACCTCAAAGTCATGATAAAAACAAAACAAAACAGAACAAAACAAAAAAACCCTTGACATCATCTTTTTTTTTTTTTTTTGGCAATTGGGGTTAAGTGACTTGCCCAGGGTCACACAGCTAATAAGTGTGAAGTGTTTGGTCTGAGGCCAGATTTGAACCCTTGTACTCCTGACTTCAGGGCCAGTGCTCTATCCACTGTGCCTCCTAGCTGACCCTTGACATCATCTTTCAAGAAATTATCAAGAAAAACTGCTAATATTCTAGAACCAGAGGGTAAAATAGAAATTGAAAGAATCCACTGATCACTTCCTGAAAGAGATCCCCAAAGGAAAACTTCTAGGAATATTATAACCAAATTCCAAAGTTCCCAGGTCAAGGAGAAAATATTGCAAGCAGCCACAAAGAAACAATTCAAATATTGTGAAAACACAATCAGGATAACATAAGATTTAGCAGCTTCTACATTAAGGAATCAGAGGGCTTAGAATATGATATTCTGGAGGTCAAAGGAGCTAGGATTACAACCAAGAACTACTTACCCAGCAAAACTGAGTATAATCCTCCAAAGGAAAAAAATGGATATGCAATGAAATAGAGGACTTTCAAGCATTCTTTATGAAAAGACCAGAGCTGAATAGAAAATGTGACTCTCAAATACAAGACTCGAGAGAAGCATGAAAAGGTAAATAGGAAAGAGAAATCATAAGGGACTTATTAAAGTTGAACTGTTTACATTCCTACATGGAAAGCTGATATTTGTAACTTATGAGACCTTTCCAAGTATTAGGGTAGTTGAAGGGAATATGTGTGTGTGTGTGTGTGTTTGTGTGTGTGTGTGTGTGTGTGTGTGTGTGTCTGTGTGAGTGTATGCAGAGGGCATAGGGTTAGTTGTATATGAAAGGATGATATCTAAAAAGGTGAGAGAGGATTGTACTGGGAGAAGGAGAAAGTGAGAGGTAGAATGGAGTAAATTTTCTCACATAGAAGAGGCAAGAAAAAGCTTTTGCAGTGGAGGGGAAGAAAGGGGAAGTGAAAGGGAATGAGTGAATCTTACTCTCATCAGATTTGGCTTAAGGAGCGAATAACATATATACTCAATTGGGTATGGAAATCTATCTTACCCTAGAGGAAAATAGGGGAGAAAGGGATAAGAGAGAAGGGGATGATAGAAGGGAGGGAAGATTGGGGGAGGGGATAATCAGAAGCAAACACTTTTGAGGAAGGATAGGGTCAAAGGAGAGAATAGAATAAATGAGGGGCAGGATGGAGGGAAATATAGTTAGTCTTTCACAGCATGACTATTTTGGAAGTGTTTTGCGTGACTACACATGTGTAACCTGTATCGAATTGCTTGCTTTCTCAATCAGGATGGGTGGGAAGGGAGGAAGAGAGAGAATTTGGAACTTGAAATTAAAAAAAAAATGTTCAAAATTGTTTTTATATGCAACTGGGAAATAAGATATACAGGCAATGGTATATAGAAATCTATCTTGCCCTACAGGAAAATAGAAGGAGAGGGGGATAAGAGAAAGGTGTGTGTGTGATAGAATAAAGGGCAGATTGGGGGAAGGGGTATTCAGAATGCACATTGTCTTGGAGTGGGTGGAGGGGGAGAAAGGGAGAAAATTTGGAACTCAAAATCTTGTGGAAGTGAATGTTGAAAACTAAAAATAAATTAATTATTTAATAATTAAAAAAAAGAAAAATACTAATTAAATAAATAATGATTTAAAATTATTAATTAATAATTAAAAAAAAGAAAAAAGAAAAAGAAAATCACTATATTGGCCCTGGAGTCAGGAGGACCTGAGTTTAAATCTGGCCTCAGACACTTAATAGCTGTGTGATCCTGGGCAAGTCACTTAATCTCTTCGCCTCCCCCCCCAAAAAAAAGAAAACAGGAAATGGCCAGAGCTCTTTTAACTCTACTGTTCTCAGTTGTTTCCTCTAATCAAGCTTAGCTGATGATATTCTGTATCCCCCAAACTAGAACAAATTTAACCATTAAAATGAGTTTTGTGGCAAATTATAAAATAATTGGTTCATCACTTTAGAACCAAAGTCTATCTAGTTTACCCACTTTCATTTTCCAAAGGAGGAAAATGAGACACAGAGACGTCAAGTCATTTGCCCAAGGGCACATAGGGAACATGTCAATTTGAATCTACTGTCTCCGTATCCCATTACTCTTTCCACTATCCTGAAGTGAAGCCTGGAAATGGGTAGGAATCCTAAAAAAAAAAAAAATGAGCAAAATGGATATCTGCTCTTTTCGCTCATGGCTAATATTTGGCAGCAACAACTTTAGGTCTTTAAAAAAATATGAACTCTTCATTTAAATATTCCTAAACCAGACTATCAGTACTACCTTTTAAGATAAGAAAAAGTATTCAGGCCACTGTTTTCCTCACATTTCTGGAGAACAGTAGGTTACATCTAAAATACTGCACTGATTCAGCTTCTCTCTCCAGCCTTTCACTGGAGGGTATTCACATTTAATTTCAGGTGTGAGTTATTGTTCTCCAATTATGACTGTAATTATATTTTCATCCCTTGGTCAGTTCATTAAGAATACATAGCTCTGTGAGGACTTCCATGTCTTCTTTGCTTCTATGAGCGTTGCAGCAATATTTTTGGGGGGCCAGCTCATCTCCAAGGACTAAATGGAGGCTTTCTTCTAGTTTTCCATTGACTCTTCTTTACATTTAGACATCTTTTTAGCCTAAGTGCATTTTCTGTACTCTGCGAAAACCTTCAAGAATTTAAGAAAATAATTGAAGCCATTACTGGCGCTACCTGAGTGCTTTTCAATGCTATTGAAAAAATGTAAATCTTTATTTCGAGGCTAAAAGCATTCTTTTTCCTCCCTGGAGAAAATAGCATGGCTCAGGATTCATGGCCATTCTAATGCAGGCTAGAAGGTAGGAGTGATCCCCAAGAGAAAACAGGGCATGTTCTGGCTTTGAAATGCAAAGAATCCATAAAAGGAGATTGGGGGAGAGGATTGTCAAAAGGGCAGAAGGCCAGACCTAAAGAGAAAAGATCTCCCAAAGATCTCACAAATATTTGAACAGAAGAATTTCAAACTTTACATCAGTGGTGAAGAGGCAGATGTGGAATTGAGCTCGTACTTGCAGGAAATTGAGCTTTTTCTTTTTTCTACTGTGAGCCAATTTTATTACAGAGCAATTACAGTTGGAAACGTGAAAAAGAATGGAGTTTTCAAAGCTGCCAAGTAAACTTTGTTTTAAAATGTGTAAAGTAAAAAAAAACAAAACATAAGCCATAATTCAGCAAGAAATTTATAGATTTTGTCTTGGTTTTTATTTTCAAATCCACAGCACATTTTGAAATGATTTTTACTTATATCTTTTTTTATATACCTTTATTTCTATATGTATCCCTCTCCCTTCTCCTGCCCAGAGAACCATAAAACAAAAACAACAAAAAACAAACAAATAAAGCGCCTCCCCCCAAAAAAGAGAATAAAAGGGGAAAAAAAACTTTGACAAAATCAAGCTACAACTGGAGCAAATCTGACAGTCTGAGGAGTGTTCTTTGCCTGTGGGCAGCCAGGTAGTGTATTAAAGAGATTGTTGAACTTGAGAGTTAGTAAGACCT
The DNA here is from genome assembly GCF_900497805.2 of Vombatus ursinus. Classification (NCBI taxonomy): domain Eukaryota; kingdom Metazoa; phylum Chordata; class Mammalia; order Diprotodontia; family Vombatidae; genus Vombatus; species Vombatus ursinus. The sequence continues at coordinate 24,140,749 of NW_020954588.1, read as the reverse complement.
GAGTTCAAATGCAGGCTCAGACAATTATTAGTCGTATGACCCTAAGTAAATCGCTTAAACTCTCTCAAACTCAGTTTTTTCATCTATAAAATGGGGGTTAGGATAATAGCACCTACCTCACAGGCTTGTTTTGAATAGCAATGAAATATCCAATATAAAGTGATTTGCAGAATTTAAATTGCCACATAAAAGCTAGCTATCATCCTCATCATCAACATTATTTTCTCCCATTTCTGATTTGGGGCCAAACTAGATGATAATAATTTCACACAAATTCAGTTTTTCTTTTTCTTTTGTTGTATATGGTCTTTCAATTTACATTCATCATTTTCTAGTTTTCAGTCTTTCATCTGTTATTTTCCAGTGCACGCCCCTTAAACAATGAACTTTCCCTTGTAACAAAAGCAGTTGACTGACCCAACAACTATGTCTGACAGTTTGTGTAACATTCTATACCCACAGTTCACCATCTCTCTGAATTAAAGGAGGTGCATAGTGTTTATCTATTCTCCGGGTTGTTTGATTATTATAAACACAATTCATTTTGATTTATTTATACATAATTCCTTTAAAAATGATCACATAATATTCCTTCAGAGAACAATATTTCTGCTCTTTGGAGAGAACCTTGGAATTAAATGAAACTGGTTTCTCTGTGGATCTTTGCACAACTTGAAGGACGTACAATAATTATGTGCCTTCCTTCCTATCCCACCCCATCTCCTGGGGAAGTTTGAATTCTTTTGCATTTACTGCAATAAAAATAACTTTGCTAGTTAGATGCAATTTTATTAATATTTAATAGGTGAAATCTCATAGCAATCCTGCCCTTGGGGTGCTTGCTGGGAGAAAACTAACTTACAACAAAGCCCTTTGTGTGCTAAGAATGTAAAGCCATTGGACAAAGGATAATGTTGAGTTTTAGAGGTTTAGGGGTGCTGGGACCCCAAAATAGTGACATGTGGGTCCTACCTGCATGAATTCTACCCGAGCCTTCTTTTTAAAGATCCATCATATTGTCCAGACTCTTAGGGAATCTGAACATTTGTGATGCTTGTATTGACAAGCAGGCTAGATTGAATATGAGCCATTAGTCAGATTTTAAGAATTTGAGCCATTGGCCAAATGGAATCCAAGCACCTTAATGGAGACAAGAAAAGACAGAAAGACTGTGGGAGGGATCTAGGAGTGGCCAGTAGGCTGGGGTGACTGAAGGTCTAATGCCAGGAATGGGGTCTAGATAAGATCAAGGGTGGGAAATAGCTGGGAGCCATCCCAAGGTAACAGACAATAGAGGGCTGGGCAAGGTTAAGGGTAACAGAGATTTGGGAGCTTGGGTTTAGGATGATAAAAGGCTAGTTGATAGGATTATAGCCTCAGGGCAACTCCAGAGATTTCCTTGACCAAATGGGAAAATTCAAGGAGTTCAAGGTAGGGGTTTCCAGAGCCTGTACCTCTTCATTCCCCCCTCAAACAAATGGGATCCAAATTCTTTTGGAGTAAGGGGCAAAGGTCTTGACTTGGGCCCATACCCTATCAATAAGACTAATCAGTCATACTGTATGCCAGATTTGGAAGCTTCTGGAGTTCTCAACAAACTGAGAAATTACAGGTGGATGAACTGACTCTGATAGATGGAAAGGAGAGAGGTAAACAAGCATTTATTAAGTACCTACTATATGCCAGAGGCTATGGTGAGAGCTTTACAAATATCTCATTTGATCTTCACAACTATCCTGAGAAGTAGTTGCTATTATATCCATTTTATAGTTGAGGAAACTGAGGCAGACAGAGGTTAAATGACTTGCCAGAGTACCCTGCTAGTAAGTGTCTATGGTCACATTTGAACTCAAGTCTTCCTCTCTCCAGGCCCAGTGTTCTATTTACTACACCATCTAGCTGCCTCCTGAGGAAAGGACTTCAGGGCCTATCTAGTGACAAAAGAATTTCCCTCTGGAACATGCTTAAAAATGGTCTCCCAACCTTTGCTGAAGACCCTTAAGGAAGGGGAACTCAGTACTTCCTGAGACAGTTGCTTTCACTTTTGGAGAGCTCTCCTTGTCTTTCCTTGCATCAAGTGTATATCTACCTCTTTGTAACTTCAGTCCCCAGAGTCAAACAGAACAAGACTAATAGATTGGTTCTGTGACCACAATTCCACTGTTAGAACAATGCTAATGTGTCTCCCCTGAGTCTTCCCTTCTCTGGGCCAAACACTCCCAATTCCTTCAAATAAACCTCATATGGCATGGATCCAAGATTTCTCCTCACCCTAGTTATCCTCTTCTGGTTGCTTTCCAGCTTATCAATCCTTTCTAAAATATGGCATCCTGCTAGCAGATGTGTTTATGGAATTAGAAAGTTTCCCAAATGCTTTGCTTGGTTGATTTCACTGACTTCCCACACCAATCCTGCAAGATAGTCTGTGAGTCATTCAGTAAGTAAACATTCATTAATTATTTATTATTGGCCAGGCACTGCACTATTTGCTGAGATACAGAGAAAGGGCAAAAACACTCCTTGCCCTCAAGGAGCTTACATTCTAAATGGGGGAGATAATATGTAAACAATTGTATACATACAAGACATATACAATGTAAATAGGAGTTAATCTTAGAGAACATTCTGTGTGTGTGTGTGTGTGTGTGTGTGTGTGTGTGTGTTGGGGGAAGGGTGGATGGAGGACCCTGAAAGGCCTCTTGCACAAGATGGGATTTGAGTTCAGTCTTGAAAGAATATTTTCCAACCTCTGAAAGCAACATAATGGGAATGAAAGTCCCAGAATATTTTAACAGGAAAATTTAGGAATTTAAGAAAGTTAAGAAACATGTTTATTTTCAATAGAGCTATAACTAGGGTTGAGTGACTGGAGTTTTCTCCTAAGTCCCTGAAATTTGGAGGGCAACATGTACTCATTGATCATGCAGAAAAAAGCAAACTCTCTACCTAATGAGGAAGAACAATTTATTAAGATAAAAAGCTACCAGATGCTTCTTTTTCACTGAGAGGATTTACCAAGATACAGGTCAGCTACTCCCTTTCCCAATGCCACCCTGCTCTGCTCATCTGTAGCAGCTTCCCTTCACCAAGTTTTGCTGCTGGGGTTCCGTGGTCTCTGACTCAGCCACATGAGGTAGGGACCTAGGATTTCTCCTGTCATGGGTCTTCCTGTTCGGAGGTCCGATTTCTTTCCCTGAGGTCTGTTCACATCCCACCCCACCTCCAAAGCACACTGCTTACTCTGGGCACATTTTATGGTGCTTGCCTCAGGCACCAGAAACACTCATTTCTAGCTCTGGTTTTAGAAGCCAGTTTAATCTCAGGAAACTGACATTATTTTACTGAGAATATCCTAAGGATGTCACACTTCACTAATTTGAAAGATAATAAGTAGTCAGGCCATTCTTGGCTCAGTTTCTTTGGTCTTTGGGACCATTCTAAAGTACATGGTTATGGAATGATAGTCTTCATTATGATCCAATGACTTGTGTTGAAATTGATTTGGACATCCCTCAGAAGCCTTAAAATATTAATTCATTGTGTTAGTTGCAATGAAAATAAATGGTCTCATTAACTGTGCCAGTTTACTTGATATTTGAGGCTGGGGCTTAAGAGACTAATTAATATACCCTATGATGAAAAGCTGTGTAGCTTTAAAGGGTTTAATTTATGCTTGTTTCAGATACATACAACTTTTATTTACTTACAATACATTGGCTCATTCTACTGATGTAGGCAAAAGACTCTAGTCACTGAAGAATTAAAAATGAGTATCACTCAGAGGGTAACGGGATGATGGTAAATGGCGGGTGTGAGCAGGCAGCAACACATGGCAAGCTATATGCTCTGAAGAAAATTAAAATCAAGGGAAATGTTCTAAGACAGTCAATAAGTATTTATTAAGCATCTACTACGTGCTAGGCATAGTACTAATTGTGGAGGATACAAAGAAGGGCAAAAGACAACCCTGGCACTCAAGGAGCTTACAATCTAAATGCATGATTGAAAAAACTGCACTGGCTTGGCATAATGGTGTACACCTGTAATCTTGACTACCAGAGGGGATGAGGTGAATCTCATGAGCTCAGGAATTCTAAGTCACAGTGGATTAAGATGATTGGGTGTCTGTATTAAATTCATCATCAATATGGTGAGCCCCTAGGATTTGGAGACTACCAGATTGCTTAAGGAGAACTGAACTAAACCAGGTCAGAAAGAGAGAGGTTCAAATTAATGATGGGATTAGGCCCAGAAAAAGCCTCTGCATTTCTAGTCCAGGTATGATGGAGAAATCCATCTCATGCTCAACTAGGTAAACTGTTGCTGAGGACAGAATATTTTTGATCCAGTCCAGTGGTTTCCAGGGGAAGAAAATGAAGTGGGGAATAAAGGCCCATGCACTTGTAACTTGGGGCATAAACTGCTGGCCTCTCTTTTTATGTTTGTGTTCCATTGTTCTATTCTATTGTGATTGGGTTCTACTGGGATATTGATTCCTAGTTGAGGAGAAGTGAGGCCTGTGCTGCATGATACATCCCAGGGCCCATTTAGAGCAGTGATATCAACAGGGAATGGATTAGCAATGGAAAGGGATCAGTGAGGAGTGGTAGAGAGCTGCTTTAAGATGAAACTATGTAATTTAACGGTTTAAAATAAAGGGAGCTCAGAGATTAAAGCTAATCCATGAGACAAGTCACTCTTTGGGCCTCAGGTTCCTCATTTATAAAATAAGCGATTGAGCTAAGCAGTGAACCATTGGTGTCTTCCAGTTCTGTCTGTGATCCTCTGATCATGGCAATTAGACCAATAGGACCAAGGTAGGGGACACTAATAATAAACTAACTTGTCTCTTGGGATGTTTCTGGTGCCTCAAAGTTTTCTCTGTAACCTGTGGAATATTGATGGGGCCCAGACCAACAAATCCTGTGTCTAATAAGTTCAAATAAAAATAGCCCTTTATTACTTGATGGCAATCTCTTCTATTCTATTAGTGCCATTATACTAGTATGCTTGAATTATCAGGCAACCAGTTAATAAAAGATTCCCCTCTTCACAAGTATATCTTACAAAGCACAGTTGCCACTGGGATATGGTAATATCAGTTAAGGTGGGCTGGATGAGGTGACAGAGGACATCAGGGAAATGGCTGAGGGGCTGATCCAAATAGATGTACAAGAAATAGATTAAAGAATTAGGAGATATGTCCCAACAAGTGCAAAAGAGGCAAGTGATCCGTCAAGAAAGTGGACTCCAAGCGAAGGGATAACTGAAGACTTGACAAGTGTCCAAGGACCTCTTCATTTTATTGGCATTTTGAACTTTGGCACCTCTATAATTTACTGAGTATAACTACATCCTCCATTGATGTGACTTGCAACCCTTTAACCATTTCATCCTGCATAATTCTTGCTCATGTTTTCCCATAAACCCTTCACAGATAATCTAGCCACAACACTGGGGACTTCCCCTCCTGTTCTGTGAGTACCTAAGAGATACCATAGGCAGAATTCTCAATAAATCTCATTCTCAAATGATCAGTCTACCTTGTTTTTCATTTATGTGTCTTTCATGTCACTTCTCATGTGCAAATTATTATTGATGAGATGTTTTTGCTCATGATGCTTCTCCCCAATGCCTTGTGAATTATTTATCATTCAAATTCATTTGCAAACATAGCATACTGTAATTTCAGCCCACATAGCATCATTAGAAAGTAAAGTCTGGAATAATTTTAAAGTGTCATGTGTTTTCTTAAATGTAATCATTTGGATCTCCTCTCCCTTATTCTGGGGCCACGCTTATTGTCCATATGGTCAATTCATTGGTGGACTAATTTGACAATCTACTTATCTATGTCCATGTCATAGAATCCTAGAACCATAGATTTAGAACTAGAAGGATTTAGGGGCCATCTAGTCCAAACTCATCATTTTACAGGTATGAAAACTGAGGCCTAGAGAGGTTAAGCAACCTTTCCAGGATCACACAGCTATAAAGTATCTGAGGCGGTATTTAAACTCAAATTTTCCTAGTTGCAGGTCCAGTGCTCTATCTACTACCATGCTGCCTCTCAAATAAAGTGTTAAAGCCAAGATTCAGACCCAGGTCCTTTAACTCCACATTTAACACATTTTCTCCTGCATCATATTGTACTCAGAGCAATAGATGCTTTTTATCCACTTTGTTATTATGGGGTGGATTATTAAACTGAACCCTATTAAAATTGCTATGCATTTGACTGCAGAGGCTTCCTTCATGTTGGACTGTGGATTGATGCAATTAATAAGTTATTATCAATGAAAGTTATCTATGTACTTTTCAGAGTGCTGAACCTGGTGTCAAAAAGATTGACATTCAAATCTAGCCTTATACACTTACGAGCTGTATGACCCTGGGCAAGTCACTTACACTCTGGCTTAGTTTCTTCAACTGTAAAATGAGAATAACAATAACATGTACCTCCTAGAATTGCTGTGAGGATCAAATGAGATAATATTTATAAAGCACTTAGCACAGTGTCTGGCATATACTTGTTGTTCAGTCATTTTTCTGTCGTGTCCGACGCTTTGTGATCCCATTTGGGGTTATCTTGGCAAAGATAATGGAGTGGTTTGTCATTTCCTTTTCCAGCTCATTTTTCAGATGAGGAAACTGATGCAAACAGGGTTAAGTGACACACAGCTAGTAAGTGTCTGAGGCCAGATTTGAATTCAGGAAGAGGAAACTTCCTGACTCCAGACCCAGCTCTCTATCCACTGTGCCATCGAGTTGCCCCTGGCCTACCACATACTAGGTGCTTATTAAATGGTTCTTTCTCTCCTTCCTTCCTTCCTTCCTTCCTTCCTTCCTTCCTTCCTTCCTTCCTTCCTTCCTTCCTTCCTTCCTTCCTTCTTATGAAAAGGAGCAAATGGAGAAAGAATTGGCCAGTAGGATTGGTGGTCTTAGAAAATCTCCACTCATAGGAATAGAGATTGATAATGATTAACCTGATTTTCAAAAAAAGAGAAGATGATGGATTTTTCATATTTCGAGTCTATGAATTTTACTTTGATTCCTAATAAAATTCTAGCATGTTACTGATGAAATGGTTTGTGAGCGTTAGGAAAGGAGCTGTTGATAACTAAAATCAATCATGGCTTCATGAGAAACAGGCTAGGTCAGGACAACCTCATCCCCTTTCACTAGATTGTTAGATGAGGGGTCATAGGGTCATAGATTTAAAGGTTGGGATTATATAGATATCAAAGACCTGGGTTTTGCATTTGGCAATCTCTCATGATATGCTTACAGAGCAGATGGAAGGGACATAGGTTACACAGTACAATGATGCAGATTCAGAACTGGTTGAATGTCTCTAGACCTATATGGTATAGACAAATAGACTGACACCAGTCAGAAAGCATGTTGAAAGCAGTGTTCAAGGGACCCTCCCTAGGTCTTATTCTGTTTACTATTTTAAACCAGCTACCTGGATAACAATGTAGGCTAATCAAACCTATACATGCCACAAACCTTTGAGTGCTAGCTAAAAGTGGGTGACAGAGTGAGAAGGCTGACTTGGGGGGAGGGGTGGAAACATTCCCATTTTAAGCTAAAAGGCCTATAATATAAAATATCAGTGGCTCTATCCACTGAGCCATGTAGCTGCCCTTCAGGAATACCTAGGTTCAAATCCTGCCTCTCACATTTACTCTGTGACTATAAAATAACTTTCTTAACCTATAAAATATTCAATTATCTCATCTGTAAAATGGGAATAGCAATAAAAAGACTTATAACACTTATCTGCCAGGGTTGTTGTGAGCTTAAGATAAGATCATGTATGTAGCTTACTTTTCCAACCTTAAATCACTCTATGTGTCAGTTTTATTCTTAGGACATGGGTGCCAAATGGTTAAATAAAAGATAATTCTTTGAAAGGAGAATATCTCTTCAAAGGGTGACACAGCCATTCCCTCTGATTTATCAGACTATTAGAGAAAGTGCTGGATGGAAGAAAGACTGGAGGGAACCTTATGCCCAATTGAATCCTCAGCTACTCAAGGATGCTTTTTGACAGCTAAGCAAATCCACAACTTCAAGGGTTGAAAGCATCGTCAGCATTTACACTTTTGTAAGCTATAAATCAAGAATCAAAAATATGCTAGCTCCCCATGAAGATCCATATTCTAAGTAATAGCTCATCAAGGGCGCAGGCAAGTCTTGGGCACAGCACATAATGGCTGATCAGGCCCCTCATTCACCACATGGAGAAAGATCATACACATCTTTCAAATCAATGCACAAGGAACCACTACATGCAAAGCCTTACAAAATTTGTTGGTACTAAAAATCCCAAGGAGTGTGGCTTTTGATCAAAGGAGCAGGTACTAAGCCTCTCTTTCCTTTGCCCTCGTTACATCCATGTCACTTATTTGCTTAATTGGACTGTTGATTTAACAAGTCAAAGGAAGGATGGTATGGTAGAAAGAGCTTGGACTTGGGAGTTAGGAGACCTGGTTTTAAATTCTTGCTCAGACTCTAATTAGCTATGTGATCATGCATGAGACTTTAATATCTTGGAACCTTGATTTCTCATCTATAAAATGGTGATATTAATACTCTTACTATCACACACATGTTATGAGAAAAGTGTTTTGCAAACCTTAAATTGCTATATAAATGTGAGGTTTTCTAATTAAATTATTATAACTTCTTAGGACATAGAGTGTGACCTTGAGCAAGCCTTTTCTCTGGGCTTCAGTTCCTCAGTGGGGCTTATATCAATACTATCCAATGAGCTATCACTCCTGTGATTGAGGCTAACTCTACCCATGAATTTTCCCATCAAGATAGCAACTGAGGAGCTAAAAAGAGATGAAAAAGCTGGTTTGGGAAATGCCATAGGTGGACCAGAGAGTGAACTTTAGGAGAAGGTTGGGGAAAAGAAATACAAGCTGGCATTGGGTTGGAAAAAGCCAGCCTTTGGCCTTTTATCCATTTCCCTATGAAAAGACAGCCATGTACCTCTGGGTATGAGTAACCATCGAGTCAAGAGAGGCTAGGGGTATAACTAGAGCAGAGCAGCTGGTGGGATGGACTGAAGATGATGACATGTCAGCATCTGAATCCATATTACTGATGGCTTCCATTGAGGGGATACCATAGATAAGCCAAGTTGGCCCACATCATGAGCCTCTTCAGCTGATCATATGTTGACACCCAATGCCCCACCCCAAGAGGTTGTGAGTAGAAAAGTACTGGGCAACATTATCTTCCTGGTGGAAATGGTAGACAGAAGGTTGGGGTCTACACACCCGTACTTTGTCTGAAAAATTCTAAGTTTGGGTCTGCCTAAAACTGGAAAGATTCATGGGCACATAACCTATATGATAGTTATTTTAATATATTTTAATTAATTTATTTTACTTCTTGGTCCTGAGTTTATTTTACTTTGATCATGAGTAAAGGGCACATACAGTTTAACTGTGCTCCTGTGTGTTTTTAATTTTAGTACCCCATATTCACATGATTAGGGTTTATTGAAATGCAACATAGCAAGGCAGAAGGCAAAATTTTCCTACTGGGAAGGAACTGGGTCAAGATTTTAATTGGATAGAGCCACACAAATCACATCTAGACCAATAAGATGAGGGATTGACTCTCCTAAAGGTATGAACTTGGATGACAGTTCTCTGAGAACCATAGAGAAATAGACATATCACATGGTGCTGAGTGGAGTACATAACCTCTAGGTGACCATGGGATTAGCAGGGGCTCTCATCCACGAGGTCTGGTGACTGGCTATCAGGACCCCATGGTGGTCTAGTATAAAATCAAAGTGTTGAACTCAATGACCTCTAAGGTCACTTTTGACTGTAACATTCTGTAATCTGGAACAGTGTCAGAAACGTCTGACTGAGTCCTGGTATAGTGCTATGGCCTCTATTGTATATGTGTTATTAGAAGCTTTCTGCTGCAATATTTGAGATCTAGTGTGTCTTACAGACTGCTTGATAGCACAGTTGAAAGAGAACTGGGCCCGGTGCCAGGAAGTTGTAGTTCAAATCTCAGTCTCAGCCCTTTACAAGTCACTTATCCTCTGTCTGCCTCAGTTCCTCAGTTGTAAAATGGGTAATAATAGCACCTTTCTCCCAGAGTTGCTGTGAGGAATAATGAGACAATATTTGTAAAGTGATTAGCACAGAGCTTGGCACATGGTAGGCACTTAATAAATGTGTTTCCCTCCCTTCCTTATTTCCCTCCTCTCTTCTATTCTTTTTTCATACCTTCCTCTCCTCCTCTCTTCCTTTCCTTCTTTCCTTCCTCTCTCCCACTCTTCTTCCTTTCTTTCACTCCTTCCTTCCCTCCTCCCTTATTCCTTTGCTTCTTACCTTCTTTTCTTCCTTCCTTCCTCCCTTCTTTTTTCCTCCTTCCTTTCCTCCTTCCTTCCTTTTTTTCTTCTTTCCTTCCTTCTTTGATTTCTTCATTCCTTTCTTCCTCCATTGAAGTTTCCATGAATGCTCCCACAGTGTGTATGTTCAGAAGTAACAAGTCATGTTAGAGGGCTAATTTTTCCTTCCCCTTACTGACAAGGATGCTGAAAGGGATCCTGGTGAGGCAAAATGACCACAGGAAGGATAACTCCATTCTTACATACTCTGTGATGACTTGAGCCAAGATTGTTGTCAGTGAGACTCCATCACTCAATGTCTTAGAACCTAAAGAAGTAACTTCTAATACTCTTTGTTTGTACATGTGAGGATTAGGCTGTAGATCGTGCCAAAATCTGGGATACTTGGAAAGAGTTTGCCATTCAAAGTCCATTAGAAGGAACAGTAATAATAACAGCATGACTTAGAATGATTTGGCCCTTTAGGATTAGCAAAGCCCTTTACATTCAGCATCTCCTTGGAGCCTCACAACAACTAAACTTTTTGCTGTAGACAATACAGATATTGTCTCCATTTTATAGGTAACCGAGGTTCCCAGAGTTTTATTGACTTGCCCACACAACTATTGAGTGTCAGCCATAGACTTTTTTTTTTTCTTTTTGAGGCAGTTGAGGTTAAGTGACTTGCCCTGGTTCACACAGCTAGTAAGTGTTTGAGGTCAGATTTGTGCTTAGGTCTTCCTGACTCCACTGCACCACTTAGCTACCCCAGCCACAGGCTTTTGATAGGTCTTACAGATACTAGTTCCCACTATCTTAAACTGTCTCTCAAATGAACTGTTCTCGGAAGTCTTTTATGATGTTTCTCTGGATCCAAAAACCCTAAATCAACCTAAGACTGCATGTCTTTTTGTGTAGTCATAAACCATATAGAAATCTTGTACCTGGAAGAGAAAATAGAGATCATCTGGTCATTAAATAAAACATCTCAGAGGCAGAAGGAGATTTAGAGGTCAACTTTCTTATTTAATAAATAAGGAGACTGAGATTTAGAAGATTTATGGCAGTTAGGGATCAGTTTTAAAGATGTTTTCCCAAGATAACAACTACTACAACTTATATTCATATAGTACGTTCTATGTGCCAGGCACTGAGCTAAGCACTTTATAATTATTATCTCGTTTAATTCCTTTAACAACTGTGGGAGGTAAGTCCTGCTATCATCCCCATTTTGCATATAAGAAAATTGAAGCAAATGGAAGTTAAGTGACTTCTCCAAGATCACATAGCAAGTATGAATTTGAGGTCAGATTTGAACGCAGATCTTTCTGACTTCAGGCATGGTGCTCTATCCACTGAGCAACCTAGCCACATTTCAAATATAGAGCTCATACCCATAGTAAATATCAAAACTAAGGGGCTGTTTGTACTCAAGTGCCCTAACTCAAAATCCATCATTTATAGCAACAACCCCATTTTACAGATGAGAAAACTTAGTCCAAGAAATGAGTGCCTTGTGCCCAAAGTCAGTTTCCTTTTTTAAAGCAACAAGTTAACAGTTCTACAATGTGCCTGTAAATGAAGATACCAAGTATGCCACACAATGAAATAATCTAAGCACTTTGAGGGCAGAGACTATTTCATTTTTGGATTCATATCCCCATTACCTAATTCAGTTAATCCCCATTACCTAATACTGACACACAGTAGGTACTTGGTAAATATATGCTGACTGACTTAAACAAATCACAGTATCAAAGATCTTCTTCACATTTGCAAAAAGAGCATAGAATAGAGTATTTGGTTCTTGAAGGAACAGACTTTCTTTTTGTATTCGCATCATGAATGCTTAGCCTGGTACATAGTAAGTGCTTTACAAATGCTTGTAGGGTTGAATCACACTGAAATCAAGTTTGGTTGGAAAGATAACTTTCTTTGACTCCTTTCTTCTCTTGGATAATCTTTTCGTATTTATGATACTTCTTTGACTTGGTTTTCCCCATACCTATCTGACCATACTTTTTCAACTCATTTGTCAATTCATCATCTCTCCTATGACTTCTAACCGTGGGTGTATCTTAAGTCTATATTCTGGGCTTTCTTGTCTTTTCTCTCTGTTCTCTCTTATTTGTTGATCTCATTATCTCCCAAGGGAACAATTATCATCTATATGCAGATAATTCATAGAGCTATACATCCGGCCCAAGTTTCTTTGCAACTGTAGTACTATATCACTGTCTTTTGAACATTTTCTACTGGATGTCTCATAGACATCCAAAACTCAACATGTCCAAAATAGAACTCAATATATTTCTCCTCTACCAATCTTACCCCTCTACTTAACTTCACCATTTTTGTGAAAATCATCACCATCTCTCTACTCACCCAGGTTTGTAACTTTCACATTATCCTTAACTCCTCACTCTCTCTCATCCCACATACCTAATTGTCAAATCCTGCCATTTCTACCCGGCCAGCATCTCTTGCAGACATCCTCTTGTCTCCACTCAAACAGCCACTATTCTATTTCAGGGCCTTAACTCTTCCTGCCTAGACCCTTGCATTGGTCTCCTGGCCCTGTATCTCTCTCCTTTCCATTATGTTCTCTACATAGCTGCTAATTTGATTTTTCTAGACATGGCATTCTCCCTACTCAAAGAGCCCCAGTGGCTACCTTTTGCCTTTGAGACCAAATATAACTCCTCTCTTTGACTTTTAAAGTCAACCACAATTTGGACCAATCTATCTTTCTTACCTTGCTATAAAAGCACCCTTCTCAATATTCCCGACAATGGATGCTCCATTTCTAATCACTGCGTCTTTGCACTGACTGCCTCCTCCATATATGAAATGCCTTCTCTCCTCATCTTCACTTCCCAGAATCCCTATTTTCCTTCAAAATATCAGCTCAAGAGCTGCCTTCTTCATTAAGATATTTCTGATTGTCTAGCTACCAGTGCTTCTCCCAAAATTACCTCCTATATATTTCATATATTAGAGAAGGAAATGGCAAACCACTCCAGTATCTTTGCCAAGAAAACCCTAAATGGGGTAAAAAGAGTCAGATACAACTGAAACAAATGAACAACAACAAATTTCATATATGTTTTGTTTATATGATATGTGTGTTATATGCCCCAATAGAGTTTAGTAAGCTCCTTAAAGGCAGGGATCATTTCATTTGTGTCTCAAGAGCCCCAGCATTTGGCACTTAGAAGAGAGTTAATATATGCTTACAGATTTCCTGACTGATGGATTGATTGACATGGAAATTGATCAGTAGGAAAAACCAGACTCTCTAGGTAATCAAAGTCAACTGTGGCAGGGTTCCCAATTTGTGTTCTACCTCACTGTAATAGATTTGTCCCTGGCCATTCCATAGTGGCCTTCTTTCTTTTCTTTTCTTTGGCTAAGTAAAACAAACTCTTTGAGCAGTTAGATTTTTATTTTTAAAAATGGAAACACATGCTAGTTTTTTTCCTAGCAGGTATTGCCTTTTCCTTTAAGAGATTATTAGTAAAAGGTCACCACTTTTTAAAAAATATTTTTTTTGTTACCTTGAAGCAAAATAATTTATTATCTCTTCCTTAATACCACTGCAGATATTTTCTTCATGGACTGTGTATTATATAAATAATGCAAGATTTAAAGTCTTAGAAATCCTTTATCAACAAATGGCAAAGTACTTTAAAAATCCTTTTCTAGCTTGTGGTAACATGGTACTTTTCTGCTGAATCCACTCGAGGCTTTGTGAAGTGGCTTAGCAGAGAGAGAGAGACAAGCCCTGAATACCATACACCAGCAGAGGGTAGAGCTGCCACTGAGTAAGCCCCTCTCCATAAAATTTACCATTAAAGAGGATTGGGAGGGATTGGAGTTGAGTGTGTGTCCCTGTAAAGTAGGCTGAGCCTGACTTCACCTTTACTCTGCTGTTGCTGGTTTTCTGGAAGCATCACACTAACTGGAAAGAAGTCAATTGAAAAATGGAAATAAATCTCGATAGAAAGACCAGAGGAGGGGGTAAGATCGCCTCATAATGCTGCCCAGTGGGAATACTTTTAACAAGTGAACACAGAATGCCTGTATTTACTTTTCTTAGTTGGAGTTCAATAGAAAAGAAAGGAGGAAGAGGGATAGGAAGTTACTAGCAGGTAGAATAACCACACGTTTTTCAAATGCTTCACATTTTATTACCTATGGGAGAGGGAGATAGCCAAAAGTCAATATTCTCCTCTTCCAAAATGCATGAATGGGCATATTGCCAAATAATTATGGGACAAAATTTGGTCTGAGCCAAGATGGTTATCAGCAGAGAGTTCAAAAGGCATGCAGGTTCAGCGGTTGTGTCCCCTGAAATTCTGAGGCATAATGAAACCTATTCATCCATTCCCGAATGGCTTTTATAAGGCTTAAAATAACACAAGCAATTGCTTTCTCATTTGATTTCTGATCCTTGCTAATTCTAAGCAGATACAAATGTCCTGCAATCTAGGGTTTAAAGAATCTCCAGCAGCGGGTCACCAAGGCACTTGGCAAGCTCCTACTGACATCTAGCATTTTCATCACCATTTTCACTACTCAAAGAAATAGGCTGACTTTCTCCACTCATGAGTCTTCGTATTTAAGAAAGGTGGGAACTTGGAAATAAGTCTCCAGCACAGGACAGCTCCACATGCTTTGGGAAGCCTTGGAGGTTCTCTAAACTTCTCAGTTACCATCATGCATGGTCCACCTAAGACTTGGACTCCATTCTATTTCGTAAGCAAAAGAAAGAAAAGGAGTGTATGCAGAGGTCCACAGAATGACAGGGAGGACTTTGAGCCACTCATATACATCCCAAAAGCACTTTGGCCAAACTTACTCAACTTTCCTCTTTAAGACTTTCCAGAGACATCTTCAAGCCCAAAATGTAGAATTTTTAAGAGCCCTTCATTTGAGTCTTAGCCTGGGGCCAGAACCAGTGCTTCAATGACTTTTGGTTGTTTTTCTTTCTTTCTTTTATTCTAATGTTTGAGATTCGATCTTAGATCCCAAACAAATTTATCTAGCTTGGCTGGGATATGCTAAAATCTCACATAGAGTCCCTGGAACTGTCAAATAACTGAAATCATTTGCAGTGTGGTGCTTTTAGGAGAAATCAGAAAACAATCCAAAAAAATCACATCAGTGATTTATTCTAAAAACCATCATTCAAGACATGTCTTGAGATTAGTAAATATTGAGCCTGGTCACTTATTTCCGATTTTTACAGGCTTGCCCCAGGATCTCTAGTTCTTCCAAAGGATGATTTAAAGGCACCGTAGGACTGTCAATCATAAAATAAATTTGTGTATGGTCATTATGTCAGTAAAATCTCACATGGATCCTTTCTTCAACCCTAGCTTCAACCTCCAATTCCTCCCCCAGATTACATTATATTTGGTTTCTAAATGTTCTGTGTATACTTATATTCCCAATAAAATGTAAACTCATTGAGGACAGGAACTGCTGTACTTTTGTCTTTGTATCACCAATGTCTAGAACACTAGACTTTTGATTGACCTGGGGGACCCATGTAGCATAGTCCATAAAGTGATTACCTTGGAATCAGAGAAGATTTGAGTTTGAGTTGTGGTTCAGACTTATCATGTGACCCCTGGAAAGTCACTTAAATTCTGCTTCCATTTCCATAAATATAATATGGGGATAATAACAATCACTACAGCCCAGGGTTGTTGTGAGGATAAAATGAGACAATATATGTAAACCCAAACCTACTTCCTTTGCTAATTGTAAATGGCATTGTTTATATCCTGTGCTAGGCACAGTCTATTTCCAGTCTATTTCTACCTTCCACACTTTCCAATCTTTTCATTGTCCTTTAGATCATCTGAAATTTTAATTCTTCTGATATCACAGTGGACCTAAAAAGATTGAAATAAGTGTACTTCTGTGGTAGTAAGGAAAAAGGGAGTTATAAAAATCACCTAGCAAAGGTGGTCCTAGATAACAGAATAGCCCCAGACTACCTACTTGCCTCTAGAGGGAGTGTATGTGCTCTAGTAAAAACTTTGTTGTATGTATATCAACAACTCTGGGCTAGTGGAGATCCCTACTGAATGTATGTTTGGATGCAAGAAATCCATAATAACCTCAGGGCCCCAAAATCATCTTCTTCATGGAAATCCTGGCTCCTTTCTATACTCACCTCCATTCTTATCCTCTCCTGATTATATTCTTCTTGTGCCTGTTTGGTCACAAATCTTTTTGGTCACAAATGCCATCCAGTTTGACCCCTTCTGCCTTTTCATTCTGGGCCCACCTTAATATCTATTTGAAATGCTCAGTGTATATATACTGATCAACTAGCTTAAAGGGGTGCCCATCCAGTCTGGGCAAGAATGTGTGTTTGATCTGCTCCCCTGGTTGGACAGGACAATCTCTTAAGAGAGGCATAGCTTCTAGGGAAAAAGAAGTGATTGTCCCAATGACACTCTACATTTATTAAACTGTTGCAGTCTAGGGGTATTGGGGACCCTAAGATACAAGAGCAAAGGGTGAGGGTCTGCCTTGAAAGAATTTGACCACTCAAGCCTTCTTTCAGTCAGAGACAAGGTCTATTGTATCACAAATGGAAGCAGGCAAAATTTTAAGAATCTCTACATTTGGTAGGGGCAAGGCTGACTTTCATTTTTTTAGGGAAAAAAGATTGTGGGAAGATTTGGATGGGATCAAGTAGTGACTGATAGCCTGGGGTGGCCCGGAGGTAATAGACAATGAAAGGCTGGGCTCCGTCAGAGGTAACAGAAAATTGAAGGTTGGGGCTGGGTCAGAGCCACAATGAAAGGACAGTTGAAAGGATTATTGAGTATCGAGGTGGGGGGCTGTTTAGAAAGGTTTAGGAGCTGAGTTGTGTTTTTTGGGGTTCAGGTCCCATGACCCATCATTCCTCCCTCAAACAAATGGGACCCAAATTATTTTGGGGTAAGTGGCAAAGATCTCAGCTTCTGAAACTGCTTCCTATTGGCAAGGGGCAAAGACCTTCTCCACTGTGTCCTGTTTGATGGGTCAGACTTTGTAACCTGGCTGATGCCAGGTCTAGTGGGTTAGAGACCTTGGACTTCATCAGAGGTTGATATATAGGCTGAGCAGTCATCTGTAAGTTAATGGCTAGGAACCTGGAGGAGACAGGTTAAGCAAACAAAGACCAAACAGGCACAAGAGGAATATAATCAGGAGAGGATAAGAATGGTGGTGAGTATAGAAAGGAACCAGGATTTCCATGAAGAAGATGATTTTGGGGCCCTGAGGTTATTATGGATTTCTTGCATCCAACTAGTCTTTTCCAACATACATTCAGTAGGGATCTCCACTAGCCCAGAGTTGTTGATATACATACAACAAAGTATTTACTAGAGCACATACACTCCCTCTAGAGGCAAGCAGGTAATCTGGGGCTCTTCTATTATCTAGGACCACCTTTGCTAGGGAATCCAAAGATTGCTGGATTTCCTGGAGACTATAAGCTGTCTTATTTGCCAATTGGTGAATGGTTCTCTGTAAAGTTAGAGAGAATGAGTTCATATTGTAGGTGACCATACTAGTGCATCTTTTTTTAAGGAACCAGAGGACATTTCCCCAGAATCCATGCTTTGCCTTTTTCAAATTAGAGACCCTGGGCTATGTGGCATTGAAAATGGAAAAGGGGGATTCTAAAAATCTGAGGGTGCCTATCCCAAAGTCCTTGTAAGGTGTTAATCATTGGGTGGCCAGGACAGTAGTTCTAGGATCTTGCCATGTAGTGGCATTTTGTTTCACCTCTTCTTCAGAATTTTTATCAATTGGTTCACCAATTCCACAAAGGAAGGTATAGCCTTTGGAGGCACAGATGGGGTGAATTCATAAGAGACTCCGAGTATGGATGCCCCAAGTATCAGAATGGTTGCACATTAAGTTCTCAGTCAAGAGGAGTGTCTTTAAGAGATCAAAAAAGTGTTGTAACTAGAAGGGGCTGTGGCATTGTGACTTAACTCAGAAATAAAGCTGTAGGGGGAAGGATGTGGTCATAGGTGCAAGTAGGAAGTGCTCCCTCAGTACAATTGGTACAGCTGGGTGATGTAAAGTTCCAGAGACACTTGTCACATATCTGCATAGGTAGTACAGGTCAAAAGACCAGCAGAAGCTTTTACAAGTCCTCCTTCAACAGGGGTATTAACCTGTCCAGTGGCCATGGAGCTTGTCTCCTAAGTAAAAGAATATTCCCCTGCAGAGAAGCAAGATGTTGAGATGGAGAGAGTACCCATAGAGGAGAGCTCAGCATAAATGGGGTGGCATAAACCTCTGAGGAAGTCATGTTGGGGAGGGGGGCTTTTGCAAATATGGTGCATGATGGGAGATGAGAGTCGCCTTGTGGGTGTGAGTGGCATATGCAACAATCTTGGACTCCCAACCCCTGCTCCTTCTAATGAGTTTCCCAGTTTAACTAGGAAGTTATTTTCCCACTTTTGGAGGCCAAACGTGTTTGAGGTAACAGGGAGGAAGAGGAAAAGTATTAGCATTATCATTGTCAGCTCGAAGTGAAGTGATTCCAAGAGGGAAAGAAAAAGCAATTTTTCTGGAGGGAATTAAAGATGGTTATGGCAAGGCCAAAACATAAAAGGAAAAGGGCACATATAATTTCACCTCTTTTTATCCACCTGAGGGGGCTGGGGGCTTTCTAAATAGTAGCTCGAGGTCCTCCCAGGGTTCACAGGTATATTCTGGAGTCTCTGTGGGGGAAGCAAGAGGGGGCATTGGTTTAATCCTACAATTATGGGGAGGCCCTCGAGTTTTACTGCCATTGGGCTGGTGAGTATGACTTGATAGAGTACCTTTCAGTTGACATCTAATTCTTCTCCCTTCTGGGTTTTCCATGACTTTAAATAGACCCAATCTCCAGGTTGTACTGCAGCAGAACATTCCTTTTCACTGCCAAGAGGTTTTGAAGACGTTTATTGGCATATTCTGTTAGGGCATTCCTGGCTGCTCCTGAGTTACAAAATCGGCTGATCAAATGCTGTTCTGGGTCTACAAGGATGTCAGAAGTTAGGAAGGGTCTCTCATACAGGGGTTCAAAGCGGCTAAGCTTGATATTTTCCCGAGGTGTGATACAGGCTCTGCGCAGCCCACTTGGGAGATTCTTAATCTTCTCAAGTTTCATTACTCATAAGTTTAATATACTGAGCTCACATGCCTAGTCCTTATCCCTGTCCAAAGCACGTATACAAGAGACATATATTCCTAAAGGAGGGAAACATTTAGAGATTCAATGTGCTCTACTAAGTGTTTTGTTTTGTTTATTTGTTTTGTAATAAAGAACTGACACACTAGTTTGGGTATTCCGGATACTTCAAGGTCAGTTATGTCACTACAAGATCTCTGCAAAAGCTTCACCATTTTGTCTCATGATTTTGCTGAGAACACCAGCATTGTATTTATTTAGACCATTCTTATAAATGTTTTATACAATTGAGAAAGTAGGCATACACTTTGGTAGTTACTATGGTCTTCTCAGTCACTTTTTTTCCCCTTTCAAAACATTGCCTGTGATATTTTCCATTAATTTGGAGTATTTTTCTTTCATTTAGATTGAAATGAATCTACAAGTAGTTTTGATTGTGTCGTCTCCAACATGTTAAATATCTTCTCAGCTCCAGTTGCTCTTCGAGATTTGTTTTGTCTTTAGCTAGGCTAGCCTTCAGACGGCAGAAGAGGTCATTACTGGACCGCAGTCAGTGTCTTTTCCAGGTAGTAGAACTTGGCTGGGTTTGCCTCCCACTTACATGTCCCGTAAGTATCCAGTGACACTTCCATCCCACAATAAGGTGTGAGTGGAGGACATATATGCAGAAGTATGGAATGTTGGAAGGGACAATTGTTTGGGATTATGGAGATCCTGATTCTAACGCTTACTTGCTGGATGATTGTGGCTTCAGCTTTCTGAACCTCTGTTTCCTTTTCTGTAAAAAAGGACACCACCTACCTGAAAGAATTATCATGAGGATCATGCAATTAAAAAATAGATATCATGAAAATAAAATCCATGGGAGCAAGTTTTTTTGTTTTGTTTTGTTTTGTAATCTTTCGTGGAAATGTGTTCTACATGCCAAAATCTAATTTTCTAATTTATGTGAACTTTACCAAAATTTTGTGTATGTGAAATACTAGAACATGTAAAAATGGTTATGAATGGGCAGGGACACTGTGCCAACATATGTAAGGGGACCATAAACATCTCAATTGACCCAAATTAGAGCCTTTATGATCTGTTAGATGAGATAAATTTGCAATTGGGTTTATTTGAAAGATGAAATACGATCCCTCCAAGATGATAATATATCCACTGGACTCATTACAACTTATCATGTCAATCTTGGTTTCACACCTCACTGAAAGACAAGGCCATAACATCTCTGTATTCATGTAAATACAAAGCTGGGGCTTTTAAAAACATTGCCTATCCTGTAAATAGGGATTTTGAAGAAGAAACAGACCACTGATCAGTTTCTGGGCTTTCCTAGCCTATCATGGAAATAACTGTTTAATGACTTGGCAAAATCAGTTCAGTGGTCCAGGAGACAGAAAGGCCTTTACCTGGTTCTAGTCTCTCATATAAATGTGCATCTTGGGAGGTGAAAGAAGTTGCAGATCATTTACTTGATTATTGATGCAAGGAAGCTATTGGTGTTCATCAAGTAATTAAATGCCCAATCATACGCTGTGCATTTGTGGTTATGAAGACTGACTTTATAAACCGAATCCAGCTGAATGTGAGCTCTGGAAATGCTAAGTTGTTTTTAGTATCAAAACAAGAACTCAAGTCTATATAAAGTTTTACAATTTATCACGGAAGATAGGTAGAATAATGGATAGAATTCTGGACTTAGAGCCAGGAAAACTTGAGTTCAAATCCTGCCTCAGATATTTATTAAATGTATGATCCTTGCCAAGTCACTTAATCTTTCTTAGCCTCAGTTTTTCATTTGTTAAATGGAAATAACAACAGCAGCAACCTTGCAGAGTTAGCTTTCTCCCCAATCCCTCTCTAATTCTCAACTTTCCTATTACTGTCAAGGGTACCACCATCTCCCCAGTTACCCAGGCCTATAACATCACTATCATCATTAACTCATGCTCCCTCATCCTCCATATACATAATCTTCCTAAAGCACAGATACGACAATGTCAGGCCCCTACTCAGTAAACTCCAGTGGCTCTGTTTTACCTCCAAGATCAAATATAAAATCCTTTAAAAAAATTGAACCCTTCACAGACTTGCCCCTTCTTACCTTTTTAGTCTTCTTGTACTTTACTGCCTTCTGTGCATTCTGCCATACAGCACCACCGTCTTGTTCCTTGTACTACTCTGTAACTTTCCCCTCACAGTCCCACTGCCTGGAATGTTCTGTTTCCTCATCCTCACCTTCTGGCTTTCTTTAGGACTCAGCTCAAATTCTATCTTTTATAGGAGATTTTCCCTGCTACTCTACTTCTCGCCCATACTGTCTTTCCTCTGAGATTACCTTCTATTTGCCCCACATACATCCCTTTTGTTGCTATCTGGTCGTGTGTGACTCTTCGTGACTCCTTTTGGGGTTTACTTGGGAGAGATACTGTAGTGGTTTACCATTTCCTTCTCCAACTCATTTTATAGATGAGAAATCTGAGGCAAACTGGGTGAAGTGACTTGCCCAATATCACACAGCTAGTATGTGTCTGAGGCCAGATTTGAATTCAGGAAGTTGAGTCTTCCTGACTCCAGGATCAGCACCCTATCTCCTGTGCCATCTAACTGCCCTCATACATCCTACAAGCACAGTTATTTACATATTGTCTACTCCATTAGAATTTTCCCCTTTCTTTTTATCTCTGATACTTAACACAATGCCTAGCCCTTAGTAAGTGCTAAAGAAATGCTTATTGACCGATTGACTGACAAATGAGATGATATGTGTAATATGTTTTGCAAATCTTAAAGTGCTATAGAAATGCTAAGGATTAGCTAATATGACTCCTGAGTTTTCCTTATAGCCACCTTGTGATGTAGGCAGGTAACAGCAAATATTATCTTCCTTTCATAGATGAGCAAATGAAGAGTTAAAATGACTTGACCACAGTCACATAACTAGTAAGTGTCATATACAGAATTTAAATTCACTTATCTCAATCCCAAGTCCAGCATTCCTCCAACCTCCTTTTTTGGTGTACTTGCTTTGGGTCATAAGAAAAGCTTGATCTGTGAGGGACCTCAGAAGCTACTCAGGTGAACTCTCATTTTACAGATGAGAAAAATGAGTCCAAGAAGATTCGTATGATCATAGATTTAGAACTGGAATGAACCTTTGAAGCCATCTAAACCAACTTCCTCATTTTCCAGAGAAAATTGAGGCCAGGGTAACTTGAGTGAATTGCCCAAGGTGGTAAGTATTATAGGTTAGATTTATATCCAGGTCCTCTGACCAGAACAAATTCTGTTTTCACTGTGTCCTGCTGTCTCCTTCCCCTTTAGAATGTGAGTTCCTTGAGATCAGGGACCATGTGTTTGGCCTTTCTCTGTATCCCTTGTGCTTAACACAATGTCTGGTAGAGTAAGCTATTAATAAAGGCCTGTGGTTGACAGTCTAACTTCTTCCTCATATTTCCCATATTTATTTCAGATATAAAATGTGTAAATCTTATAACTTCTTGGTCCATCGCACATTCCTTGTATCCCTTCTTCTGACTACCATGTGAGTGCCTGCCTTGTGTGAGCTCTCCATAAAATAATCTTTTAGGCAATCCACACATGTGCATGTATACACACACACACACACACACACACGCATGCACACACACACACACAAAATGTCCCCCTCAATCTTGTGTGACCCTCTTCTGAGCTGGCATTTTCAGAATGGTTAAAAAGAACACAGAAAATGTTGACAATTGAGCATTAATTTAATTTCTAGCACTTTAAATAAAAGATCCTTCTGCAATCAATATATTCACATACTCTTGGAGAAAATGAAATAGAAAGTTTCACTCTAGGAGAAACCAAGTAATAAAAAGTAGTTGCAACAAGAGAATGGTTAACAGGTTCTCCTAAAAACAAATGGAAATTGGCAGAATGTGTTTTCATTATGTACC
Organism: Vombatus ursinus; assembly: GCF_900497805.2. NCBI lineage: Eukaryota > Metazoa > Chordata > Mammalia > Diprotodontia > Vombatidae > Vombatus > Vombatus ursinus. Next base: position 24,117,234 of record NW_020954588.1, on the reverse strand, counting down.
CAAGGACAACGAGAAGCATCATATCTTTAGATACTCGGTCACCTTTCCTCAATTGCTCGTGATAAGCACAAATGCAAATGACCACTAGGTAGCTAACTGCAGCCAACCTCTGTTGAGAGGATGAGGAGGTAGGGAAATTCTATGACAAAATCAATAACATCGACATTAAATTAGCATGTAATTTAACATTTATTTGGATTCAATGCAAATGTGCAAAGGGCGTGGAAAGATGATTAAACATATTTTGGAAAATATGGCTCAGAATTAAGAAGTAAAAGAGGTCAGAGGTTTGTAGAAGCTTTGTGAACATTTTAGCATTTGTTAGTCATGTAGTACATGACAGGTATAATGCTAAGTGCTGAGGATACACATGTAAATAAGTAAGAGAGTTCCTATTCTCAAGGAGCTTACAGTCTAATGGAGAAATACAATAATAAAGGGGTTCTGGAAAGAGGAAGAGACAGGGTGTAGTGGCCTTGCACGGAGCAGACCTGTAAGTGGCATGGAGACCTGAGCCCTTGCAAGGCAAAGCTGACATTTCAGAGACAAGGGAGGTGTGGACAGAGTTCAAATTACTTGTGGGAGACAATGACCTGAGTAGAGTTGGCGCATGGAAAAAAAATATTTATCCGTGTTTCACATATTTTATTTGGGAATAGGGGTATGGAAAGTGCTGAACACGACAACAGCCAAGTCATATCTTAATGGACCTGAAATGAAATAGATGAGGTTTAATTTGACCCAAGATGAATTTTTAGGCTCTTCTAATTAGGAGACTACCGTCATCATCATCATCATCATCATCATCATCAATCATCATTATGACTTAAACTTACATAGCACTTTAAAGTTTGCATATTCCTTTAAATGCTTTATCTTATTTGAGCCTTTGGGACAACTCTTCAAGGTTAGTTCTAGAGGCATTATTACATTTGTGGATGAGGGAACTGATTTGCTCATGGTCACATGGCTAGCAGGCATTAAGGACAAGATTTGAATCCACATCTTTATGACTTCAAATCCACTATAGTGTTACAGAATCATAGATCTAGTTGTGGAGGGTCCCTCAGAGGGTCCTATGATTTACTTGGAACCTATTTATCAGGCTAGTTTCCTTTAAGAAAACTAATGGACCTGATTATAAGATTAATGTATGTATATACAAGTCATACTACCCCATAAAGTTCTATTTGGAGACTTACATATCTGAGTACCTTCAAATATAATTATAGTGATGTCATGAATTTACTGCAGAGAGGGTATTAGAGATATATACATACATACACACATATGTATATTAATTTCTAGAGAAACCTGAAAGGGTTGATGAATTCCAAGCTCATCATTGACCTTGGATATGCATTTGACTTTTATAGCTTGATCGATAATCTGTTTATTTGAATTATGAAATTAAGATGCATCTGATCTGTTCAATTCTGTCCTAGTTTATTGAGCCTAGAGGTCCTCTGAAAAGATTGTCTTCTGTGACATAAAATTTCCTAGAAAACCTAAAATATGCTCTCCTAGAGGAGAATATGTATTCTGTCTAATATAATGACTAAGAGAACTCTCATTGGAACCAGGAAGACCTGGGCCCAAGCTCTGCTTCTGACACAAACTGTCTATGTGACCTTGACTATGGCTTCTAAATTCTTAGGGCTTTAGTTGTTCAGTCATTTCAGTTGTGTCCAACTCTTCATGACCCCATATGGGTTTTTCTTGCCAAAGATGCTGGAGTGGTCTGCCATTTCCTTCACCAATCCATTTAAAGATGAGGAAACTGAGACAAACAAGGTTAAGTGACTTGACCAGGGTCACATAGTTAGTGTCTGAGGCCAGATTTGAAATCAGGAAGATGCCTTTCTGATTCCAGGCCCAGATCTCTATGTGCTGTGGAGTCACTTAGCTGCTTTAAGTTACTCTTTAAGGCAGAGAAGGTGATGCCCTGAATTTATAGAGGGAATTTCTCCATCTGGGAAGTTCTCAACAACAATCGAAATCTAGGTCTAGTCCTTCTCCATAAAGGAAGCTTCACCTTCTATCCTCCAAGGTAAAAGTAATAGTTTTCCCTTTTGCTTCTGATTATGGAAAAAAATTTCCCCCTTTCATTCTTCCACTGTGCAAAATACCTGTTGTTTATACATATTTGACACTGAGGGAGGCAGCCTAGTATGGTGGAAAGAGCACCGGCTTTAAAGCTAAAAGTCTTGGTTTCAAATTCAACTTAGGGTGCTTATGCCTCTATAAATAAGTCACTTAATGTCTTCTGAGCATAAAATCAAAGGGTAGGTAGGGTTAGTTAGCTTCTAACATCACTTGATGTTCTATGTCAGCCTTTTGTCATGGATCCCTTTTTCAGTCTGGTGAAGCCTATGGAATACTATTTTAAAATATAAAAAAAATACATAGGATTACAAAGGAAACAAATCATATTGAAATTTATCCAAATAAAATCTATCAAAGAATATCAAAATGAAAATTATCAAATTGAATAACAAAGTTCACAAACTTCAGGCTAAGAGCCTCTGTATTAGATCTATGATTCCAAGTTTGTGCCAGGAGTGTTACATCACAGCTGAGCAATAAAAAGATCCCAATTTCATTTTCCCCTTTAATTTTTAGAAGAGTATGATATTTTGTGGGTGTCTGGTTTCCATTTAATTCAATTTAACATACATTTATTAAATAGCTGCTATGTTCCCGGCACTGTCCTAGATTCTGGGGATACAAAAACAGATTCCTGCAGAGAGCTTGTATTCTCCTTTGGGGGTGGGGAAGCATGCACAAAATAAATGCAAAGTGAATATAAAGTAATTTTAGGGTTGAGAGAGAATTCAGTCACAATGGGATCCCAGAAAAATGAAGAACACGATGACAAAGACAGATTTCCTTCATCTTCTATTTTTAGGACAAAATCTTTGGGGGTGTTGGGGAGAGGAATGACTAGACAACAGGATTGGCTAGTACAGGGGCCTTCACCAGCATATGTAATCAGGCAACTTGCATTTACTTATGTCATTAATTATATTCACTTTCAATGATACCAAATGATCAGGTTCTGAAAGGATGACAACTGGTGTCAGTTAAATGCTGATTTAGGTAGACAGGTGGTTAGTTAGGCCCTACTGAGCCAAGTAGTTAATATATTCTAACTGTGTAAAAACTGAATCTTCAGGCCTATGGGGCATTTGTTAATCACCTGAAATTTTATGGTATTCAGAAAAGAAAGGTCCTTGTAGAGAGAGTAATAGAAAATAGAAAAAATAATGGACCTCCTTGTACTATTGAACTATTGTTATTGTGGATAGAGTACCAAAATTATAGTCAGGAGAAACCCTGAGTTTTAATTTAACCTCTAATTCTTCACAGCCATATGACTATAGGCAAGTCACTTAAATTTCCTGGACCTCAGTTTCCTCATCTGTAAAAAAAGGGGATTATTGCATCAACTGTTACTATCACTTGAGACTATTGGGAGACTCAAATTAGATATTGTATGTATTTTGCAAAATTTAGAGTATTACATATCTGTGTGTATGTGTGTGTTGTATGTATGTGTGTGTCTGGGTGCATATATATGTTCATTATTGTTCACGTTGCTAAAGTATAGAGGGTCATTGTAATCTAGCTGTTGACAAAAGAAAGATCTAAGAAGATTGAGGTAGTAGAGTATAGTAGAGTGGAAAGAGTCAGAGGACTTGGGTTTGAGTCCCAGGTTACTGATTAGTTGTATTACATTGGTCCAGTCACAGAACTTCTCAGAGTCTCGGTCTCTTTGTCTGTAAAATAAAGGTATTGCACTAGATGAACTCTAAGGTCCCTTCAAGCCCCAAACCTGTGACTCTATGATCCCACTGGGCAGCTAGGTGGCACAGTGGATAGACTGCTGAGCCTGGAGTCAGGAAGATCTGAGTTCAAATCTGACCTCAGACACTAGCTGTGTGACCCTGGGCACACCACTTAACCTTGCTTACCTCAGTTTCCTCAATTATAAGAAAAATGAGCTGGAGAAGGAAAACTCTAGCATCTTTGCCAAGAAAATTCCCAAATGGGGTCACAAAGAGTCAGACACAACTGAACGACAACAACACGACCCCATAGCCTAAGATTCTGAAACTCAGTTTCATCAAATGTAAAATGAAGGGCCCAGACTCTTGAGTTTCCTCCTGTCTCTGAATCTAAGATCAGGGCTTCCAGAAGGGAAACAGAAGTGTGGGGTCAAGGAATCCTAGAAGCTATCAGGTGTAGCCCCTTCATTTTTCAGTGAAGGGAATAGAAACTCCAGCAAGGTTTAGTGATTTGTCCAGGGTCACCCAGATAGCAAGTGTCTGAGATAAGATCTGACCCATAGTCCTCATGATTCTTAGTCCAAAGTTGTATCCCTTATACCATGTTGTTGAAATCAAACCGATTCCCTTAAAAAATGTTTTCCCATAGGTTTCTTGGATAATATAAATTCTTACTCATGTTTCTTACTTCTGATAAAACTCTTTTGTGAAGAAAAAAGTAACTTGATTGGCCCCAATCACATTGGCAGAAAACAGCTCTCTGCCTGCCTGTCGATTGCCAAATCAGTAGAATATTTGAAAAGGAAACCTGTGATTGCTTTATCTCCAGTGACAAGGATAGCATTGGTGTTTTTAAAAGCCTGTGATGTCCTGATTCCTAATGACATTTCTTAAAGTTACAAAGCTGAAATGTGTTCTCATAAATCCACTTTTTTGTTTGTTTCAGAATAAGCATTTTTTTTTCAAATCTTCCCTCTGTAATGAGGTCTTATTTTCTACAAGCAGCTAAAATCCACTTTCTTTCTTTTTCCCTTTTACCTGTGAGTGTCCTTTAGCCCATCTTATGCCCTGCCCCATAGTCTTCCCATTCACTTTTTTTTAGGAGGGCAGTAGATACCTCCTGGCACCAAACAGGAAGAAAAAAGCTTGTGAATAATTTGGGGAGAAACTTTCATATCCCTGTCCTTAAAGCCACTATCTCTAGGAAGATTAGGCAGAGTTTCTTTACAGCCCTCTTCTGAAAGGATGGGCTCTAAGGACTGAGTCTCAGAAGGATCACTGATTTAGAACTGGAAGGGATCTCAGAAGGTCATTGAGTCCAATCTCCTCTCTTTATGGTTGAGAAAACTCAAGGTGAGAAATGAAGTGATTTGTCCAATGCCAAATAGAGGGTAAGTAGCAGAGACAGGATTTGAATCCAGGACATCCTGACTCCAAATCCACTGTACCATGCTGGTGTGGAAGCCTCATGAATATTGGCTGGAAACTGTAGTATAGAGTAGGGAAAAGAATACTGATCACCAAGTCAGGAAGGCCTGGGTTTGAGTCCCTCCCTCGAAGCTTGCTAGCTGCATTATTGTGGGCAAATATTTTGACCTCTCGACCACTCTTCATCTGCAAAATGAATATAATAGCTACCTACCTTACAGGATTGTCTTGGATAACTAATTAGAACTAGCATGTAGAGTGCTATTTAGGTCAGCTATTATTATTATTCTTATAGAATAATGAGCAGCATGCCAGGTTCTTTGTGTGATGTCAAAGTATGAGGAATTGCAGGGGGAGGGAAATGAAAGAGTGATGCTGGACAGTGTGTCTATAGACTGAGTACTCAGTCATTCAAAAAACATTAAATCCTTACAGTATGCTAGGCACTGTGCTAAGTGCTGGGGATGCAAAGAAAAGGCAAAAACAATCCTGCCCTCAAAGAACATACATTTCTAAGAAGGTGATGACATGTACCAATAGATATCAAGTCCATGATGTCACATTTGTTTTTTGGTGTCCATGGATATATCTCTTTGATCCTGGTATTTCCTCTAATCCATCTATTCCTCCTCCTGTGTGACTCCAGTCATTATCATATTGTAAAACCTACACAAAGGTTTGGCCAGGGGTAGCTGGAGTCACCTCAAACTGGTTTACTAGAGCTGATTGTTAGATTTCCAGTGTGAGCATTTACACCTTGGAAATTGGCTAACTATAAATCTATTGTTTTATCGATTGCCTAGGTTATAGAAAATGATGGAGAAAATTATAAAAACACAAATTAAACTTAAAAGTGTATTGAGCACACACATCTTCCACCTCAGCTGATTGTTACACATTTACCAGCATGCATCTTTGTCTGACCAATGTGCTCAAGGCCTTCCTCCATATTGTCTGACATTGTATATTTGAGGCAACTCAGTGGCATAGTAAATAATGCGTTGGACTTGGGTTTAGGAAGATCTGAATTTGAATCTTAGCTTAGTCTCTTACTAGATGATCCTAGACAAGACTTTTAACCTCTCTCAGCTTTAGTCTCCTGATCTGTTAAATTGGGTTAATAATAGTCCCTACTTTACAGGGATATTGTGAAGACCACATGAGATTACACACACATACATGTATTTACACATACACAATATATACACACACACACTGTCATGTATGTGCATGCATACACAACATATATCTGTCTGTATATAATAGTATATAATAATACCTATGGCACAATACATATATGACATACATGCATGTCACATACATATACCTAAAATAAATTGGCCTATGGTATATAGGCTCACATATATGTGTGTGCATGCAAAAATATGTACACACATGTCACTTTGCAAACAGCCCCTGTATCAGGCAACAAGAACATTTAGCAAATTTGCCAGTTAAGACACTAATTATACTTTTGGTTTTTTTCAAGTGTGTTCATGTTTCTTTTAGGAGACGTTAGAGTCCAGAAGCCAATGAACATGTTTTTGAAATGCAAGATTATGCTTGAATCTCTCATGTCTTTCAGTTTCATAAGAAGCACCCAGACTCAGTCAGGTGTATCCTAGCCACTCAGGCTAAGAAATGATGCCGCTTCAGAAGAGATCCACAAAAGCAGCGCTGCTTAGTAAAATTGCTAATTACTCATTACAGCCATAATCATCCTCTGTTCTGCATTCATCCTCATTATATGGACAGTATTCTCTTTGGAAGACATTGCTGCCAATGGTGCTTTTCTCTGTGTGAGTGAGCATGCGTGAAGGGACGAAGGATGAGCCACGAGCCTTTCTGTACATTCCTAGCACCAGTTAATTGCAGCTCTTTCCTCTCTGCCTTGCTGGTTGTCTAAGAGCCTTGTGCAGAGAATATCACTCTCTGTAATCTTTGATCCACCAAGTCTACTCCTGTCATATACTCTAAAGGAAATTTTAAAAAATGAACAAATAAACAGAAAGTTTCCATATGTTCCAAAATATATAAAGAGGCACTTTTTGTGGTAGGTGTTGTTCATCCTTTGTTTTGAAGAGGATCAAGACATCATGGGTAATGTCTTGACTCACTCATGAATTGGATTTAAATGAGGCAGAGTTGCACAAAGTCATTAGCCTCACTCTCTCTTCTACAGTCATAGAAGTCCAGCGGCAAGACAGAAGTCAAGAAAACTGACAATGGCCTACGACGTAGTAGATGATGCCCCTCGCAACTTCAATGTCTGACCAAGCTCTAAGCACTCCACAGCATCTGCTTCAGCCACCTTTGTGCTCATGGAATGAACTGTTCTCATCCATTCCTTCCACCAGAAGTCTTCACTTGTTTGGGGTAGATATCCCCCTCACTCCCTGATGGGATTGAGGCCTGTCAGTTACACTCAATCTGGTTTAGTCCAACCGCTGAAACTGTTTTACCACAGTGTGGCCAGTGGGCATACAACAGCTTCTTGGAGCCACTGGTAAGAGCTTAATGAGAGGTGGACACCAGAGGTGAATGAACAGCCTTGAAAAGGATTTGGCAAGTCCTCACACTGGAGGTGCTAGTCCTCTCTGAACACCCTATATATAAATAACAATATTTGTATATTCCTATTTAGGGTAGCTAAGTGGTGCGGTGGATAGAGTGCTGGGCCTGAAGTCAGGAGGACTCATCTTCTGAGTTCAAATCTTGACTCTGACACTAACTGTGTGACCCTAAGCAAGTCACTTAACCCTGTTTGCCTCAGTTCTTCATCTGTAAAATGAACTGCAGAGAGAAATGGCAAACCATTCCACTATCTTTATCAAGAAAACCCCATTTGGCTTCATGAAGAACTGGACATGATTGAAACAACTGAATGACAAATACTCCTGTTGGCCTCTGCTTTTTAGAAAGTAAGCACGTTGAGGGAAGGTACCATTTTTTGTCTTTGTATCCCCAATGCCCAGCACAGTGCCTGGCAAAGAATAGAAGTTTAATAAATATTTGTGCATTAATTTGATTGTAGAAAAAAAAAAGAAGAAACAAAGTGGATATCCATTGCCTGGAGAATGACTGGAGGAGAATGTTAGTGAAAGTAATATAATTTATTTGTGTAGTAAGGAATTAGAAATACGGGGATTTAAGAGCAACATGGCAAGACGGAGTATTCATATGAATTAATACAGAATGAAATAAACAGAACCAGAATGTACAATGACTGAAAACCAATGTAAATGAAAAAAACCATTAAAAACAAACAAACAAAAAAAAACAACAGCCTAACTCAGTCATTAAAAAACTAATCTTGGTCCCAGAGAACAGATAATAAAATATACCTCTCTCTCTCTCTTCAGTCAAGAAGTGGGGGAACATGGAGGCAGAATGTTACACATGTTGTCAGAGATTGTTGTCATATTGGTTGTTTTTGTTTTATTGTTTTGCTTTTTACAAACAAGGACATTCTGGTGCCAACCGGGATTGGCTCACAGGAGATGATTATTAGATTTTTCAGTGAAAACATTTATACCTTGGAAATCTGCAAATTCAACAAAGCATATCTTGATTGATTGTTTTGTTGATTGTCTATACTTAAGAAAGAGATGGAGAAAATGCTAATTTTGTAAATTAAACTTAAACAGTGTGTTATAGGTACTTTTTTGGGGAGGCAGAACCAACTATTAAACATTTACCAATTTTCCCCCTGGTTATAAGGCATATTTCAGTTTCACTTGGGGGCTAGTGTGCATGGTGGAATGGGGGGGTAGTTCTGGAGCAGTTTGATTGGAAAAAGTATGCATAGAACTTATTATTTTAAATTCTATTCATGTTGAATTTGCTCTATACCTGCTAGTAGATAGCAAAAGTGCCACCTTTCAGAACCTCACAAAGAAATACACCAGGTTGTGTTATTGCTATTTGGTTAGAATTCACTAATGGAAGATCTGTATTGTCTTATATTTTCAGTAATTCTCAGCCTACATTTAAAATTGGATACTGGTAGTATATAAAATAGCGAATTTACTTCATTTTTTCCCCAAAAAGTTGCATGTGAAGGGTAGGGGAGAGTTGGAACCAAGTTGAAGTTATACCAGAAAGATTTTTGCTATTTGGGAATTCACTTGCATGAAAACTTCTCATCCTAAATCTGAACCAAAAAAAACAAAGGAATGGGCTTCCGGTGTTTTCCCATCTATAACTAGGGCTAGGCATCTGGGCTTTTGCCCCAGGATACCAAAATTTAGTGTACTGGCAATACTTACGTTTATTCAGTATCATAGAAACAGTTATACTTGGCACCTAGTTAGCTAGAATGATTAGTTAAAAGAGGAAGGTAGCTTGCAGCATACCCAGTAACAGTATTAAGGAATCTAAGAGACTCTACCCACAGGTGCTGGTGTCCTGGAGTCTCTCCCCAGTTTTCCCCTCCACTAAATTTGTCTTAAACAGTTGGTTTGAAGGCTGTTTTGTGCTACTTACCCCAGCCATCAAAACTGCTTACTATGGCAATGAATGGTCTCCATTGTCTACATCACCTAAGTCATTCACCAAATGGAATGAGAATGCATGTAATAGTCAGCTATACTGCACAAATGTGTTCTTCACACAGAGCACATGGGAAAGAGCTAGAGGACATTAGCGCAGCATTAAATTCCCTACTTTTTTCTGGTCAATAAATTATGTTGACAAGTAAATTTAATTTCTATATTTGCTCATATTTTCTTGACTTCTAGTTATTTTTAAGAGGACTCCAGGTCACATTATCTTCTTATTGGCTAATTGTAATGTCCAGTTTGATGGGAAGGACATTAGGAGGCTTATAAATAGAAAACTTAGACCATATTGTCTTTACGATTCCTTTACTCATCTTGCTCTCTTCTCTACCTCCATGATGAATAGTTCTCCTCCACTGTATTACAAAAGCTTTCTTGAGTTGTCTTGCTGATTCTGAGGAAATTGGACTCTCCTGATATTAGTTTTCATTTCGTGTGATACCAATTTTATTTTTTTACACCCAATGATAACCTTCTAATTCTATTAGTTTAAGTTTATGGCTCATGCTGAGAGTTATTTGCAGTTTATATCAAAATGAAAGGTTCAAGAATGGGAATTTATGGTGTGGTTTTATTTCTCTTCAAAATAAATCTGAGAGAAGAAACCCTTTTCATTCCCTAGCAGCTGTTCTCACGACCATAACCAGCATGAATCAAACCCACAGATAGGGAATAAAAATATATAAAATATTCACAAATAGGTTTCAATGCTACCCAATCAAATTCTAGGACTTTAAAGCACTCTCCTACTTGCTTTATGACTTAGTATTTTGCCTTTAGTAAAATCTGATCTTCTTTGCATTTGAAATGGGCCTCTAGTTTCACAAAAATCAAAATTAAAACTAAGATCTTCTAGAAATTCTCTATTTAAAATATCCTTATTTGAGCCTAGAATATGCTCATGGCCTGTCTTAGGTACTGCAGCTACCCTTGCATGTTTGAATAATTGTTTTTGCCATCCCAAGAGGTCTTAGTGACAAATGGCTAATGGCTTCTCTTGGAGAGTGTATGTCCTTCCAAGGGAGGGAAGGAAGACTGAAGGGCTGCCCCTGATATCTACTATCTGGGATCAGGGACTTCATTCATCTCTGAGCCAATTACCATCAACCTTCCCATCCAACTCCGATCAACAAAGGGCATGCCCCCTGGGACAGAGGCACTTTTACATGAACAACCTAACTGTAACCTTAGGGCTGAATTAATCTGCAAGTTTCTCTATGTTTCATTCTTGCTCTGCCTTGTGTTGGAGAAGCCCCTATGTCCTATATACACAGTCTGTGATTCAAAGGCTCTACTTGATAGTTAAAAAAAAAAAATCTCCCTATTGCCTCTACCCACCTTCTCCATCCCTATTCATCTCAGCCCCATCCATATCTATGCTTCTTCTTTTCCACTATGGCTCCTGGGATCCCTATCCTATCATGAATACACTTGGCTATATCCTGAGACATTTGGCATTCTTTCCATTTTGGGGTGCTTGTTTACTTTCTCTCATCTCTTGCTCTTTTTCTTAGCCTAATCTCCCTCCCCCCTGCCATCACAGTGCCAAATGGTGAAGTTGGCATGTTCCTTCCTCTCCACTGTTTCTTCCAAACTACATGCCCTACTTCCCTACGGTCAACAAGGAACAATAGTTCATTCCTTTCTTCTGTATCACCCTGTTTAGATTCTTCTTACGAATTTAACCTTTATGAACTTTATCATGATCAATAAATACATGCATTCCAATAGGCAACTAAGATAAAAATAGGATTGTATACAAGACTGAAAATTGCTGTTGTGTACAGTTTTCTTAAGGTGCACAATAAATGTGACAAGTAGTAACAACATTGCCCTGTTTGTTTGTATCGCCCTCTGTAGTCCTTTTCATTTTCTCCTTGTATTTAAAAAATATATATAGATGTTCTTTCTTCTTTGTTTTCACAGAGTTTTCTTGTTGTCAAGAGACAACACATGCTCTGTTTAATTCCAGAGGGGCAGAAAAAGAGGAGGAAGTTGCAAGTAGGAAAATTTAGACTGGATGTCAATGGAAGAACAAAAAATATTTTCTTCTTAACAATGCTGCTGTTGTTTTTCAGTTGATTAGTCATGTCCAACTCTTTGTGACCTTATTTGGGGTTCTCTTGGAAGAGATGCTGGAGTGGTTTGCTGGAAACTGAGGCAAACAGGTTTAAGTGACTTGCCCAGGGCCACATACCTTGTAAGTGTTGGAGGCTAGATTTGGGCTTGTGAGGGTGAGTCTTCCTGATCCCAGGCTCTGCACTCTATCCACTGTATCACTTAACTGCCCTTCCTAATGATGAGATCTGTCCAAAAGTAGAAGCAGCAGCCTTGAGAAGTGGTGGTTCCCCCTCCATGGAGGTCTCCAGGCAAAGACTGGATAAGCACCTGTTGAGCATGCTGTAAAGGGAAAATATTTTGGTTCATGTGTTTGACTAGAAGGTTGCTAAGTTTTCTTCTAAGTCTCAAATTCTGTGACTGTGTAATTATCCAACTTAATCATTCTCTTTCTTTTTGTATTCTATCCCTGATCTCTTCATGAGGACTTCAATATTTACTTTAATGTCTGTTACAATAGGCAGTTCCTGTTGGGCCATGCAGCTTCTTCCTTCTATTCCTTCCTTCCTTCCTTCTTTTCTTCCTTCCTTTCTTCGTTTCTTTTTTTCTTCCTTCCTTCCTTTCTTCCTTTCTTCCTTCCTTCTTTCCTTCCTTCCTTCCTTTCTTCCTTCCTTCCTTCCTTTCTTTCTTTCTTTCTTTCTTTCTTTCTTTCTTTCTTTCTTTTCTTTCTTTCTTTCTTTCTTTCTTTCTTTCTTTC